>NC_079211.1:129220606-129591439 GCF_029633865.1 Lampris incognitus
ATAGCACTTTTCTAATGCTCGAAGTCACTTTACAATAAACGGGGTGAAACATAAACAGAGCACAAACATACAGGGGTGGATGGGAAGGGGAGATTACGAGAGGGAGAAGCGGCAGCCACACCCGACACCAGCAGTACTCTCCGACTTAAACAGATACAAAAGGGCAAGGAAAACAAAAAACAACAGCATTATTATATCATAATTACAATGATTATTATTGTAATTGATATTAATGTTATATTAATATCAATATTAGTTAATAGTTATATAATAACATATGTATACATATATCTATAACTATATTATGATTGTATCTATTTCCTTGTTGAGAATATGCCTTGGCAATATTTATAAAAATGTTGTAATTCATGCTGATAATGAAACTTTGAATTTAGCTGTAATGACATTAGTTTACATTGATGTTTTTTTCCAAGTGGTGAGTGTGTGGCATTACTGTTCCACAGTTATTTAATGACATAATCACAGTTTTAAACACGGTATGCTTCCAGATGATTACTTTATGATATGAATTTGTGGACTGCACACAACAGGACACCCTACGAACGGTGTTGATTTTCACATATAATATTATGTGTCTGGGTGGTACGATGGCACAGTGGTTAGCACAGTCGCCTCACAGCAAAAAGGTCCTGGGTTCGAGCCCCTGGATAGTCCAACCTTGGGGGGGGTCATCCCGGGTTGTCCTCTGTGTGGAGTTTGCATGTTCTTCCTGTGTCTGCATGGGTTTCCCCCGGATGCTCCGGTTTCCTCCCACAGTCCGAAGACATGTAGGTCAGGTGAATCAGCCATACTAAATTGTCCCTAGGTATGTGTGTGTGTGTGTGTGTGTGTGGGCGTGGGCCCTGTGATGGCCTGGCGGCCTGTCCAGGGTGTCTCCCCGCCTGCCGCCCAGTGACTGCTGGGATAGGCTCCGGCATCCCCGCGACCCTGAGAGCAGGATAAGCGGTTTGGATAATGGATGGATATGATGTGTCATTGTTGAATAACAATATTTATTCACTGTGTATGACCTCTAAGGCTGGGTATGGGCAGGTACCACCTGATTCAGTATTATAATGATGGGCATCCGGGTAGTGTAGTAGTCTATTCCGTTGCCTACCAATACGGGGATTGCCGGTTCGAATCTCCGTGTTACCTCTGGCTTGGTCGGACATCCCTACAGACAGAATTGGCCATGTCTGCAGGTGGGAAGGCGATGTGGGTATGTGTCCTGCTCACTGCACTAGTGCCTCCTCTGGTCGGTCGAGGCACCTGTTCAGGGATGAGGGGCAACTGGAGGGAATAGCGTGATCCTTCCATGCGCTACGTCCCCCTGGTGAAACTCCTCACTGTCAGGTGAAAAGAAGCGGCTGGCGACTCCACATGTATTGGCGGAGGCATGTGGTAGTCTGCAGCCCTCCCCAGATCAGCAGAGGGGTGGAGCAGTGACCGGGATGGCTCAGAAGAGTGGGGTAATTGGCCGGGTGCAGTTGGGGTGGAAAGGGGGGGGTCAAAAAATATATATTACATGATGTTTTGCAGCCGATTTGATTATATTTTTTCAAATAACACAATATAATGAATATTTCAGTGAGATATTACAATTTCTTTGAAGGCCCCATCCCCTCATATGTACAGTGTGAAAACCGCAATAGTCCTCCAAAAAAGTACAATGAAATGCATTTGATTTAAAACCCCATGTGTCACAAAAGCATGTTGAGTGTACTTCCCTGAGTAAACAATTCAAACTCAAACATTCAGAGATGTAGAAATCATCAGACCTCTTCATGGCAACTGTTCATTGTGATTCAACACTGATTCAGGGGTACTACTATTAAAATCACAGCCCATGTCACCTCTGTGTAAAAAAAATAATAAATAAAATCCCCATCCAAGGCTTCATCAACTATGAGGAAATGTTGAATGTTTTAATCACTGTAGTTCAGTTGCTCTCTTATCTCAAAGTGTCTGCAACATTTGACGTTGGGTTCAGCAAAACATTTGCAGAGCCAGTGTATTTTCTCTAAAGGACTTCGGGACACAGATAAATGACTAATGGTGTTCTTACAGTCTGTGGTGAACATACGTAGAAGTCTAACAGAAACACGCCACCCAGGTTCATATCAGGTAGATTATCTTTGTCATGCTCTTTGTCATGCCCAGCCAGATTTCCACATGGTTCCCCACTGCTGTCCCCCAGTACAGCTAAGCACCCCACCCACAATTTCTGCGAAGGCTTGGGAGTCGGGACCTCCCATCCATTGTTAACAGGAACACATCACAAAACATTTCAGCGTTTCCTCCCACAGCTTGGACTCTCTGTCAGGCAACTCTCCCATTCAAACAAACTGCAGCTGTGTTTCATCCAACCTATGTGACCCCTGGACTCCAACTAGAAGGAAAAGCAGTTTTAATCCATAGCCAATGCCTTGTGTGTACTATGTATGTACCAGCAACTCACTCAACCTCCTGCATTAACTCAGGCAATTTCCTTCAAGAGATGGCAATCTCACAGTTTAGACATTTCAGTTTCTTAAAAGATCCAGTCCAGTGATTTCCATTCAGCCAGACATGTTTTATTGGGGAACATTATTTTTAGAGGAGTGTCTTTTTCAGCTTTAGAAGAATCATTTGATGCGTAAAAACTGCTTTGGCACACCATCTCAAAGCACGGCCAAGTCTCGGGAGGTTGATTTTATAAATCTCTTTATGATAGCTAGCTAGCTCGCTAACTCGCATGATGTTGCTTGGCAACTATTCCAAAACAGACTGACTGACAGACTGATGATGACAACTCATTGATTGTTCAATCAAGTATTAAGTGATGTAATTTGCTAGAATCCGATTGGTTTTCTGAAATGGTTTAATTATGTTGACACCCAGGGGGAGAGATTCTCAAGGGGCTCTAATCATATTTTCACAACATCACATCTAACTACACAACTTACCCAACATCTGACGTTTTAGGTAAGTTTACATCAACAAATCTGTTTAAAAAGATATGAGATTGTGAAACGAGATTTTCATTGGATTGCATCTTTAAGCCAATTTTAGAGTAAATAAAAAGCAATAGCTGTGATGGACTGGCGGCCTGTCCAGGGTGTCTCCCCGCCTGCCACCCAATGACTGCTGGAATAGGCTCCAGCATCCCTGCGACCCTGAGAACAGGATAAGCGGTTCAGCTAATGGATGGATGGATAACAGGTAATAGTGTATTTATATGTGGATTTTTTTTACATAATTATAATTTATCATAATTGGATCATCTTTTCACAGCATACACTACCGTTCAAAAGTTTGGGATCACCCAAACAATTTTGTGTTTTCCATGAAAAGTCACACTTATTCACCACCATATGTTGTGAAATGAATAGAAAATAGAGTCAAGACATTGACAAGGTTAGAAATAATGATTTGTATTTGAAATAAGATTTTTTTTACATCAAACTTTGCTTTCGTCAAAGAATCCTCCATTTGCAGCAATTACAGCATTGCAGACCTTTGGCATTCTAGCTGTTAATTTGTTGAGGTAATCTGGAGAAATTGCACCCCACGCTTCCAGAAGCAGCTCCCACAAGTTGGATTGGTTGGATGGGCACTTCTTTGAGCAGATTGAGTTTCTGGAGCATCACATTTGTGGGGTCAATTAAACGCTCAAAATGGCCAGAAAAAGAGAACTTTCATCTGAAACTCGACAGTCTATTCTTGTTCTTAGAAATGAAGGCTATTCCATGCGAGAAATTGCTAAGAAATTGAAGATTTCCTACACCGGTGTGTACTACTCCCTTCAGAGGACAGCACAAACAGGCTCTAACCAGAGTAGAAAAAGAAGTGGGAGGCCGCGTTGCACAACTGAGCAAGAAGATAAGTACATTAGAGTCTCTAGTTTGAGAAACAGACGCCTCACAGGTCCCCAACTGGCATCTTCATTAAATAGTACCTGTTAGAGCCTGTTTGTGCTGTCCTCTGAAGGGAGTAGTACACACCGGTGTAGGAAATCTTCAATTTCTTAGCAATTTCTCGCATGGAATAGCCTTCATTTCTAAGAACAAGAATAGACTGTCGAGTTTCAGATGAAAGTTCTCTTTTTCTGGCCATTTTGAGCGTTTAATTGACCCCACAAATGTGATGCTCCAGAAACTCAATCTGCTCAAAGAAGTGCCCATCCAACCAATCCAACTTGTGGGAGCTGCTTCTGGAAGCGTGGGGTGCAATTTCTCCAGATTACCTCAACAAATTAACAGCTAGAATGCCAAAGGTCTGCAATGCTGTAATTGCTGCAAATGGAGGATTCTTTGACGAAAGCAAAGTTTGATGTAAAAAAAATCTTATTTCAAATACAAATCATTATTTCTAACCTTGTCAATGTCTTGACTCTATTTTCTATTCATTTCACAACATATGGTGGTGAATAAGTGTGACTTTTCATGGAAAACACGAAATTGTTTGGGTGATCCCAAACTTTTGAACGGTAGTGTATGTAATCTCACTTTTACCACAACTCAAGGGAAGTTGGAGTTACTGTGAAGGGCAAAGGGACTCCTAAAGGAATAGTTCACCCCAAAATCAAAAATACATGTTTTTCCTCTTGCCTGTAGTGTTAATTATCCATCTATATCGTTTTGGTGTGAGTTGGCGAGTTTTGGAGATAAAAACCGTAGTGATGTCTGTCTTCTCTCTAATACAATGGAACTGGATGGCATTCAGCTTGTGTTGCTCAAAGCACCCAAAAAAAAACAAACAAAAAAAACCCACATTTCAAAACTCAACAGCAATGTCTCTTTCCAGAAATCATGACCCCAGTTACTCACAGACCTTGTTGTGAGCAGCTTCATGTAGGTGTAGTTCAGTCTAAGAAAATAGTTCCTACATGAAACTGCTCACAACAGTGTGTGTGGATTATCATGAGTAACTGGGTCAGGATTGATGCAGTTTAGGACATGTCGAGTCCGGGTGACACATGTCATATGACTTCCATGATAATAAAGATGGGTTGTCTAGAATAGTGTGATGCTCTTTGCATGTGATAAGTATAGGGCCTTCTCTCAGACACTCATACCAGGCCAAGCATTCTTTCAAGGTTTGAAAGAATGCTGCTGCCACGAGATAAAAAAAAAAAAAAAAACACACATTTTTGCACACTGAAAAGTTTTTGAAAAGGTTCCCTGGGTTCAAAACCCTCCTACCTTGAAAGGAATTATACCATGGCCACGAGAATTATTGCATTTCCTGGACTACAGGTTGCACCGGAGTATAAGTCGCACTCAGCAAAAAAACGCCTTGTTGCGAGGAAAAAACCATAAATCGCTTCGGTGCTTAAGTCCTATTTATATGGCGGTACAGTATTTTCAATTAAGTCACAAAATTAAACAGTGCCATCTGGTGGCCCTAGTTGAAATGCAGCGTATTCGTCTGACAATGTTACATTGTATATAAATCACTTTGGAATATAAATTGCATGGCCAGTCAGACGAGTAAAAATTTAAAAAAAATCTAAATTCAGTTATGAAATGTTAAAGGCCATCGCTAAAGGGTAAATGCTTTATGACTAATCACTGCACTTGGAATGATTGTGCCACAACAAAACCGACAAATGGCAATTGTTGATTGATTTATAGACTTAGATTCAGTCTTGGTGCAGGCTTAAACTCTATCAGGTGTTGTCACGTTTGTGTATTGTGAAACTGAAAATCAAAGAGCAACTCAGTTTGTGTTTCCGTGAGCTGTTTTTTCAGAGAATAAACAACCTCCTGAGTGCATGATAGGTAAAAACAAACAAACAAAAAACAGTGGCTTAGAAATGTGTAATGGTCAGAAATAGAAAGAAAGAGAGATTTATGATGTATTATGTGACCAAACCTTAAGCATGGCAGTATGTAAGGTCTTCCATGGCAGAGCTGATAGACAACAACAATACCAATGGCGAATGCCAAACAGTAAATACCAAATGTCAAAGAAATGTGAGAAAAAAAAAGATTTTCTGTTTGATATTTAAATAATCAATTTACAGTTGGACTTTCACATTTTAACTTTCATTGTGGCATGATTATTCAAAGCACAGTGCTTAGCATTAATACATTTAAAAATTGATTGCATCTACCGTTTAGTTTCAGCTAAGCATTATAGATGTGGCACTTTTTATCTTACACAAAAGGAAGCAGTCTCCTTTGAATCAACTGCTTGCAGAAGTCAAGTCAGGGCGAATGAAAGGGTGGATATTAGCGAAGTCTAAAGGGTCCTTTGATTTTTCTCATAGGATTGATTTTTTTATTGTACTTGTAAAGGCAGAGATCACTGAGAGCATTGTGGTACTGAGGATTGCTGCAAGTCGGGGGGGGGCAGTGTGACAGTATGGTAATGACTTCTCAGAAACCCAATTTCTGGTTCAACAGATTATCAAATCACCATCTGAAACTGCTTTTGCATTAAACATTTGCAGGGGGTAAGCAGGACAGCGGCCATGCGATGATTTCTGAAAGGGATCCACAAAGGCCTGTGTTTCAAGCACTCATTTGCACAGAGAGGAAAACTTCTCATCCCATTCAACAAAGTGAAGTCCTTTTGCGTCCCTCTCACACAAGACTGTACGGTCTCTGTAATTATGGCCACTTGTTATGTGCCAGTCCCACATGTGTTTATGTGTACGAGCCGACAGTTGAGCTCGTCCTCCATGCAGAATGCTGTGGTCGTAGCTGACACCAACTCTCTGCCCATCAACGATTTAACCACACCACAAGACAGAGACGCTTCTGGCATCTAAACGGCAATTAAAGGGAAAACGGCCATGTCAGATTCAGTAACCGTATTTCCGTTTGTCAGGATAATTATAACCATCCTGGTGGCCCCACAGTGCTCAGCTCAGCAGAGACAGGATGCAGTGGGCGGAGGAGAGGATAGCGAAGATGAGATGAAAAGAAAGGGAGAGCATGAACAGGCGAATGACAGAGTCCCAGCTTACCATTAAATTAAAGACAACACCGACAGAAATATACGTCAGGTCAGCTACTATTGTTGGAGCTCTGGGGCCTCGGCGTTCCTCCAGAGTAAACACTGTGCAACCTTCCAACCCTTAATTCTCCATACCTGGCGAGATGTTTCTGAATTATATTTATAACAAAGGGATTTTGCTGTGCCACTACGAGGTACTCTGCTTCTAAGAGGGCACTTGGCTACGAGCTGAGAGTGTTCAGTAATCATCCTGAACAGCTGGTTCTTCGCCGGGGCCTTGAACACACAAGCCTTGCCCCAGGGTTAAACGGAGCCACAGTGACCTAATCACTCTCCCTATGATTTGCAAACCACAGTTCGCCGCTTTTCTACTTTTAATCTTCAAGCGGAACGTGTCAGGTTGTTATCATATTTCTACAGATTTCTAGGAAAATGCCATGATTTAAAATGAATGATATGGTTTACCTTAAAGCTGAACTGTGGGATTTTTCTCCATTATTCAATAGTTATGTTACCCGTCTGGACCATGGATTCCAGTTACATAATACTAACTGGTATCTTTACCATGGTTGGAGACACTCTCTGTATACCCCTGTTGGCTCCCCTCCCTCCTTTTTCTCCCCAATTGTACCCAGCCATTTACCCCACTCTTCCGAGCTGTCCCGGTCGCTGCTCCACCCCCTCTGCTGATACGGGAGGGCTGCAGACTACCACATGCCTCCTCCGATACATGTGGAGTCACCAACCGCTTCTTTTCACCTGACATTGAGGAGTTTCACCAGGGAGACGTAGAACGTGGGAGGATCACGCTATCCCCCCCCCCCCAGTCCCCAACCCCCCCTTGAACAGGCGCCCCGACCGACCAGAGGAGGCGCTACTGCAGTGATCAGGACACATACCCACATCTGGCTTCCCACCCGCAGACACAGCCAATTGTGTCTGTAGGATCGCCTGACCAGGCCAGAGGTAACACGGGGATTGGAACTGGCAATCCCCATGACCGGCGATCTCCGTGACCCCTGTTCGCTTTTTTGACCTGGTAGGATGAACACTGGTGCCGCGGCAAACATGTTTTACTCAAACAAGAAGGACTGAAACGTGATGACGATGTGGGGATGCTTCTGCTGGACAGCTAATCTACCAATTTTACAATCAATACTACAGCACAACAGTTTTCCCATATAGTTTGATCATGGAATTTGTAACACAATACATTATCTTTATTAGCTTTGGCCCAATGATGCCATTTTTTTTACAAGGGTGGGAACTGTTTACTGCTGCGCTGACCGCCCACAAGTGACAATGGCTGCTTGTTTGTAGCTCTTACTACCACGGGGGGGGGGGGCAGCTCAAGGAAAACATGGATTTCAGCTGTGAATGAACCAGGAAAACCTCACTTTCATTCCTTGCCTTTCCCTCCACCACCAAGTATTACCTGTTCCCCATTCAGCATTCGTTCCAACATTCCACATAATATTTTGATCCATCTACATTCATATTAACCTGTCAATCAAACATCCCTCCTTGATTTCAATTCAGTGTCATGCAAATCCTCCGCCCTGCACCTGCAGCATCAATACCCCATCCATATCCTCAAAACGGGATTACGTAAGGTTCAAATTTATAACAGAATAGTCCTTATGCATTTTATTCCTAACAACTGGGTCATGCCAAGGCTTTGTTTTATTGACCCTGAGGTTTTCTAGGAAAATGTACTGTTGGAAATCCAGTTTGTGTCTCTCCTGACTGAACTTGTACTGAAGTAAGTTTGGCGTTCGATCCTATTCTACTTCCATGTCTGGGATGAACTTGCCAAGAAATTTACCAAAGTGCCTTCTTCATCAACATATTTTCTTCTTCATCAACATATTTTAATGGATGAATGTATGCGATTTAAAAGACTTGATGATATTCACGATATAGTCCACTAACAGGAGGAGAAACAACCTTGTCTTGTAATTTTGCCAAAGGTTGGAGTGGTCTGAGTTCTTTTCAAAGCATAAGAAAAAATCCTATCTTGATGTTTGCAAATGCTTTCCTTTAACAAACATGGACAGCTTTTGCTCTCTAAATATTGGTTTCGTGCTATGTTTTTTGTGTCATGGTGTTTTGAAGCAATATAGGCCTACTGTGCATCTTAGTACAGGTCTGAGAATAAAAGAAAATGGGTCGTGTAATTTCTCCTTTGTTCAGACCAATCCTTTGTGGTTCCTGTTCCCTACCAAGCATCAAAATCAATGACTCATGAGCCAGATGTTTTTCCATGGGCTTTGATACCCTACCTCCATCTGTTTAGCTTGCCTGTAATGAATTGTCTCCGTAGCACAGAGACAATGACTTGTGGAATCCAACCAAAACAGAATGTAAAGAATGTGCAGCATGTCTAATTGACAGAAAATAGACACGGCAGTGGAGGCCAACAGAGGTAATGCCTTTATGTTTGCCACCTTGAGCTCATTCATTTTTTGTTTTGCCCTGAAGGTCAAGCATTGTTTTATGAAACGTTCGTTAGCGGTGATTCATTATTGCCTAGTAGCTGCGGGCCTTGACATTTCTCATTTGATAATGTTAGCCTTTTTCAGCCAGTATAAATTATAAATTGGAAATTGTTTTTGACCGTGTAAATTTGCAGATACTAGTATGAGGAAGCCGCAAAGTTGTAAATCAAAATTTGACCACAAGATGGAGACACAGTCATACTTTGTTGTGTGTATGTGTAGTCAGCAGGTTGCGGAGGGATGACGTCATTCCGTCATCATTTTTCTGTCAGTGCTGCATATTTGCAAATTTGGGACAAAATCTAAATGACATGAGGAAAAAATAATTATATTACTATTTTTAACTCTGAATGGCAGACTCTGTCAGCAGTGGAGACCAAATATGTACATTCACAGAACATTCACAGACAATATGTACGGTACACCTCATAACAGTCTGACAAATACAACAGTGTTTATTTGTTTATTTATCAGGATCCCCATTAGCTGTGCCCTAAAGCACCGCTAGTCTTACTGGGGTCCACATAAAAACAATATATTCAAAACATACAAAACAAAACAAAAATAGCAAAAACCTACATTAAACTTTACAGTACACATAAGTCATGATCCAACAACAAAGAGACATACGTAAATCATTCCAATGTACAAACTGTTGAGACCATCCAGGCTATAGAATTCAGTTCGAAACACACCTTACCCTATCCTGTATGTGTGTGCGTGTGTGTGTGTGTGTGTGCGTGTGCGTGCGTGTGTGTGCGTGTGTGTGTGTGTGTGTGCGTGTGTTGTTAGATGTGATTTAGTGTAAGGTCATACTGTAACCAGGATGATGCAGAAAGTGATATATATTTTCAATTTGTATGAGTGAATGAAATAATGCTTTTGAACTGTTTATCATTAAATAAGATCCTTCTCAATGGCCCCAGTTTCAATATGGACACTCTTTTGGGAACAGCTGCATCACCTCATTCGTCGCTTTAAACTTAAATGAATAGATTAAAAATATTAACTCATATGATATTATCAATTAGACGTTTCTGGACGTTGCTCAGCGGAACCTCCGTTTAAGATGAACCACATTTGACATTTGGATACCAAAGACATCTCATCTGAACCCTAGGTGGCAGTGTCCACTTTGCAAAAACTCTTAAGGTTACTCTGGTTTTTCCTCCTCATCGCTCTAAGGGCTGTGAGAGTTTAAACAGTCCCCGGAAGCATCATAAAGACTTTCTTCATACATTCATCAAAGCATCAGTAAATACGCACATGTGATGGAGGCTGTGGTTGGCTGTAGGGCTGGGCTATAATTCAGTGTTATCGTTTATCATCTTTCAATGGTATCGGTGGCACCAGGATGAAATTCAGATATTGCCGTATTGTGATACACAATTCTGTCAAAATTAGTGATAATGATAATCTGTGATCTAAAATGTCTCACAAAACAAGTTTGGAAAACTTTGAGGGAGTATTATTATCTCGGTACTGCCGTTCCCTCTCTTCATTCACTCTCTAGCTCTCTCGACCAACGCTGCTCAACCATAGATGTGAGTCATGCATGCGCGAGCTAAAACGCTTTACCCAGCTTTATTATACTATGAAAATAAAGACAGGGTTAGGGGTAGACCAAAATGGTCGCATGGCAAACCATTTTCTTTTTGGAAAGTGCAAGTTCATATAGACTTGGTCGCATTCGTGCGAGGGTCCGCCTATAGGCTGCACATCCACAGACTGACAGGTTAAAAGGTTTTATTAGGTAGATTTTTTTAGCTTGAGCGCTGCATATTAAAAAAAATGTTTCTTTAATGTTTCCCGTTCAATTGAGTTGGGCGGTGCACAGAAGTCATAATGGCAGGAAAAACGCTGTTTTTTCTGTCCATGTGTGTGTACCTGTCTGCTGCTAATCTCACATACTGCTGGGCCTGTCAGCCTAATAATGTTTTTGAGAAGAAATGGTGAGTACAGAGTGTGTTACGGTAGATTATCTCCAGTTTAATACCATAAAACTTGGTCAATGTGCACGCACCCACATCCAGTGGACAAACTGGATATCTCGCAGATCAAACCTGTGACCGTTTGGGTGCAAAAAAGGCTTTGCAAATACTATGCTGGCTAGCAGCCCAAAAGTGAATGCTATTCCATACACCGTAAGCATTTTAATAACAGCCAAGCAGCTATCCTATCCCATACTTGCTTGGAAGAGAAAAGCAGCTTGTCAGTTAAGCTTGTATTAAATGTAGGGCTGGGCGCTACAGTGACTTTTTACATTACATCGATATATTTTCAAACAAGATATAGGATGAGACAGTACCGTTTATATCGATATAGTTTGATGTTGCGTTAAAATACATAACCCGTTTCTTAACACTAGAACGACCGGGATTTCACTCCTACCTAAAACGACCATGGGCGGTCAAATTGACGGCCGGTTTTTAAACTCTATACTCTGTCAAGATAAATAACCAATTGAGATATTAATGCATTGCATATATTAGTATGTCTGTTAGGAAACGACTGACACCAAAATTAACATTTTAACAACTATAATACTATTTTTAGATAATTTAAACTTCAGAAAGACATGAATAGCAAAATTGAAAAAGTGAAAATATTACCTGAAAAACAAAACGGAAAACACATATTGCTATTCTAACAAACGTAACAAGGCCTATAAGACGTGAAATATAAAAAACAAACAAAATAACAAAAAAAGAACTGGAACTAAATATTGAAACAGTCCCAAAAAAGGACTGGAATTTAAAAACTACTAGAACGACCGTGTGCGGTCATTTTGACTGCCAGTTTTTAAACTATATTCTGTCAAGCTAAATATCCAATTGAGATGTTAATGCTTTGCATATGTTAGTCTGTCTGTTAAACGAGTGACACCAAAATCAACATTTTAACAACTTTTAATACTATTGTAGCGAATTCGGGGGGCAGTCTGGGAGACCGTCGCCACAGCCGGGACGGACGTTAACCAGTCGACTAAAGGGTCTGACCCATTAGCCAAGGACCAACGTGTCTACTTATCCATGCACGTTACACTACCCCCCCCCTTTTGGGAAGCGCGTCCTCGCGCTTCAGCATATCAGCTCCCTCACGCCTCTGGGCGCACGTGCTTCCGATGACCTCACGGTCTCACCATCCCACTTCTGACACCAATGTGACGTGGTCAAATAATGGACTTCTCAGCAAACCTTTCGGAGTTAACAAACAAGCTTTTAATGACCGCAAGCCAAGCTTAGACCAATACGAACTTGTGTCTGTTATGACTAGCTTGGGTTGCGGTCATTAAAAGCTTGCTTGTTAACTCTGAAAGGTTTGCTGAGAAGTCCATTATTTGACCACGTCACACTATTTTTCAAACAATTTAAAATGGCTGCTGTCCAACGCCTGTAAATACTGGTAGTCATGGTGCGTCTGTAACGGCGTCTGTAACCAGACATGTGAGCAATAATCAAAAATCGAGTGTAGACTATTACTCTGCACTGGAGAACGCTAGTTTTTTTTTCTAGGACAGAGCAATGAACTTTCTGAAGGAAATGATGCCACCAAAACACGTCATAAATAGTGACATTACCGCACGATCACACGCAAATTACGAGCGGCCATTTTGACCCCTCGTTTTAGGTAGATCTTATCATAACTTGTTTTATGCAATTGATCTAAAACTAAGACATGTAGGTCAGGTGAATCGGCCATACTAAATTGTCCCTAAGTGTGTGTGCGTGTGTGTGTGTGTGTGTGTGTGTCGGTCCTGTGATGGTCTGGCGGCCTGTGCTGGGTGTCTCCCCCGCCTGTCGCCCAGTGCATGCTGGGATAGGCTCCAGCATCCCCGCCACCCTGAGCAGGATAACCGGCTTGGATAATGGATGGAATGGATGATCTAAAACGTATTTTAAATTCAAATATATGCAATTTTAGGAGAATTCAAGGAGCGGCAGGTCTGTATCTTTTTTCTTTTCTTTTTTCCCCCACAAAGTTATTAAACTTTGAAAATCCCAAACTTGGAATGCGGTTTGCATTCTCAGAGATAGGCCTATTTTTATTTAATAAAGCTATTTATTTTAGATAATTTTTCATTTACATGTTGAGATATTGTGCATCTGTACATTTTAAAACAGGGAAGGAAACCCTGTCTTTGCATTTTATTTTGATCTGTTTGATCAGTTTTAATAAAAGTGCTTGTGACATCTCACATGTGGCTTTGACTTACAACTGAACATTTAGCCCACTTCGTAGAAAATACTGAGATATATATTGTGTATTGCCATTCCGCCTAAAAATACCGAGATATAATTTTTGATCCATATCGCCCAGCCCTAATCAGATGTGCATCTGATGTCATTCTTCCACAGGTTTGCTTGCACAGGACAGTAAACAAAAGTCCACGTAAGTCAGAAACCAAACAAAGCAGTTAGCACGTAACTCCGTAACCACACTTGTAATCTCTCTCTCACTCTTTCTCTCACGCTCTCTCTCTCTCTGCCTCGCCCTCTCTCGCTCTCTCTGCCTCGCCCTCTCTCTCTCTGCCTCACCCTCTCACTGTCATCCTCTCACTCACCCCCAGCTTCTCTCGCCCTTCTCTCTCATAAACTCTACTCCTGCTTTTTCACTTTTTCTCCACCCTGTTCCCTCTCTTATCTGCCGTAAGCGTACACACAGTGGTTGGCGTTAAATAGATGTAGAACATTAAAAGCGCTACTCAAGCAGATAGCATGTGAGGGCTCCCAGTGATGCAGCTGGGATCTGACGAAGGGGTCCTGCCATTTATAAAGTACTTTATTTCATGAAACTGACTTAAAAAATGGGGGGGGGATAATAACATTTCAGAATTTGAGGTTTGGTGGCTGCCGGTTATTTATGAATAATTATTTTTAATTTAAAGAAATGCAAATGAACACTGAAAAGTCAACGTTATGTCATCTTGTGTACGTCCTTGCCAGTTGTGTTTGCAGGCCAAAGGTTTTCAACCCACCTCCCTGAGAGGTTGACACTCAACATGTTGACATAACTAAGCTCGGAGAAGTATGTGAGGTGACTCATACTTGTGAGAAAACATCTTAGTTCTTTATATCTTCATCTTTAGTTTCTTTTAAAGCCTCTATGAGTGGATGCATAAGAAATCTATGGAAAAGATAACGTTTAAATTAAGATGGCAGACAGAGTCATGTGCCAAAAAAATTAGGAGCACTTATAGTGCATATAAATGTAAAAAAATTTTTTTATTAAAAAACACAAAAAAATTAAAAAATGGTGGACTGATTTAAAAATGTTTTGTCAAATGGGTCCATGTAACCGTGTTACGTAACTTCTTAGCAACTTGGTTTATTAATATGTGCTCAAGGAATTAGTAAGTACTTAACACAGTTATGTGGACCCACTTGACATCCAACATTTCATTTTTCAATTGCTGTCCTTATTCTCCCCAAGTGCCATTAAAGAACTGAACTCTGTTAACCAACTCTAAGGTTGCAAAAATATCCTGAAACTGTGCAATAACACATGTACATTTCGCATGTGCAATAAAATATGCTGACTCGGTTTAGTGCAATACACAGACTATTTATCTAGTGTAATAGATATTACCCTTGTTTTTAAAATTATGCATACATTATGTTGATTATGCTGCAAATGTGTGTCTATTTATATTTTGACTATTTGTATACTACTACTACTACTACTTTCGGCTGTTCTCGTTAGGGGTCGCCACAGCGGATCATCCGTTTCCATCTCTTCCTGTCCTCTGAATCTTCCTCTGTCACACCAGCCACCTGCATGTCCTCCCTCACCACATCCATAAACCTCCTCTTTGGCCTTCCTCTTTTCCTCTTCCCTGGGAGCTCCATACTCAGCATCCTTCTCCCAATATACCCAGCATCGCTCTTCCGCACATGTCCAAGCCATCTCAATCTTGCCTCTCTTGCTTTGTCTCCAAACCGTTCAACCTGAGCTGCCCCTCTAATATGCTTGTTCCTAATCCTGTCTTTCTTCGTCACTCCCAATGAAAATCTTAACATCTTCAACTCTGCCACCTCCAGCTCCGCCTCCTGTCTTTTCATCAGTGCCACCGTCTCCAAACCATATGACATAGCTGGTCTCACAACCATCTTGTAAACATTCCCTTTAACTCTTGCTGGTACCCTTCTGTCACAAATCACTCATGAAACTCTTCTCCACCCACTCCACCCTGCCTGCACTCTCTTCTTCACCTCTCTCCTGCACTCCCCGTTACTTTGGACAGTTGACCCCAAGTATTTAAACTGTATTTTGACTATTTGTATATATTTTATTATTTTTTATTTATTTATTCATTTATTTTTTTCTATCTTCTTGTACCACTGGGGAGTTGCACTTAATTTTGTTGTACAGCTGTACAATGAAAAATAAAGGCATTCATTCATTCATTAACCTAAAGGTAAAGTAATCATTCATGTCCGGTTATTAGTTTATAAGTTATTATTTTTAATTAAATTATTTTTCTTATGGTATTTTAGTTCAATTGAACCATGCAGAATGACAAAGCGACCACTTGTGCATGTATCTGTATGTACTTACATTTTCATCGTATGTAATGTTGAATGCATGTATTAATGTATGGATGCATGAAAAATTTGATTGAACTGAATAAAAAGGGAGAAAACTAAAAATATGAGGAAAGGCTATGCACGATAGACTACTCTTCATGTTGCATGACGCCCCTTTCATCTCTGTGAGTATGCAGCCATTGTTAATGTGTGTGCTTGATGTTTCAGTCCGAGTGCTGAAACAAAAAGCTGAGCAGGATTTGGGTGAGAGTGATCTCCGGCTGTCCCTCACGTGGTACTTTACGCATTACTTAGAGACATTAATTGGGATCTGTAGGCCAGGATTCAACAGCCATCCTTACACCCTGAAGGGGCGAGGGCATCAGCTCTACGATGAGTATTAGGATGACATTCTCGAAATAACAAAACAGTCTTGGTGACGGGGGCGCAGGGAATTATGTCACGGTAACATGATTTCAACCCAGTTTTGGCAAGGCTTGCTTGTTATGGGGAAGGTTTGGTGTGGTAGTTCTTTCTCGGTTTGCGGCTGATCTACTTATGGGCTTTACGGTGGCAGGCTGCCTGGATAAAGAAGTGGTGTGCTCTCTGTTGCTCTCTCCAACTCTCTCTTAGGCGACCCGCAGGGTTAATCTGAACAGGTTTGAAACTGGCTGTGGGGCAGCTGGCATGGATGGGGCACATGCGGGCAGCCATTAGACTCTGCTGGCTGTTTGTGTGGGCAACGGCATTGATGCATGCGGTGCGGGGGCATGTGAAAGTGTATCACTTTCTGTATTGGACAGGATAAACGGCCATTTTTCTTATATATGAACGATTTCTTCCTCTCTTTAATGGCCTCTAATGACAAATCCATACCTCAGCTTCCTTCAGTGTAGACACACACACACACTCATGCATCATGCCTGTATCCCTGACTGGATCCATGTGCTTTTTTTATTTGTGTTGACTTGTTTATGTATTCATGTCCTCTTTTTCAGTTTCAATAAAATGCAAATCTTAAAAAAAAAAACAAGCATTAAAAAAAACATGGCTGAGGCAGCATTTGATTCTCTGGTGCCTGAGACCTCCCAACTCACCCAATAAATTATTCCAGACTACTTCTGTTTTATATATAAACCAGATTATTAATCTGGATTATTTTGCTCCTGGTTGGTTGAGCACTTTTCCTACCGTTGAGTGTTTCTTTTAACGAAATTTATGTATGCATACATACATACATATATATATATGTAATCCAGTGAGTCAAGTAAATTCTTTATGACAGTACAAGCCTGTTTCATGCCGTAACCAATCATCAGATGGTGTTTCTTTTAACAAAGTTTTATATAGATAGATAGCGTTTTGTTTTTTGATTTTTTTCCTGAAACCGTCAATGGTGTTGTTGTAAGTGCTCAACTAATGAGCGGACTACCAATACAGATACAGGGGGAAAAAAATAAAAGTTTTAATACAGTACTGCAATGTATTAAACCTTTTTTTCTTGTATCTGTATTGAGATATATATATATATATACACACACACACACACACACACACACAACACACACACAATACTTTCCAGGTAAAATGTTATTTGACGTCAAATTAAAGTCTTGAGAATACAAATAATAGAAAACAACAGTGTATTCTAAAAGCCACGAGACTCATCTGTCCTTGAGAGTCTGAAGAGAACAATTAACATACAGTGCATTTTTTAGCTATTTTTGGCCTGAATTCTTCCAGACTTTTTGTTTTGTATGTCCTCCCACACAATGCCAGCTGAAGCTGTATGACAAAGTGGATTGACTTGTTAACAGTACTGAGCTGAGATGGACGAGTTGCTATTTAAATAAGATGTCAAAGGAAAAAAAAAACACTCATACTCTGTACTGAATTGTATTTTTTAGAAAAAAGCGTAAACTTGATATAAATTTAAAGCATTGTAAGCTATGCTACGTTCTCCAGTGATTTCATAATATGAATTATCCTTTGGATTTGTTGAGCCATTCCTCACTGTGCCTCACACCTCTCTTTCCCAGTTACCTCCTCTTCGGAGGGGTCTTCATCTGGTTGGCGATGAAGAAATCTACTGAAAAGCCAACATCTCATGGGACACTTTGAGCCCTCGTGGCGCTGAGTTTAGACCTGTTTACAGAAGAGCTGTGGAATAATCTCCCTCCCCTGGGGCGGTCATACTTTTATCATGTGGCTCCGGCAGACTGACAAGGTCTTTATCATCCACCCTCCCCAGCCCCGACCACTTTGTGTTGATACCAACTCGCTAGATGAAAAATCATTACCACCCACTAGTTACAGTAGTACCCCACTCCAAGCGTGGAAGTAGGATGTGGGAATGTGAGGAAAGGTGGCTTTTCATGTTTGTCTTCTGCAGTTTAGCGTCGACTGTTAGTGCTAGCATCACGGTGTAAGAACTGCCATTTGGTGACAGAGACTAATTCAGGTTCTGATCTTTAACTCTCAGTAAAGGTAGAGCAGAATTGTACCTACTGATATGAATTATTGATGTTCGGGGCTGTACACTATACAGGTACAATACAGAACCTTTTCTTGCAAGTTTCTATTTAAACCCCTACCATTTGCATCTTCAAAGCAGATACATACACCAAGAGACCAAAATGTACCTGTGATGGCACATCTTTGGAAAATGTACTTTGTGTGCAAAAATGTGGTCCTCCTCTACCTCTATTTGTCTGTGTGTTATTGCAGCAATGTCTATGAGGTCATCATTACGCCTGTCATGACGCTACAGAGAAATCTGGGGTTGCGGAAAATATTGGCGCTATTTACATTCCAGCTCATTTAGTACAACACATAGTAAGTACATCATCAAAAATAATGCGCATTCTCCTGCTGAATAATGTCTTCCAATGCTTCATACCCAAAACAAATGACCTGGCCAGCTGCATAATGAATTAGCCGGTAATGTGAACCGCAGACTTAGGTCCAGCCCAGGCCAAAGAGTGACTGACATAGACTGACTAAATATCCGCTTATTCATTGGCGTAATGCCTGACGTTTGCAGTCTGATAGAGATCAGGCCGCAGGGCAATTGAGCCTTATCAGCGTCGTTTTCCTTTATCAAGTTCCTGTCTGAAGTGACGGATGCTGGGCGACTCCGTGAAAGCCATTGTTAAGTGCGTGTCGATTTTGTATTGTGAAAATTAACACTTGGCTGCGAGTGACTTCTAAGAAGGCCGAGCGTGTAAACACACAGCGGCTGTCCAGGCCCGCTGGTCAACAATTACATCTCGACAGCCTTTCTGATATCGTGAATCGACAAAAAGAGATTAAAAAAAACAAAACAAACAAAACTGTGGCCTGCTCAGAACCCAAGCTCTACGCCATATTGTTAATGACAACAAAGAGCAGATAGAAACAAAACACTTGAGCAGCCAGTCTTCAGTTAAAATAGGAAGGAGATAAATGTGCATGTTACTCATGTTGGGCGGCATGGTAAAGCAGTGGTTAGCACAGTCGCCTCACAGCAGGAAGGTCCTGGGTTCGAGCCCAGAGTAGTCCAACCTTGGGGGTCGTCCCAGGTCATCCTCTGTGTGGAGTTTGCATGTTCTCCCCATGTCTGCGTGGGTTTCCTCCGAGTGCTCTGGCTTCCTCCCACAGTCCAAAGACATGTAGGTCAGGTGAATCAGCCATACTAAATTGTCCCCAGGTGTGTGTGTGTGGGGTGGGGGGGTGGGTGTGTGTGTGTGGGTGTAGGTGTGTATGTGTGGGCCCTGTGATGGACTGACGGCCTGCCGCCCAATGACTACTAGGATAGGCTCCAGTATCCTGCCACCCAGATTCAGATAAGTGGCTTGGATAATGGATGGATGTTACTCATGTCCAGGGCCGTCACAAGGGGGGTGCAAAGCCCTGGGTGAACTTGACATGCAAGGCCTTACTCATTGACATGCATGCATGTGATCACAGTCAGATGGACACAGTTATTCTAGTTCTACTGCATGTGTAATCTCGGTGCAATACATTTTTAACAAGTAGATAATACAGCATCATCACGCACATAGTCTCAGCTATGACTTTTTTCCTGTAATAGTCTTTCAAAGGAAAAAAAATCAACTGTAAAAAAAACTATTGGCTTTACATCATCAAGTCAGCTCAGCTGTCACTTTATTTTGGCATATTGAAGTATGACAGCATGTTAAAATTAAATATTTCAGGTCTATAGTCTACATTTCATTCAGATTTTAGGTAATTTTTCAGACCGGTCATTACACGTAGATTATGGCCACAGTCACATGCACCCGCTAGCTTTGGACACCTCTCAGCCACCACATCTCTGGAAGTGTTGACAAGCTTAACCTGCAATCCTCACAGTGACCTATGAAATTCTTCCTTCTTTTTTATTTTTTTCCTTTTCTCAGCGCCCGACTCGTGTTTACGAAATCAGTCGCACTCCCGTGCAGCCGACCTTGATTCGCCTTGTTCTTCCTACTCAACGAGGCAATATTGAATATGAAAAAGCCTGAATAATTTGTCTTTTTTTTTTCATGTGACCATGACTATACATAATGGAATTTACACACAAGAATTTCATTTTAGAAGCATGTTGGGTCAAGAACAGTCATTAAAAAAAATTGTATATATAAAAAAAAAACTGCAGCATTGCAGGCCAGGCACAAGGCCCTGTGCGGTTGCACACTTCGCACAGCCCATGTGACGGTTCTGCTCATGTCAGAAACTAAACATGAAGTAAGTGTTTCCTGCTTCAGTATGCTTTTGTTAACCCTTGTGGCGGTGGGCTAAACTGAACTCCACTAATTTAGTACCTTTATGTATTAAAGGTCCAATTAAATGAAAAATTTACTTTCATTATTATTACCTTTTATCTGCACTTAATTTGCATCTATTTAACACTATTCTAGATTATTATTATTATTTTATTTAAATATTTTATTTCTGTGTTTATAAGAATGTTTTTCTCTTCCTAACAAATACAATAATTCATTTCACTAACATCTTCCTACACTTGCGAGCATACCCTGACAAAAATGTCCAATGAAGAATGGGTGCGAGATTGAGAAAGACAAGTGATCTTCTATCACCAATTTGAAACTAGCCAATGGCATATCAATGTCCACATTATTTTAAATATGTCTGGCTTTTACTGGCTGTCAATCAAATCAAACTCCCTCCCCTCATTAAATCCAACCTGACCATTCTGTTTCTTCTGGATAAATGACGTATGATGGGATCTTCAAGCCTCTTTGTGACTGACTTCTTTTCTGCCAACTAGTTTTCACTGGGGACATTATGATGAGACCTCCTTCCTGTATCTTCCCCCTTGTGTCAAGGTCAAAGGTTGCATTGACAGTGCACCTGGAGGTTTTTATGGGGATTAACACAGACAAGTGTTTTCATAACTCACTTAATAAACTGATTTTGGCATGACCACGCAGTAATAAATTAAGAGATAGCACTTCCTATCCAACCCCATTAAATCTGGGGTACATTCAAACCTATCACACTTTCAGAGTTAGCTGGACCTGGGTTACATGGGTACAACAGGTACATAACCCAGGTCATACACCTATTGCTCCATAAAATGGTATGTGTCTGCAACATTTTACAAGCCAAACTCGTTCACCAAGCACCTTTATCTCTCTGCAAATGTACTCTTGGTACTATAATAAGCCAGAGGATGTTGTCATTGTAGGGGATTGCACCTTAACCACAGACATAGGGCCGACCCTTGGAATGACACCAACATCAACTCATTACATCATACATTTCTTCAGCAGGAGTTGAGGAATGGAGGCGGGGGGGTTAACATACTGTATGTGTAAAGTTGTATTTTGACCGGTATCTATATATTTGGATGTCAAGTGTTTTACAAGGGGGAAAGGTCAAAGCAAGTCAGCTCGAGCTGTTGTGGGAATAGGTGCTCTACAGTGCTAACAGCACTGCTGTAGCTGCAAGCCACAGTTATTTATATTATTATGATATATTACGAAACGTATTTTACAATACAAACAGTCGAAATGGGAAATGTTTGTTTTCCCGCTGGAAGAAAATATTTAAGAGGAATTTGGTTAATAGCAACGAGTGCATATTAAAGACGTGCATGTAAAGATGCAGCGGAAATGTTCAAATTTTAGCCTTACAGTGCCCCAAATAACACTGTCTCTGCATTCAGATCAAAAAGAAAATTCAATCCACTCTTGGCTTTTGTCACTGATAACAGTCTACACCGGGGATTTTAAACTATGTGCAAAGAATGTAATGATTTAATTCAATTCCAAAATATCATTAAAAAGCATTCAATGTTGACATGCCTTGTATGTATCATTGGCTCATTAGTAGGCCATGACTGAACACTGAAAAGGGGAATACTAGATTAATGAACAATATAGAGAGGATTGTTCATTACCTCACTTTTTGGCAAGTAATGGGAATTTGTTGCTTTTAGGGCACAAAGTATTTGATGTGTCCTGGGTTGAAAAGAATCGGGGCTGGTGGGTCATGGCATGAAAAAGTTAAGCAATCCCTGGCCTAGACAGTGTCATGTGCTTCTATAGGACACCAATATAGTGTAGTTACAGAAGTTGTTAAAAATAAACAGGCATAGATATAAAGATAATTAATATATGACTTGCGGGGAGGGGGTGCTGAATTCTCCTATTGTTGCAGGGCCGGGGACTTCTTACTTGGGCCTGGATCAGCTGCACCTGCAGGGCAAGAGGCAAGCCTAGGTTGGGGGGAAGTGTGTGTGTGTGTGTGTGTGTTGGGGGGGTGGCAGGACAGGACAAGGGAGTGAGGGGCAGAACAATGGCAAGGCCATGTGGTGGAACTAGAACGAGACAGCATGTCTGCGGGGCCTGTCGGCCGCCCAGCCCAGGGAGAAGCCTCCAGCGCCACACAGGAAAGGGCTTCTCTGGAGCAGCCTAGAATACACACACATGCACACACATGCAAAGATACAGACAAACGGGAACAATGGAGGCCTTCATCCTGGCCAAGCCCTGAACTTGTGTCTAACTCCAGGGACTCATCTCACACAAATCCAGAGAACAGACAGTCCTGTCAGCCGATGAGGGAAAAGACAGGAGGCAGATAAAGAAAGGGGTTATGAAAGGTTAGAGCATTTCTGCAGGGATTGAGCCACGGGCCATACTCGCTATCGTCTTTCTTCTCCTAGGGTGGTCAAGGTTAATGCCGGGCAACACCGGTTCACCATCATTCAGCTCTCATTGTAGTGAAACATTGTGTTTGAAACATAAAACAGCGCAACTGAAGTGTCGAACGGAGTGAAACCAATTTCTTTGCTGCTGCTGTTTTGTTTGTTTTTTTCCCCAAAGGAACGTTTGGTCTTATAACAGCAAAACAGACCGCGGGATCATGTGTCTCAAACAACAGCTCTTTTCCCTCTCAACTATGCATTTGCCGTCACTGTTTACGAGGGCATTTTCTGTCTGGCTGCATGTGGTAAATGTTAGTGTAATGTTGAATGGAAAGACTGCTGTCGCAATGACCAACGTGGCTGCGTTGATGTTATGTTTGGGATGTGGATTAAGCGTCAGCTCGTCTCCGTGTCTCTCCCCCTGTGGACGCCATGAGGATGAGTGGGGTCAGCTCCGACGCAGGCTATTGATGTAACACAGCCGCCGGGGTGGGGGGTTAATGTACTTGTGAAGCCAATGAAAAGTTTTACACAATCAAAAGGGCAAAAACAAACAATGCAACGATTCAATGACCAACGGAGGGCCTGGAAACCTTTTGGAGTCTGTGGAAGATGACACCTCGAAATGACCAGTGATAACAACAATGTGCCAGATTCCAGGAAGGGCCCTCTTGACATGCTGAATTGTGAAATCGTTTTCAGTTCAGTTCTTTTGTGTTCCTGCCATGAGGTAATACGGATGATGCCACTACACAGATGGTGTCCTCTGGGAGACACTGAGTCAGACAGGCCGGCTCGTCAAGGAAAAGTCTCAGTCCGTGGTCTTTTTTTTTTTCAACCTTTTACTTCACTCTCATGCATTAACCTCTTTTCCTGTATGGAGCCTGCATCGTCATGGCCTTGTTTGCAGAAGCCTTGTTGAAAGTGGAACCATGGTTTTTTTTTGTTTTTTGTTTTTTTTTTGTATCTATTGTATTGTATCTAGGTGTGAATGTGTGTATGTGCGTGTGTGTCGGCCCTGTGATGGCCTGGCAAGCCTGTCCAGGGTGTCTCCCCGCCTGCCGCCCAATGCCTGCTGGGATAGGCTCCAGCATCCCCGCGACCCTGAGAACAGGATAAGCGGTTTGGATAATGGATGGATGGCTGTATCTGTTGTGATTTACTGTGATGTTTTTTGACGAACCTGTGAAGCCAAAGGCAAATTTCCATATTTGCAGTCACTCAAGATTATTATTATTAACCTTTGCTTTGTCCTGCTTTGTTGGACCGTCAGCTGATTTTGACACATGGCAGAGAGAATGACAGGGAATGTCAAAGGTGGGCCGCATCAAACCTCCTCTCCACCTTTGACTGAACCATCAAACGCAAAGCTTTCAAACGAGGCAGGAGTGGGACTAAGTGTTGAAGAGCAAAGTGCTTGAGGGTCACAGTTAAATCTGAAGGTGACACGCCGAACAGTCCTTCATGGCAGGGTCTGCTTTCACTTTGGTTTAAAGGCCCCTCTGTAATTTATCTGACCATATGAAATTGAGGTATACATAACTGAAGAGTTTGAGTTATAGATGAAAATATAAGCATTCTGTGTCTTTCTTAACCGGTTGTAGTTGAAATTATGGGCCTGTTTTACTCTGATCTTTACAACCATTACTGACACAAACAGACCTTTTACAGCATTAGAAAACATCAGGAGCCTTAGATTTCCTTGTTGTTAAGTGTTGGTCCTTGTAGTAAGAAATCTGTCAATCAATGCAGCAGAGAAAGCAGCTTGTGATCCTGTGTTTTTTGTTTGGTAGCAGGGTGATCTTTTTGTTTACATTTGAATTAAGGATGGTACCTTTAAATGAGTGTGTTAAGGGGCAATTTTTTTTTAATACAACCTGGGTCTATTTAGTGGTCTATTGAGTAGCGGTCCACAAACACAAGAGAACCGGTGGCCTTCCAGCAGGAACCAGAAGTGGCGGATGGCGAGAAACAGGCCAAGAAGCTCCCGGTCGAAGGTGCTGTACCTCCTCTCACTGCTGCGCAGCTGGCAGCTGAAAAAAGTGAGCGGCTGCCAGCCTCCGCCCACCCACTGCTCATACACTGCCCCCACGGCGCAATCTGAGGCATTCGTGGTGAGTGCTACTGGGGCAGTTGGTGATGGGTGCGCCAACAAGGCGGTGTCAGCCAGCGCAGCCTTAGCATCCTCAAATGCCTGGTTTCTCTCTTCCGACCAGTCCACCGGGCCCTTGGGGTCCTTACCCTTCAGAGCCTCATACAGGGGGCGTATGAGATGAGCCGCCCGGGGAATGAACCAGTTGTAAAAGTTCACCATGCCCAGGAACTCCTGCAGGGACTTCATTGTATTCAGGCATGGGAATCTGGCGACGATGTCCACCTTGTCGGGGAGGGGGGTTGCTCCGTCCTTTGTAACCCGGTGCCCGAGGAAGTCAATGGCTGGCAGGCCCAACTGGCACTTTTCCGGGTTGACGATGAGCCCATGCTGGCTGAGCCACTCGGAACAGCTGCCAGAGGTGGACCAGGTGCTCCGCCGCGGACGTACTGGCCACGAGAATGTCATCCAGGTAAACAAACAGGAACGGCATATCCCGCAGCACAGAGTCCATGAGCCGCTGAAAGGTCTGCACAGCCCCCTTGAGCCCAAATGGCATCCTCGACTTCGACAGGCCGAACGGCGTGATTACTGCTGTCTTCTGCACATCCTGCAGGCGGACCAGCACCTGGTGGTATCCGCACACGAGGTCCACCTTGGAGAAGATGACCGCCCCTGCCAAGTGCACAGAGAAGTCCTGGATGTGCGGGACGGGGTAGTGGTCTGGCGTTGTGGCGTTGTTGAGGCAGCGGTAATCACCACATGGGCGCCAGCCGCCATTAGCCTTCGTGACCGTATGCAAGGGGATGCCCACCGACTGTTGGAGCGGTGCACGATGCCGAGGCGCTCCATGTTGACAAACTCCTCCCTGGCGATGACGAGCTTGGCTGGGTCGAGGCGCCATGCACGAGCGTAGACTGGGGGGCCAGTGGTGGTGATGTAGTGTTCCACTCCGTGCTTGGTGACTGCTGATGAGAAGATGGTCGTTGTGAGGTCCGGAAACTCAGCGAGCAGACGCTGAAATTCATCCCCAGTGGCAAGCATATTGGACAAGCCGATGGGGCCCGCCTCCTCCAGCGTACATGGGTAGGAGCAGAAGGAGACGACGTCAATCAAGCGGCGGTTTTTATGTCCACCAACAGTCCATAATCGCGCAGGAAATCCGCGACCAGGAGGGGAATGGACACCTTCACCATCACAAAGTCCCAGCCGAACCGCCCGCCTCCAAAAACCTCCTCCACACACCTCGGTGCCATAGGTGCGGACGGGGGTGCCGTTGGCAGCATCCATGGGGCGGGCCGAATCCGCTGGCGATCACATCCACTGCTGTCGCAGGCAGGATGTTCCGCTTCGCGCCCGAATCAACTAGCAACCGCCGGCCGGAGATAGTGTCCTGAATAAACAGCAGCCTGCCTCCCTGACCAACGCTCAGAGCTACTTCTGAGCGCCGGCCCTGGCTTTTCCCGCCCTGCTGAAAGCGCATGGTGCACGACATTGCTTGGCTTTGGTTCCAAACCTAGCATGGTAGAAGCACAATCCCCCTGAGTCCTGCTGCCGACGAGAAACTGCTGCCGCGGCGACGCCCGCAGCCTCCACCGGCGGTGTTGGAAGATCGTGGGCAGGCAGCAGAGCGGCCGCACACTGCTTCGGCTGGCCAGAAAAATCCTGTCAGCCCCCGCGGCCAACTCCCGAAAGCTGTGGACAACTTGGAACTGGCCAAGGTAGCACGCACGTGCGAGGGGAGCTGACGGAGGAACAGCCGGCCGAAAATGAAGGCGCGGTCGCACGAACCCAGCATAGCCAGCATCTTGTCCATTAGCTCCGATGGCTTGCCGTCTTCCAAGCCTTGCAGCGAAAACAACAAGTCCGCCCGCTCCACCTCTGCTAGCTCAAAATCCTGCAGCAAGTTGTCTCTTAATTGTGCCGTACTTATCCATGGGCGGCAGGGCTTGCAGCAGGCCCAATATCCGTGACGCCGTAGATGTTCTGAGTGCCGCCACGACGTAGTAGTACTTGGTCTCATCCACGGTGATGTTCCTAATCGCGAACTGGGCTTCGGTGTGAGCGAACCATGCTGCCGCAGCTGTCTCCCAGAATTCGGGCAGTTTGCGCGAGACGGCGTTAGCCACTGCCGCTGCACTGGTAGCTTCGTTTTCCATGGCTCACGTCGGGGTCACCAATGTGGAGAATGAAAGAAAGGAAACGAGACTACTTCTCCCTTTGACCACACAGCCGTGGGATCGTTTATTTTTACCCACAAACTTCAAGTCAACAATTTTTAATCATCAAAACCACATGCTCATGTCTACCCACAACCCCCCTGCTAACCCCTGAACCCACTGTCCTAAAGGGACCGTCTCTTCCACATAGTGAATATCTAACCTGCAAGTAGGTCACTACAGTTGATCACATTGCTGATCTACTTCCTGGTGCAGCCTGCAGGAATGAGCAGTCTATACTTACCATAGGTGATAGAGCCATCATAAACTCCTCGGCCAACACAACAGAGAAGTCATAGATAATGGACAATCGTGTACACAGTCCAACTGAGCCACTACATTTTATTTTTGTTGCTGTTATTGAAAGGACAAATTTAAGGCTCATGTTCAGTTGCCCCGTAAGATGCTGTTACACAGCAATGTCCAGCGAGTTATAATCAGAGTTTTGTGGGGGGGGGGGGTCTCTAATGCCGGGATCACCGGGATCAGACTACACGGTTTCAGCCCGATTCTGACGTCGTCGACAAATTTCCAGCGTCAAGCCTAATTATGAACGTCTGGAACGACGAACGGGCGCCTTTACCCCGTGTAGTGTGACATAATCGAAAAACAGCGATATGAGGCGTCGGGGACGCCCCACGACACCCCGACGAAAAGTCTAACGTTTCAGACTTTTTATTTATTTATATATATTTTCCTACCTAGTCTGGCATCTTCTACGACGTGTTCCTTGACGTTGACTCCGGACGTCACGTGACTACTTTTGTTTACGCGGCCATTTTAGCGGGAAGAACCGTCAGAGTTCACTGCGCGTTTTAAAGACATTGAACGCTATATCGCGAAACTTGACAGATTAAACATTACTGACCCTTATAATGCCCCCGGGGGTGCTTTTCACGAGTATTGAAACAGCCGAAACGGGCCACGTTCCAGGCCTGCAGTATCCAGACATCTAATGACCTGATCAACTTCCCCTCGTCCGACTCTGGAGAGTCTTTGAAAGCCTACAAAAGCCTGGAAGGGTACAAATGGACGAGATACAAATATTCAGCTTTAGAGTCTACCGACTAAAAATGGCTTTCTCGTCACTGGAAGGGTAAGTGTCACTTAATGTTAGTTAAAGTTAGCATAAGCAGTGGGCAGTGTAATGTAATCGGTGTCATAACTTGTATGTAGCAGCATTAGCTAGTCTGTATCTTCGATTTACCAAGACTTGACTACATTATCACTGTGAATGAATTTCGAAAGGCACCACCTCATACATTAAATTATACCTTTATGATAAACCTTTATGATAAACAGCAGTTACTGTAAAACGCTTGTTCACTGTAGCTAAATTTCACGGTTTCAAAAAAAGCTTAGTTCTTTTACCTTAGCCTTTGTTAGCCCCGCAAAATCCACGCCATAATGCACATGTCGAACTTGCCTTTTAGTATAAGAAAATTGTCAGAAACCGTAATAAAAGCCTGTTAAATAAATAATATATTAACGTTACGAAGTGTTGTATTCTGTACCTGATATGAAGTGGTCACTACACAAGTGGAATCCATTGCTTGTGGGGTCCCATCACCCTCTTTTCTTCTGTTTGCTTCTAGCCCGTTTTATGGCAGTAATCCATTAGGTCGTCTTTCGGGATCATTAGGAATCCGATAAAATGCTCTCCCTTTTACTTGTCCTCGACTGTTCTGGCATCCACCATATTCACTGTATAAATACAGCGGGTGAAGAGACTTGCTGCCAGCTAGCAGTCATTTGCCCAGCAATAGGCCCGCTTTCCTGCCAAAATGGCGGTGTTTTGATTTCGACTATTGCGTTACGTCAACTACCAGAGCTCTATATGATAACAGAGTGCTCCCGGGTGGACATATGTAAACATGGCAAAGAGAAAGAGGGATGCTGCTGTTGCTGCTGTCAGGTGGAACGACGAAACCAAGGAAAGGTTTGTTGAACAGTGGCAACAATACCCCTGCCCTTTTCACGTTTCCTCGAGGGAGTACCATGACAGAGTAAAAAAAAGAAAAAGGACTTACTGTTGGCAAGAAATAGCGGAGGTTCTTCAGCAACGATGAGTAGGTGGTTAAGCTATGCTAGGTTATCATTCCCTAGTAGCACTAGCCGCAACAGGTTCCAGAATCATTTTTTCTTTTCTTTCTCGTTTCGAAACACAAGACCATGAAACACAAGAACACGAAATGCTGAGACCGGTCATTTTAAATAAATGCTTTATATTGTTTTAAACCACAATAGTTGGTTTATACTTTGTCTGTTTTTCACATGGCTTGTGGGCCTGTACATTCACTGACTGTAGTGGGGGAATGTAACATGCAATGTATCTTAGAATGCTTCGTTATTATTATTCTATTCTTTTGACTTGTGTGGGTTTTTGCCCTTCGCCTGGTCCTCGTGTGAGTCAGCATGCGGGGCCACATGGGGGTGGCGGTGTGCATCTTTTGCCCATGTACTTATCTGTCTATTGTCTCTGACATGGTGATGATTGCCGCTTGTCTGTGAGTTTGTGTATGTCTGGGTAGACTGTAAGAACTGAATTGCCCTTCTGGGATAAATGAAGTTGTCTGAATCTGAATCTGAAGACTGCCTGCATCACACATAGCGTTTCTGTATTCGTAATTGACAATTTCTTGACCGTCCTCCCCGACGACCAGTGAACTCGTGCAAAATCGTGAAAGGCAGCGTACAATGGTTTGATTGGTCGGAGTCATACTTGTAATGTTGCCAGTCTTCCCAGCCAAGACACGGCAAGAATTTATGGCACCATGATTACCTAATCAGTGACTCATTGTATAGATGTGAATTTGGTAAGGCAGATCCTGTCATACCAAATTCATAGCTATACAATGAGTCACTGACAGTCCCAGTTATTACAGCTTTTGAGACTATCTCTCTTGATACTTTGACTAAGTTTGCGTCAGCTTCTAAACCAACTGCTTGCCTAGATGATCCCTTACCAGCAAAACTTTTTAAAGACCTCTGGCCTTTTCTGGGACCTACAATACTAGACATTGTTAATTTATCACTTACTACTGGCATTGTTCCCAGCAGTTTAAAGACAGCTGTGGTTAAACCTCTACTTTAAAAACCACACCTCGATCCAGGGTCTCTTAAAACTATCGACCAATCTCTAATCTTCCATTCTTTTCTGAAGTACTAGAGAGAGTTGTGTATCAACAACTTTCGACCCATATAGAAGAAAACCATCTATATGAACCTTTTCAATCGGCTTTCAGGCCCCGTCACTCCACTGAAACTGCTCTGACCAGAGTGGTGAACGATCTTTTATTAGCTATGGACTCTGATTCCACTTCTGTGCTTCTACTACTGGACCTCAGTGCAGCCTTTGACACCACTGATCACCGTATACTATTAGATAGATTAAATTGTAATTTTGTGTCTCTGGCTTAGCTCTCTCGGCTTAAGTCCTATTTACCTGGAAGAACACATTGTGTCTGCTATAGTAATATTATATCAAAATTCTCTGACGTTAAATATGGTGTGCCTCAGGGCTCAGTTCTTGGCCCTCTACTTTTCTGTCTTTACATTTCACCTCTTGGTCAAATTATATGCAGTTATGGAATAAATTTCCACTGCTATGCTGATGATACTCAGCTGTATGTGCCTATAAGGGCTGATTCAAATGACTAACTTAGAGGCCTCCTTGGCTACTGTGAAAAACTGGATGTCACTTAACTTTCTGCTTTTAAATTCGGATAAAACCGAGATGCTGGTCATTGGCTCTGCTAGACACAGACACAAATTTGATCAAGTAACAATAACAATCGACAACTCTGTGGTTTCACAAAGGGTGACAGACAAACAACTTGATGTTACGTTTGATCCCAGACTTTCCTTTGATAAGCACATTAAAGAAATCACCAAGATTGCCTTTTTTTCACTCACACAACATAGCTAAAATTCGGTCTTTTCTCTCCATGGCTGACGCAGAGACTAACATGCATTTTTTTCATCCCGACTTGATTACTGTAATGTTCTGTTTTCAGGTCTGCCACAGTCTAGTATTAAAAGTTTTCAGATGGTTCAGAATGCTGCTGCTAGATTCCTAACTAAATCCAGGAAATTTGACTATATTACACCAATTCTTGCCTCCCTTCATTGGCTTCCTGTCCATGTTAGATCAAACTTCAGGGTGCTTCTGCTGACTTATAAAATCCTAAATGGGCTTGCCCCATCTTACTTGTCTGATCTCTTTAAAATGCGCATTCCATCTCGAGCACTTCACTCTCAAAAATACAGGGCTCCTGTGTGTACCCAAAGTTAAAAAGAAGTCAGCTGGTGGCAGCGCCTTTTCCTGTCAGGCCCCGTTCTTGTGGAATAACCTGCCTGCTGCCATCAGACAATCAGAGTCTGTTAAATCCAAACTTAAAACTCGTCTTTTTGCCTTAGCTTACAATTAGTTGCTTTTAAGGTGAGTGCTTCACTACCTGTACTGCATGGCAGGTCAGTTTCCTGTCTCAGTGAATTTACCAACCACTATTCTGCCGATGAGATTATAGCGTATAGATTATTACTAATTGATGACTTAATTGATTATGACTAATGACTACTACAAACTGTTCTCTTCTCACATGTCTTTTTTCTCTCTGTATGAATGATGTCTTCTCCTTTCTCTTTTTCTGTGTGTGAATGGTGTCATGTGAGTCTCCCTTGTGTGCACGTGCAGTTGGTTCTCCTCCCAGGTCTCTGTGATGATGGTGGTCGCCACTTGGACGCTGCCTGCCATTCCCCTCATCACATTTTCTTTTTATATATATTTTTTTTTACATTATGATAGCGGTCGCATGGCTTGGGTCCTGGACTGTTCCGATGGCGTCTGGACACTGCTCTGCATCCCTTGGCATCCTGCACATCATATTCTTCATAAATTTGATCAGTCCATTATAATTCTGTTTATCCTCTTTCAATGTTGTGTTGTGTAAATTGTGTAAACACAACATCCATTGAACATTGTCCGTCTTGGGAGAGAGATCCCTTCTCTGTTGCGCTCCCTGAGGTCTCTTCCTATTTTTTTCTCCCTGGGAGTTGTTCCTTATCCGATGAGAGGGTCTAAGGACAGGACGTTGTATTGCTGTTAAGCCCACTGAGGCAAATTTGTAATTTGTGATCTTGGGCTATACAAATAAAATTGACTTGACTTAATCTGACATGGTGAAAGACAAAAATATCATGTATCTCCGCCCCAGATAAATAAATAAATGAATGGCCTAACAGGTGTGCTTTTCGTGAGAGAGACTTCGCTGCTCATCACGTGGTCCAACTCTCTCTCTCTCTCTCTCTCTCTCTCTCTCTCTCTCTCTCTCTCTCTCTCTCTCTCTCTCTCTCTCTCTCTCTCTCTCTCTCTCTCTCTCTCTCTTTCTCTCTCTCTCACTCTCACTCACTCACACACACACACACAAAACCCACTACTTTTCATCAATGGTACCAAGCAGATTGCAACAAGGAAAAGGTTTCAATGGCCAGACATAATGCTGACTGATACATGTCGTGGCTTCTTCCAAAAGTGTCCGAACGTTTGCGGCTCGTGCACTCTCTACGGGCATAGTTCGTGCAATATTCTACAGCGCCCCGTGGTGGCTTGATGGTGAAGTGCAACCATACCGTCTCATTCACGATTAGCTTTGGAAAACACATTTCTCTGAGCCTATTTATCTCGTTGGCGTAAATAACACTCATTACATTGAAAAAATACGTTATTTGTGATTAAAACATGGTTGCTGGTAATGTATTAGCGACCCCCACAGTATGATTTTACTGCCTTCATGGGAGCTCAGACCCCTCCTTATGGGGGCTTAGCTCCCACTGGCTCCCAAATACCTTGAACCCATGTCCAAAATCTCGAAAAGGAAAAATGATCCCAACCAATATTAACGATCGCAAAATTTACAAAAGCTAGACACAGGTTGTAAAAAAAGAAGAAAAAAGTGTATCCTTTAAGCAGAGGAAACTGATAAAGATGGAACTGTTGTGACAGACAGTCCAAATGAGAGAAACTCTGGTTAACATGACACGATACAGAGTTCAGTTTGTTCATATCATCTGAACAGTCACTGTTTCTTTGCACTGTTAGTTATTATAAGATCAGTTAGAAACTTCTTTTTGGTCTTCCGGCAGAGTACTTTCAGTATATTTTCATGTTCCCCCTTGCAACTTTTACTATCCTATCATCAAATTATTATTTAAAAAAAACCCACCAAAGGACGTGTTTCTGCCTGTCACATCGGCCAGTGAAGTACTAGACAGTTGCTAGTAGTAAAAGCAAATAGCTTCTGGAACAAGTGATAAAATGTCTGTTTTTAGATAACTGACAAATGGAACATGTTGAAGAACGATTAAATGGATTCGCACGCAGAAGTCAAGTCTCCAATTTCCCTCCAGTCTTTCCTTTTTCAGGGGAAATTTAAGAGCCTTATCTTGGTTTAGCTAGGAAAAAAGTCTAATAAAGGATTACGTTTATTGGACAGGCTTTCTGTTAATATTAGACAGGCCAAGTTTTTGACCACTGACGGTCCCTGAGGGTTTTTTTTTTCTTTATCAAGTCAGAGTGTTTGACTCATACCATGGCCTGTTGATTTTATAGCTGGATCTTCCCAGCCCAACGCTGACTAATCCTAAACCAGCATACAGCTCATGCTTAGTTCCTCATTAGAGAACCAAGGCTTGAACCGGTCTGCACTGGAATACAGTGTAGTCAGCCGCTCCCTGTGATGAGGGCCCAACCGCCTCTGTGTCTGACTACCCTCCCATCTCTATCTCTGTCTGTCTATGTCTCTTTCTCACTCTCTCTCTCTCGCTGTCTCTTTCTCCCTCTCTCTCAAACCCCCTCTCGCTCTGTCTGTCTGTCTGTCTGTCTGTCTGTCTGTCTGTCTGACCCTCTCTTGCTGCACTCACAAAGGAAACAAAGGAACTGGTTCTTAACCCTTTGTGTCAAAGATTAGATGTTGAGATTAGATCTTCCTGTCACCGTGGCAATATCCTCAACATGATAGGTAGAAAGTTGTCTGCCATAGTGTCTGCTGACATCAAAGCGCCCAGCGTTTCGAAGGCTGAAATGAAAGGCAGGAAGAAGGTGGGATAGAACAGCCCTGAGGGAAGGAGACGGTGCTGCCAAGACCGCAGAGACAATCGGTTTAAATATTTAGCTTTCTTTTCCTTAACAACTGGACAGCCATTAAAGAGGAATGGGGCAATAAAAGGCTGCCAAGTGCAAGATGTATTACCAAGTTAAAAGACAGCTTAATAAGATTATAGTACAACAAAAATAGACTATGGTTCATGAATAAACCCAGAAGCTATTTTATTGTAGTCATGAAATTTGTCATCGACTTTCCAAAGAAGGTGCTCCTTTTTAATGGCAGTCTTTGAACGTGGAGCTGTTTTTGATCCTGACAAGTCAGCGCCGAGGTAAAAATGGATGGGGGGTGGGTGTACAACGTTTAAGGGGAACTGGATGTGTGTGCACTTCACTTTAATGTGGTGTGCCGGCATCGGTGCGTCTTTCAGCAAAATGTGAGCAATTATTCACCTGAATTCCCCCCCCCCCCGGGGCCATGAAGACGGGGGCTTTCTGTGTGTGCGGCACATGCCAAAGCCAGGTAGCAGTCAGATGTCAGATGACGCATCCACAGCAAGCGCAGAACTGGTTTGAACCGGCAGAGAGACTAGCCAAGCAAGGAGATTAGCAGGCATCCAACTGATCTGCAAGGCTGCAGCTAAACCCACAGCAGCACCTACACGTTCAACGACAGGAGGGCATAGCAGTGCACCCGTTGAACCATTTCAGAAGGGTGTGACTATAATAAAAGATTATATGATGGGAAGTAATGTGTGTTTATGTCTTTATTTTTTGTTTTCCTGTAGCAAGAGACGAGGCAGAGAGAGAAAAATAAAACGCTTGCCTCCGTGGCAGGCGTAAACCCTGTAATACGACTTAGACGGGCTCTTATCTGGAGAGCAGAGATGATTAGACACACTTTACACAAACAGCCCTCTGCGGAGATCCTCCCAGGGCCAAACCGGTTTGCACCGGCTGGGCAAGCCCTGCTGCAGGCAGAGAGGGAAACCCAGTAAAGGTTAACCACATCCACTCACGGCTGGCTTTACCCCCCGCGATTGGCTCGGCCGTGTCAGGAAGACAAAAGGGAGAGTGAGCGAGAGACAGAAAATGTGTACCGTTTGCTTCTTTTGTTTGAGAAATGGACAACAGTCACATCCTAGATGGCATGACTCGACAGTCTGCATCAGGAGTCCCTTATTGTTGCCATACACGGGACAGCGTCTTATACACGCCGATCATGTGTAACCATGGAAATGAAAAGACACACAAGGTCAAACCAGACAAAAGGTCACAAGGGCCAGGGTGTCCACTCTATTTCATTTTAGGAATTGGTTGATATCAGATATTCTTTTTATTGACCTTTTTGGTTAGAAGTGAGACTATAAATGACTTGTTTATCGTGTGTAATCTATAAAGATGCTGTGAAATTATGTTACCCGTTATATTACCTCCAAAAAAAACCCCCAAAAAACTGATAAGGATCCATGTGCTCTCTCTTGACCTTTTAGTACTGAAGGTCAAGAGGACGGTAGGTCAAATGTTATCGTCACAAACTGCTTGTTCTTCATGTTGCCTACTGTGGACTAATGTAATTATAAGCCTCACATTGAAATCCCATAATAACTACATGAGCCACACAAGCTCTTGAATTAATGACTAATGTATACTGTCATTTTAAAGGAGTTAACGCAACGGCAGTAGACCAAAAAGATGTGTGGACCTGTTGTGGTAAATCATGGCAATGCTGGTGCATGAATAACTAAAGAGAGGGTTCAATTTTCATATAAAATAATTTATTAGAAATGGCAAAAAAAGAAAGAAAAAAGGCGACATTTCATATTTGCAATGCATTTTGTGCTACAACATGGCTGTGACAAAAGACACCAGTGACCACTAATGAATAGTGTTGATGTTACAACAACGAAGGTATTGCAGGAACAAGGCATTTTCGATAGGACAGGCATTGTTTTTTTTAGGCAGTTTCTCAAGTCTTGTTGCAGTCGTGCACCAGCATCAACGCTTCAGCGTGCACCTGCATAAGGTGCGGTTCAGAGTCACGCATTGTTTGGGAATGCCAGTGGTCTCGAGCTGGAACGCAGGGGTCTGCTGAAGAACAGCCCTTCATAGTTCCAATCATGCCGTCGCGCTCTCTCCAGCCCTTTGTTACTCGGCACGACCCCGCCTCGTACTGTCACCTCTCGTCCTCTTCCAATAGTGACATGCTTTGTGGCCCTCGGGCCGTTCGTTGGCTTGGCTTCACGTCCAACCCGACGCTGCCGTGTCCGGCGCCAGGTGTTACAGGTACACCACCTGACATCAGTACCGGTGATAGTGCGTTAAAATGCGGCTCTCGCAGAGCCGACAGAGACGAAACAGTCAACGCATTTTGAGCAGCTGCCGCACCATGCCCGCAATCTGCAGGAACTTGTCCTTCTTTCGCTGCTTGAGCGCCATGAGCGCTTTGGCCGTCTCCTCGGGGTCCTGGGTGAAAGAGAAGATGCTCCTCACCCGCTCCTCCGCTTTCATGTCGCCCGTTTTCTGGAAGAGCCTCATCAGCGCGTCCTGGTTGACGTTTTCAAAGATGTTGGCCACGGCTCTCTTGCGGTGCGCCGTGTCAAACTTGTTCCCGTGGACGGCGGGGCTGACGCGCCGGGACTCGCAGTACGCGTAGTTGGACATCCTGGCTCCGTTGTTTTGTTTTGTTTTGGGTTTTGTTTTGTTTTTTCCCCTTGGAGGCTTTGTTCGTTTCGTTCACGGTGCGCACCGAGTCGGCAGTCTGAAGTGAACAACAACTGCCTGTCGCCGGGTATTTATAGCTGCTTTGTCGGGGCCCGCTTGCAGATGTGACGTCAGCGCTCTCGTTTACTCACAGCAGGCACCGCCTCCACCCGCGCTGTGCGCACACCCATCACCGGCAGGGAGGACGCCGCACAGTCTAATGATGAAACCGCTTGCGGAGTGTCCACAACCCCTCTCTCTCCTGTGCATACAAATGTGAGAAAACCTGATAGTTATGTATGACTGTCAACGAATGATGGATCTCCCCGTGGTGTTTGTTATACGGGAAGAGGGTGTCAGTTTTGATGCACGTGATAGCCATTTGACTCGTTTGCGTGTCCCAAGTTGTTGTACGTTGTTTGCCAAAGCACCGAAGGCTGATGATTCACAGCTAGCATGCGAATAAGGTAAATAAAAGTTGTTGACCTTCCACCCATACAAACATGTCTATACAACTTGGCTCTCCATCCAGAAACCTGCTGTTGTTTTGTTTTTATTCTTACCATGCAATTACGGTTTCATGTGTAGCTGGGATTAGTAGTTAATGTAGAATAGAACAGGACAGTTGAGCTACCCAAGACCTGTCTGGATAGCTGTATCTGAGATACTCCTGTTATGCTGCCCTCTAAAAATAGATATAGCACTAACATGTTGAGGCCCGAGAGACTCCCACAGCATTAGTATTACAAAAATACTCATCTAATGATGAATACCAGAAATACGTAGTGAGACTTGTTTAAAAACTGATGCCAGGGAATAAGACTTCTATTTTTAGTTTCTCACAGCAGGGACCAAAACCCACCTCTCATATCCATTTCCCATTAGCGTGATTAAAGTGAAGCAGATCAAATCTCCATATTCCAGTTAGCATGTTATTTGCCTTCCTGTTTTGGTTGGCCGTAGGGAGGGAAGGTGACTTATGTTTACAATCACTCTGAAGGAGCGGAGTGACGGATGGCCCAGCTCAGCTGATGACTGCTGATAAGATTGAGAGGTGTTTTCCCCCACCGGGACCCCAGACCATCGCACCCACCACATAAACATCGAGTTTGTGGAGAAGTGGATAAACCTCATCCTCATCAATACCCGTGTATTTAGCAAACACAGCTGTTAGCTGGGGTGGGGGGTAGGGGGGGATTCCCTGTTACAACAAGCACTTGTGAATGTAGCAAGTAGAGCTTTCTGCCTTATATGGCTGAGGAAAGAGAAGGAGAAAAGGGGGCTTTCTGTGCTTGTTTCAGGAAGTGTATTTTATTCCCTGGGGCTTTGTGGAGAATGCAGTTGTAGTACCAGGGCCTGGAATGCCTGGCATTTGGCATTGACTGACTGTGCTGAGTTGAACAATAGCCAGAGACCCATGCTGAGTCTGCCCAGTGACAGACTGCAGTAAAACAACACCAAGATCCTGGTTGCCAGTTTTTTTTTTGTCCCACCCCCCCCCCCCCACCCTCCCTATCTGTCTGAACATTGTGTCGCCACAGAATACTTTGTCTGTCTCAGGCTAGCATGACAGTTATTACTAGAGACGGTGAATACCAATGCGGTCCCGGAAAAGGGAGTCAGAGAGAAGAAGGGGGAAAAAAAGGGGGGGTGTGTGCAAATGTAAAGACCCCGAGAGCTGGTCTGCGGCACCCAGACAGACACAGCACAATGAGATCTTCTGGCGGGGAAACGGAAATGGCAGCCTTGAGCCGCTGGTTCTATTCTGCTGGCCTGGCCAAAGTATTCACGCTTTATCATAACAAAGAGGTTAAATTTAACCGGTGTCAAAGGTTCTGTCATCAGTCTTCCCCTTGAGGGCGTCGCTTTACTCCCTAGTGAACCCTGTGCAGATTTGCTTCTTTTTGCAGACACGCCATCTCAGTTTGAATGAAACTGTGCAATGTGCATACTGCTGGTATGAACAGCTATACCCTGAGATACTGTCTCATCCACTCAAAGATGACAAGTCTTTATGAAAAAAAAGGGAGGTAATATGATACCTGAACAACGTCACACATTTTAGGAGTCCTCTTAACAAGTAATTAGATTGGATAAAATGAAATAGGATGAGCCCTATAGGGAACTTAAATTGACACAGCATTTGAAGAAATATGTTGAGAATTAAAGATAGCAAAAAAAAAAAATTATATAGGGCATGAAAAGATGACAAAATATGGAACAAGGGATAGGGTAGAAAGATCATAAAAGTATATTAAATAATGTGCACTGTATGCAGAACCTGCTCACATCACCACACCTAAGAATCAGAATATGTTGACCAGAACATGATAGCTAAGCATGTAGTTAATTGTAGAATATGTAAAAAATACAGCATGTATTATGAGGGTAAACACGAGCAATAACACTGAACCGACACTGGAAAAGACTATACAGGTCTAGAAAAAGTAAGTTGGTTGTTGAAATTCTCTCAAATAATATTTCTGTTCCTTTATGGCCCACTGGTTATGTAACATGCCCGTCTGCCAGGTTTTGGTTTATTGCCAGGTTTTGGTTTATTCCCAGCCTGTTGTACTCAGTAAGGAGGTCATCATTGATCACAATCAGAAGCAAAATCAATTTCACTTGTCAAGTTCGGACACAGTGTTTTTTTTTGGGTTTTTTTTTTGGAGATACTTTATTAATCCCTGTGGGGAAATTACACTCAGCATTTAACCCATCCTAGCTAGTATGTAGCTAGGAGCAGTGGGCAGCCGCCGTGCAGCACCCGGCAACCAACTCCAGTTCGTCTTGCCCTGCCTCGGTCAAGGGCACAGACAGGAGTATAAACCCTAATATGCATGCCTTTTTGATGGTGGGGGAAACCGGAGCACCCGGAGAAAACACCGCAGACACAGGGAGAACATGCAAACTCCACACAGAGGACGACCTGGGATGACCCCAAGGTTGGACAACAGTGGGGTTCGAACCCAGGACCTTCTTGCCGTGAGTAACCCGTGAGTACCGGGTTACTCACATACATCACATTGAATTCAACAAAGCTACAAAACAGTCTATAATATGGAGTCCAGGATTGGCCAAATTAAGCAGGAAGCTAAAACACGGTAATACAAGCGTATATTTTAAAAATGGTGTCCACAAAATAGTTAAAAATCACATTCTTGGGGGCGTCTGGGTAGTGTGGCGGTCTATTCTGTTGCATACCAACATGGGGATCGTCGGTTTAAATCACCGTGTTACCTCCAGCTTGGTCTGGCTTCCCTACAGACACAATTGGCCATGTATGCGGGTGTGAAGCCGGATGTGGGTGTGTGTCCTGGTTGCTGCACTAGCGCCTCCTCTGGTTGGTCGGGTGCCTGTTTGGGGGAATAGCGGGATCCTCCCATGTGCTACGTCCCCTGGTGAAACTCCTCACTGTCAGGTGAAAAGCGGTTGGCAACTCCACATTTATGGAAGGAGGAGGCATGTGGTAGTCTACAGCCCTCCCCAGATTGGCAGAGGGGATGGAGCAGCGACCGGGAAGGCTCGGGAAGAGTGGAGTAATTGGCTGGGTACAATCGGGATGAAAAAGGAGGGTAACCCCCCCCCCCCAAAAAAAATCATACTCTTGAAAAATCAAGTCATCCTTAATCCGTGATAAGTTCCTCAAAATTAGGAAATCTTGCCTACGCTTCATCAATTCATACTCTCAAATATTATTTTGTGTCATCATCTTTTTTTAAATTTATACATGTTTGTTTTTTTAGCCGTGCAACGCCACTCCATCGTGTTTATGATTCTTATGCATCCTGGTTTTCACAGTCGTCAGCATTAAGTCGGATTAGCTTGAAGCAACTGCAGCGCATGCACCTGAATGACAGCAGCTCACATGCACGCCTTACATTTACTTTGTATTTTGCGTGCAAGTATTAGAATCATGCGCGTAGTATACTCAAAACGAGGCATCGCCTGTGTAAAAAGTGCTCTCGATTAGGAATCGGAGGTCATTTTACCATTCTGTACTTTAAGGAAGAAAGGAAATGAAGATAATGCACAACATACACACAGGCTCTGTTGGAGTCTAACCAGCGCCACTGCTAGGAGGCTAAAGATGCTACTAATGGAACAAATTAAAACTGTACAGCCAACGCAAAGTCAACCACAGGTGTCAGTCAAGGTCCAAGGCGGTGCTTGATTCAAGAAAACAAAAAAATGATTATGATGAACCTCGGTTTCATGTAGTGTTTTGAAAGTAAACCTTTCAGCCACTGTTTGCTGATTTGATTGCGTAACCGGCTGAATAAGTAACATGATATCAGCAACCAATAGACTTGGTGGGCAGAGACTGCTTTATCAGAGACGTTACAGATTTTAAAAATAACGCAAGATAAGGGTGGCATAAATCCTAATTAAGTACATCGATAGCACAAAGAAATGTTGATAAGCCCGTGAAATCAGCGCACAACACAATAAGGACAATGTCAGCAGGAGAACAAGAGAGTCCTCCGCCAAGCGGATCAGGCTTTTGCAATGGTAAAGGGACTTAAATGACCCATAGCATGGTAATGGATGTGAGGCAGCAACGCGGTGCGTCTTGGAAACACTCACAAAGCCTTCCTGGCTGTGTGTTTACAGTAACACATCTTTGTAGAGGCCTGTGTTTGAACGACTGATTAGAGGACCTCGGAGGAATCTGTGCCACTGGCAGAAATCATCCAGCATTTATGACACTGTTTAGTAAGTTGCTCCTTATGCAACATTTGCACCGGAAGGGAGGGAATATTTGGAGATGATTAGAGATGCCAGAGGCCTGTATATATGTGTGTGTGTGTGTGTGTGTGTGTGTGTGTGTGTGTGTGTGTGTGTGTGTGTGTGTGTGTGTGTGTGTGTGTGTGTGTGTGCGTGTGTGCGTGTTTGTGTTCTGACTGTAACCACAGTTCCCGGTAACACCTCTTCAATACTTCTCATAGTATGTAAGCTCTCATGAGCCAGCAGACATATCGGTGCATTCTTTTCGACACCAGTTAAAACCTGCTTTGTTATGCTGTGAGCATAAGCACTATTCGGTTCTGCCCAGCGCTATCAGTGTTGGGTCTGGTTGCTTGACGGTAACACAGAAGGACTCATCTGTTTGCCAGAAAAAACATGAGCATGAATCTTAAAAAAAAATAATGGGATAAGCAACTCTTTTTTTTTTGGGTAGTGGAATGTGTTTTGTAAAATACTGCTGGTTGGTCGGCACAGATGGCTGGTGAAGCAAGGTTGCTCAACAATAGAGTCAGATGGTGACACTGGCACGCAAAGCAAACAGCAAGTCCATGCTTCCTCTGCAGCCCCTCCCTCCCTCCCTCCCTTGATCTCTCCCTCAGGGAAAGACAGATTAAATGACTATGCTCCACGTGGCCTCATGGGCACCCAGGCAGCATTACACTGAACCGGCTTGATCCGGCTGCCAAACGGCTGTGCAGCGTGTGAAACTCCTCTCCTATCACGGCTGGCTGCACCCGGAGCGCCAAGGGCCGGGCTACATCTGTCCACGCGTCGCTCTCCAGTCGTGGCCAAACTCTGCCAACACATCCAGAGGCCCCATGGTATCAGGTGGATCGTATTAGGGTTACCGGTTTACTGGAGGTCAGGAGGGACATCCACTGGTTATGGACCGCCTAGTCCACAGCAGCCCCCTTTAAGTCCGCTTTTACAGTCCGGTTCACTGCAGGAGGGATCTCATTATTCACTCTGTCTTTCCCCCTCTCATCTTCAGTATATTCACTTGATAATTCACTGTCCTTTTTTTCTTCTTCAGTGAAACAAAGGAACTGATCCAGACTTCCAGATAGCAATAGAACATCCTAAAATGCCACAAGCACAAAGCGTGCTGACAAACCTTATGATTGACGGTGGTTATGGATGACCAAGGGCGCTGCATCTGAGACAGAATACTGTCATTTCAGCACAGTTTAAAGGTCAGCACATGGACCAAAACAAGTTTAAAAGACATATATGGACATGCACACAGAAACTGTTACCATGTCTGTTTATCATTAGCAGAGAGAGAGAGAGAGAGAGCGAGAGAGTATGTGTGTGTTTGTGTTTTTGGCGGGCCTTCAGCCCTGGGTCAGGTTACCTTAACTGCATTATGTGTGACAGTGTGACAGCTTATCTGGCGCTCATGTGCCTTGCAACTATCCCCATAGAAACACCCGAGAGAGGGAGAGAGAGAGAGAGAGAGAGAGAGAGAGAGAGAGAGAGAGAGAGAGAGAGAGAGAGAGAGAGAGAGAGAGAGAGAGAGAGAGAGAGAGAGAGAGAGAGAGAGAGAGAGAGAGAGAGAGAGAGAGAGAGAGAGAGAGAGAGAGAGAGAGAGAGAGAGAGAGAGAGAGAGAGAGAGAGAGAGAATAAACTACATGCTAGCATGTCATCTATCCAGTGTAAATGAAAATCCTTCACATTGTACCGACTGAGTTGAGCTGCCAGGAGGCCAGGCCATGTCCTTTCTGTCAACAAGGAGAAGTTGAACAATAGTTCGCTGTTCACCGATATAAAGAGATAAAAGTGACATATTTTGAAAGAAATAAGCCAGATATACCATGACTTTGTTAATCTCCATAGTTCTCAAAGGAAATACCCCTTATTTATGTGGAGAGGAAATACATTGGGCAATATTAGCCGCAAATTATGTCAACTGCTGTCAAAGCAGAGAGGAAAGAGCATTCTAATATTGTAAATATTACAATCTGTTAAAATCTTATTTGTTATCGTTCAACGTTATTTTGTCATGTTATCTTCTGCTTTGGCAATGTGTGTAGAATTACTGTACCACACCAATAAAGCGTCGATCGAATGAACTAAACTGAAATGAAATGAACTGATTTGAACTCAAGTGAATCGAATTCAGCTGAAACTAATTTAAATTAATTGAGAGAGCGAGAGAGACAGAGAGACAGAGAGAGAGACACACACAGAGAGAGAGAGGATGCCAATAGAGTAGTATGGTTGTATGGTCACCATAGCATCGTCCTAGTAAACAAGCAGTGAGTCATTTAGATTAGTAGGTTGTGACTTCCTGCTTATACTAAAGACAGCAACAGTCTCCACACAATGTTGGTGAGCCACTCGCTTGCAGTTGTGAGTTGTCGGACGGGGCATTTTGGAGCCTGGATGTGATTGATATATCTTCTGTTCACTGAACAGCTCCCTATTCAGACAGCTACATGGAAACTAACGGTGCCTTGACTTAGCAAATAAGCTCACGCTATACACTGAGAAGCTGTGAATACTGTGGTGATTAGGAATTGATACGCCACTTATAATCTCTCACAATACTCATTAACATTAGCAGACAGCTTGAAAATATCAATAACTGTTTTGTTGATAAGTCTTGTAACGCTAGTATCTTCTTCATTTTCTTAATCTAAATTTCACTTCTTCCTGATATCACGTACCAGACTGGACTGTCCCGACCAAAAGACTTGACTTTAATCATTTAGGACTTTTGTGCCTAAGCTTTAACCTCCAGGTTAAAGTTGAGTTGACGTTCTAACTTCATTTTGTTTTCTAATGTTGTGTTTCCCTTGTAATGCTATTAACAGTCGTTTAAAATTTACAAGACCTTTATCGATATTTTAAACGATCTTCTAATGTAAACAACTATTGTAACAGCTAAGTGCCCTATTATCCATTTATTAATCCCTATATATTATATATTTTATAGGAGTTGCAGTAAATTTGGTTGAAGTAAACACCCCATTGACAGCAGCAGTCTAACTTGTATTCTCACAGTGGCCCCCGAAAAGCTCCAGTTAATGTTTTCTGATGAAGTGCCTTGCTCAAGGACACTCTGACAATAGCTTTGCTCTCTAACCTCCATTGTACCACCAACCAAGAGGTCCATAAATGACGCTGGATGTTGGATGGTCAGCTGTGATGAGACAATGAGGCGATGCTTATTGGGCTGGTGCCATCTCAACGAAAGTGCCCGTCAACAGTGGGCTGGTGGGTCTCAGGCTGAAGTCAAGGAAAAGAGAGACTTTAGGGAGGTGAATACGTCTCTGAACAGTGCAGTCACCTGTAGCGAGGGCCCCAATCGTTTAAGGGAACACAATTCAGTTTTTAAGAGGACTACAGCACGTAATACGTTAAATACAACACATGCTGACACGATACAGGTCAAGTCAGTTCAAGTCAAGTTTATTTATATAGCACATTTAAAACAACCACAGTTGAACCAAAGTGCTGCACAAGCTTAAAATACAATATAAAATAAGTGACACATATGAATATAAAAATATATGTAAAGGAAACATAATAACATAAAGAATATAAAATATGAACAGTAAAACATAAGAGTAAAAGTATATTTGTACAATAAAATCATGATGTCATTAACATAATGCATATGTCACTGCAAATTAAGATTAAGGTATGCGGGGCATCCGGGTAGCATAGCAGTCTATTCCGTTGCCTGGTAGGGATCGCCTGTTCGAATCCCCGTGTTACTTGGCTTGATCGGGTGTCCCTACAGACACAATTGGCCATGTCTATGGGTGGTAAGCCGGATATGGGTATGTGTCCTGGTCACTTCCCTAGTGCCTCCTCTGGTCGGTTGGGGTGCCTGTTCGGGGGGACTGGGGGGGAATAGTGTGTCCTCCCACACGCTACTTCCCCCTGGAGAAACTGCTCACTGTCAAGTGAAAAGAAGTTGCTGGCGACTCCACATGTATCAGAGGAGATATGTGGTAGCCTGCAGCCCTCCCCGGATCAGCAGAGGGGGTGGAGCAGCGACCGGGACAGCTCAGAGAGCAGGATTATTGGCCAGGTACAATTGAGGAGAAAAAGGGGGTTAAAAAAAAATGAAGTATGCCTTGTCCCAAACTGAGCAGATAGGTTAGTTTTTGCAAAAGCAAGCGGTTAAGTCATGATCAGTTGTAGCTCTCCACCAGGAATGTGGTGATTAGGTAAAAGAACAAAACAAAACAAAACAATTATGCAATAGAAAAGAAAGAAACGTAACATGAATACATGATTATGAGTTATATGGGGTTAAATGTTGGCAAAAAGAAATCCCATCAAGTTGTCTCGCTGTTGACCTGCCTGGTGTTAGCAAACCTTACAGGATAAGCAAATTAGACACTGAAGGGATCAAATCTGCTCTCCAGCAGAACAGAGCGGTTTCGTTGCGAAAGACGCAGCGGCCCACTTCAAACACCAAACACAGCACAACAATCCCATCCCAACGTGCACACGTAACGCAACGTGTACGCGGAAAGCAATTCGGTCCCACACCATTCAGCATTTAACAGAAGTAATCAAGCCAGATGGATTAAACACAATGGGTAAGCCTACCAAGCAGACCTAAGGAAATACTATGAGCTCAGGGAGTTTTAATAGTGCTTAGCGTGGCAGGCTGGATGTGGAACTGAGAGCCGTGCTGGTTGCGGCTTCTGACTGGTTCAAACCGGTCAGCCAGCGAAAGAAATCAATCTAGCGGGTGACTTAACGCACCGTACCGCAAGGGTCTTGGGCGTCTGCCAGGCCTGCCAGATGACGGAGAAAGCAGGTCAGACAGCGGGTACCAACGATAGGTAAAATTAAAATGAAAAAACTTCACACCTCAACAGCAAAGCCTCATGGTGTGGCCTTGCTGTTAAGACACCTGATGAGAAGGGCGCTAGATAGAAAAAGAAAAGAGTGAAAGAGTTCACTTTTCCAATATTAGACCACTATTAGAGCTACAATACTTATTGTATTGATTAGATTCAGAATTTATCAGAAATAACAAGAAAGTGAAACGTGAACATGTGTCATCAGTTTTTTTTTTTGTCTGCAAAGCAGCACATGTCAGAAATAACCTCCATGTGTACCAACTGGTGCAGCTGCATGTCCTCACATCCTCCACAACACTCTCGTTTTTCTCAAGCCCAGAATAGCACTGCGTAATGTAAATGTAGACAAAGGAGACACATTCGTCTTGCACTCGCAGAGCAGACCATTACTGCATCACTTAGCTGAATTTTAATGTGCAGATGTGAGAGACCAGTTGTAAAAGAGAGGAGGAATGAATACAACATTATGTTCAGGCCATGTCATCAATATGCTAACGTTCAAATATTTGGAAAGCTGATCCTCGTGAGAGATGGTGCACCAGATTTTGACTGACTCGTGTTGTGAAATAGTTTGCTCAAAAGCATAATAATGGTATACAAACTGAAAAAAGGAGTATAAATACCAAAGATGGTCCCATCTACCATGCAGTACGCATAGTGTTATATTTTCACAATAAGCTTTCAATATCTCTTGGTTGCAGACAACATAATAGCATTGTTTAGAACAGGGCCACGTGAAGGATGTTAAGGATGCACGTCACGTGACAACAGTAATCGGTCAGAATCGCCTCCTGTTACGTTCAGCCAGGTACACACAAGATATTTGACTTGGATCCAAGCCCGTTGCTCTATAATAGTATGGGCCTGGCAGTGGCATGGTGAAACCAGAGACAAGCCTGCAAGCAGCCCCTTTATCTAACATCTAGATCAGGCTGTAGATGGCATGGACTAAAATGTTACTCGTCCTTCATATTAACTGACTCGTGTTTTCCCACAGAGAAACCGGTCGTTCCTGCCCGCTGTCCTCCCCCAGCCCAGCCAGATAACGCTCCTATCTTGCCTCCAGCTGGGCAGCCAGGCTGGCAGGGCAAACATGTGAACGCTTACAGGGAGTATTGCGATAACACACCGCCATCTTGTGGTGATATTTAAAGTTGCGTCCATAAAAAGGTCAAAGGGGTCATCAACACCGTTTTTTATTTTCGTCTCTTTTGAACAGTATCCTAGCCACAGGTCCAAGGGACTCATTTTACTGATATATTTATGAGTAAATATGAATACAACACGGGAATTGCCGGTTCGAATCCCCGTGTTACCTCCGGCTTGGTCGGGCGACCCTACAGACACAATTGGCCGTGTCTGTGGATGGGAAGCCGGATGTGGGTATTTGTCCTGGTTGCTGCACTAGCGCCTCCTCTGGTCTGTCGTGGCTCCTGTGCAGGCGGGGGGGCACTGCGGAGAATAGGAATAGCGTGATCCTACCACGCACTTCGTCCCCCTGGTGAAACTCCTCACTGGCAGGTGAAAAGAAGTCAAGTCAAGAGAATTTTATTTGTAAAGCTCAATATCACAAATTACAAATTTGCCTCAGTGGGCTTTACAGCAATACAACATCCTGTCCTTAGACCCTCTCATCGGATAAGGAACAACTCCCTAAAAAAAAGACCTTTAACAGGGAGAGCAACAAAGGAGGGATCTCTCCCCCAAGACAGACAACATGCCATGGATGTTGTGTTTACACAATTTACACAATACAACATTGAACGAGGATAAACAGAATTATAATGGAATTAAAAAATGTATGAAGAATATTATGCACAGGATGCCAAGCAGTCTCCAGACGCCACCGGAACAGCCCAGGACCCAAGCCACGTCACCAACGTCACCATGTAAAAAAAAAAAAAAGGAAAAAACTCAGGATAACAAAAAGTATATGGATTTATAAGATTTATAAAAAGAAAATGTGATGAGGCGGGTGGCAACTCCATATGTAAGAGAAGAAGCATGTGGTAGTCTGCAGCCCTCCCCGGATCAGCAGAGGGGGTAGAGCAGCGACCGGGACGGCTCAGAGAGCGGGGTGATTGGCCAGGTACAATTGGGGAGAAAGGGGGGGAACCCCCCCCCCCCAAAAAAAAATGTAATACAAACCTTTCTCTAGCATGCAAGCAGATTAGATTAGCCACTCTATAGTGGTAATATAGTGGTAATACTCTATGGTGGTATACAGGTGTGACTGGCTGGGCAAATGAGAGTCTGGAGGAGGAAAAAGCAGCTTAAAAAGAGTCATGATATCGCTTTCATTTCACTTTCATCATTTAGGGCAGGTGATTAATAATATGAATCTAAATGCAGTGAGATGGAAATGGGAAATGAAAGTTATATGGATACACAGATATGTAATGAGACATGGACTTGCCAAATGGAGGGTGATTTTAGTACGTATAATGTGGAATGGTTGTGTCATATTGGAAGTGATATGGATGCATATGTTGTAAAATGGATGGGTGAAATGGGACAGCGACATCAGGCTTGCAGAGTAACGGAATACAGTAACGGGCGTTATGTAATGCAGATAGGAAAAAAAAGAAACTATTCCAGTACGGTTATAGAACAAAAAAAGACATAATAACATAACTGACACAATTTATAAAAACGGGGCTTATTTTTCTGGATTATGTCTTAAAAATGATATAAAATAAGTATTTTTTCCCCATGGCGCCACGCAGCTGCCGCTGTGGGCTATGCGTCGCAAATTGTGGTCACTAAAGGAAGAAGCGTTTATCATGTAAGTGAAAACACCATTAAGAAGATGAATTTTCGAGTAAAAACGTATACCAATTGCTATTGCAGTTGCTGTTCTCAATTCCAATGGGAGACCATTTCACAAGTTTAGGATCATATGCATAGAATGCTACCATAATAATATGATATTTACATGCCTATAATCACACGCGGTAAACGTTAAGAGTGACTAAAGAAATGTGTGGTAATAACAGGCAGCAGTGTCATGCACCGTCTCTTGCCGCTGCACACGAGCACTTGCCTTTTCTCCATTTAAGACAGGATGTGCAATGTAAAATGTGCTAATTGGTGAAATGTGGTAATACTTATCTCTGCACCATTATGAATTATCTGCACCATTATGAATCATATACTCTATGCACATGTGTTGTATTTATTTCAGTAACCAGCAGGTGTCACTTTACTAACGGCTTCTATCATCTGATTCTATGTGCTACATGGCCAAAAGTATGAGGACACCCAAACATCACATCGTACATGCTTGTTGAACATCTCATTCCAAAACCATGGGCATTACTATGGAATTGGTCCCCCGTTTGCTGCTATAACAGCCTCCACTCCAGGCTTTCCACTAGATTTGGGAACACAGCTGCAGGAATTCACTCCCATTCAGCCACAAGAGCATTAGTGAGGTGGGGTGAAGGCCTGGCTCACAGTTGGCGTTCACAATCACCCCAAAAGTGTTGGATGGGGTTGAGGTCAGGACTCTGTGCAGGCCAGTCAAGTTCTTCCACACCAAATCTGGCAAAACAAGCCATGTCTTTATGGACCCTGCTTTGTGTGCAGGGCATTATGCTGAAACAGGAAAGAGTCATCCCCAAACTGTTGCCACAAAGTCGGAAGCACACAGTTCTCTAGAGTGTCATTGTATACTGTAGCATTAAGATGTTCCTTCACATAGGCGTCCGGGTAGCGTAGCGATCTATTCCGTTGCCTACCATAACAGGGATCTTCGGTTCGAATTCCCGTGTTACCTCCAGCTTGGTCGGGTGTCTCTACAGACACAGTTGGCCGTGTCTGCGGGAGGGAAGCCGGATGTGGGTATGTGTCCTGGTCACTGCACTAGCGCCCCGTCTGGTTATCAGGGCGCCTGTTCGGGGGACTGGGTGGAATAGTGTGATCCTCCCACGTCCCACGTCCGTCCCCCTGGTGAAACTCCTCACTGTCAGGTGAAAAGAAGCAGCTGGCGACTCCACATGTATCAGAGGAGACATGTGGTAGTCTGCAGCCTTCCCCAGATCGGCAGAGGGGGTGGAGCAGCAACCGGGACGGCTCGGAAGAGTGGGGTAATTGGCCAAGTACAATTGGGAAGAAAAGGGGGGGGGGTGTTCCTTCACTGAAACTAAGGAGCCTAGCCCAAAAAAGTGGACCAGTATGCAGTACTGATACTTCTACATTTTACTGTTTGGTGTACCGTGACCTTTTCTTGCGCACCAGCACTTCTCACAAGCTGCTGGTACTCTTTTCTGCCCTCTCCATATCAGGTTCTGTGGGCAATTCATAATGGCCCTAAATAACTGTATTACCCAGGGGGCACTGTGGGAGCACTACGTGACACTCACCTGTTCCCGTTCTCGCCTGCCTGCTTTTCTCTGTCAGCGGCTAGTGTAAATAGCATTACATTAACCTTACAATAATAGCCTGAAGGACAGCTGGACGTAGAGTATGGTGATGCAGAGGTGCTTAGTTTGTTTGAAACACTAGAAGTAGAGAGAAGAAAAAGTATCGGATTTCGCCGGGAGTACAAGGGACTAAGGGCATCCCGGCCTGATTACTTTCATTGCACCACACACTAAAGCTAGTGTACATTGTCAAATATTTTTACTCTAATAACTGAAACGTCTCTATACATGCTCAATAAACCAGGTAAGGAAATCACACAAAGTTGAATCAGTTCATCTGGACGTTAAACGTTGTGTCCAGAAGAACTGACTCAACTTTCTGTGAATAATTGAAATGGTTATCCCCTTGACTAAGTATATTTATGTTGTGAACGTCAGCAGTATCCCCTAGTACATTTTATTCACTGTAGAAATTCAGAATGTAATAATGATTTGCTGAGATTAACCGATACACACGCCAACATGTGAAGCGGGGGGGGGGGGGGGGGCACCGTAGCTGAATGGTTGCGTGGCCACATGGTCGCAACGTTGCCGGTTCAGTTCCAGCCGGTGACCTTTGTTGCATGTCATACTCCTCTCTTTCTCTCTCTCTCTCTCTCTCTCCCTGTCTACCTTGCCACTGTCTAATAACAAAGTAATAATAAATAAATAAAATAAAACAAATAAAAAACCGTGAATAAAGGGAGTAGTGGCACTTACTTTTTTTCCATTTCAAACACTGCCAAACCATGAAAAACAGTGACTAGTAAGCCATTTACAGGGTACACGTAACAAGAATATCCACAAAACACAGTTTTTTTTGTGAAACATTATCACTTTTCAATTTATGGGCAGGGAACTTGACAAAAGAAATAACTGTGCCCTAATTTTTCTCTCGATGAAACTGAATTTAAGGTTTAAACTTAAAACCAGTCTGGTCAAATAGTGCCTTCTTTCTAATCGACTTTTCTTTTTTTTTAATCTAACTCTGATCATGGGCAAATTCTGCTCGCAGCTTGAAATAGGTCAAAGAAAACCCAGCATCCACTACTGACAAGAGCTTTGTTTGTTGCAACAGGTTTAAACACATATTTCTTCTCGTGTCAGTGTGAAAGAGGTTATACAGTTAAAATATGATGATTAACTTTCTGGCAATGCTTTAGCAGATTTTGTGGACGTGTTCAAACAAAACATTTATGGTGAGTGTTGTCTTCTTGATATCCCCAATGGCACATCGACTCTGAATCCTTTCCTCATGCGCTATCAAGATCCATGTGTATGAAAGAAAGACACTTTATTTTCTCATCGTATTGTGGAGGATGACAGAAAGGAGACGCCACACAGCAGTGGAGTCATTTATTTCCTCCACCAAACTTAAACTTCATAGTTCACAACCGTAAACTCCGGCTGCTCGACATGCTAGCTCACAACCACCCAACGCCTCAATCCCACGTTTACCCACAATCCCCTTCTGCTAACCCCTGAACCCACCGTCTTAAAGGGACAGTTTGTGGTCAACATGGTGAATGTCTAACCTGCCTAAAGTAGGTCGCTACAGTATTCTTACAATGAATTTGTTCTCTGCATTTATCCCATCCTATTGTATAGGAGCAGTGGGCAGCTGCAGCACCCGGGGACCAACTCCAGTTCTTCTTTACATTGCCTTGGTCAGGGGCACAGACAGGAGTATTAACCCTAACATGTATGTTTTTTTGATGGTGGGAGGAAACCCACGCAGACACAGGGAGAACATGCAAACTCCACACAGAAAGGACTTGGGACGGCCTGGGGTTTGAACCCAGGACCTTCTTGCTGTGAGGCAACAGGGCTAACTACTGGACCACTGTGCTGCCATGTGTATGCAGGTCTTCAAGCCAAACAAACAGACAATCTTGTTAATTAACCCAAGTTGATCCACAGCAGGGTGAACTCAGGTAGAGTCCTGTACACATCCTGGGTAATGGTTGATGCATCCAACAAAACTCCTACTGTACTTTACTTCATCTTTCCCTACTGCAAAATTATCTGGGCCATTAAGTTTATTATAGTTTAAATTCATAATAAGTTTAAAATTAAGTTTATAGATTGTGATCCCATCTTGTTTCTGATGAACGATAAACAATTCACATCCTGTTTTAGCAGTAATCTCTGTGGTACCACATACATTTATCAACAATAATTTATAGTAATGTGAGACATACTCACTGACTGTACATTTCCATTTCATTCGTCAGCTGCTTGTATCCAAATCGACTTATATTTTGGTTGAGATAATGATGTGTGGTTGTGATTCAGATCCAGGTGAAATAATTCTTTTATTGTTTTTAAGCAACAGCGCCAGATGGGTGAGGTTCAGGAGATAAGGCAGGAAGTTCTGATAACATCAGCTGTAACAACATAAAGCTGCATGCTAACCCTTTCTAAATGAATAACAATAATACTGTAATTGGAAGAACGTACATTTCCTGAGGAAATGTATGTATGTATGTATGTATGTATGTATGTATGTATGTATGTATGTATGCATGTATGCATGTATGCATGCATGCTAGCTAAAAGCAAAGCTGAAATGCCTGAAAAGTGTAATGAGTGTAAGTGAGCGGTAGATTCCTTTAAAATGATAGAAAGTTGGATTAGTACATAAGCAGTTAGAGTTTGAGTTTAAGCAGCAGGGAATAGCAATAAAGTATTTCAAATTGCAGTTAGAATTGAGTGAAGCTTAAAAAGCACAACAAGTTGGAATTGTAGAAGAGTGGGTGGCTGCAAGGGTATGTGAGATGGTTGAAATAATTTATGAATTGGTTACTTGTGTTTAACTCGGTGGTTTCAATTTTGTCTCTGTTTATCTCTAACTGCTGGAATTGCAATAATAAAAGCAATTGTCATCATTAATGTCACAATTATAATAGTTATTCAGTGAGAAATCCATCAAACCTAACATCCAATTCACGTTTTTCTACTGTATATGTGCATGTATCTTTTTTTTAAATTAGATTACTGTAAACCAAGCACATGATAAAAATGTACTTTTTAGTCACTTTAATGGTTTTATCTTCTGCAGGTCCAATGCAATGAAATACAAAAACAGTAAGGCATATTCTTCACAGACATTCTCTGTGCACTGCAAAAATGCTATATCCGAACAAGTCTTACAGTCTTAAAGTTACACAGAAATATCTTTCTTGTTTTAAGTATCACTTACTTAGCAACAACTGACCATGTCAGATTATCTATCATGATTTAAGATTCTTTTATCCTGTTTCAAAGAAATGTTAGTTGAAATATCTTACCGCTCTGGCACATTATTTAGGTTAAATATGCTAAATTTTGTCTCAATTTTGACACAGCCTTTTTGCAGTGCAATGAACCAGGAACCTGCATGGCATCAAATTAAGTCCATCACTCTTTAGTTTACCAACATTTGACAGGAATGAGAGTCATTATGAGCCTGGTAAACATTGATCATGTCTTTTTAACACCATACTACATTCAGCCTATGCTGTTATTCAAAACACAAATGTAACGTGAGTTCATATTTTGGAAACATGAATTATAACAGTATTAATCAAGCCTTTAATCTTGGCAGTGGGCAGTGGGTTGTACAGCCATGCTCCAACCACAGAGCAAAATACGCCAGTTGGACCTGGGTTATTATGTGGTTACTGGATTGTCCAAGACACAGCACATATTTCACCCCATGTCCTGAAATGTCGTGGTCGGAGAACGCACATTGGTCTTATTGTCTTCTCAGGCTTTGTATCTGCGATCCAAGCATGTGCTACGTGGGCGACGGAAGGAGGAAAATAACACAGACATCCAAACTGCCAAAGTTGGAGCCGAATCCTTGATTTGGCACAAGTTGCCTACCGGTGACGGAGTGACAACATCTTGAGAAATGAAGAGACGTATGTGAAACCCCTGAATGACCAAAGTGTCGCGAGGAGATTGCTTCGTCATAGGCTGAGTCAAGCAGCTGGCTAATGAGGTTTAGTGCAGAGCAGAACAGAAAGAACCATGTCTGCAAATTTGTCCTATGAGAAGGTAGGACAAAGGAAAAGACAAAGTTTTCTTTAAAGTGCTGTCTGTAAATACAAGAAAACTTTTGTGCCCTCTATCAGATGTTTACACTTCATACTTGACCTCTCTCCATATTTCTAACAACTGTAAAGTTGTGTTGAGAGAATCTCAGATGCTGTGAAAAACTTGAGGACCAATGAGTCCCATTTAAATCCATGATACCCCCTACCAGTGTTAAAAAAGTCACTGTATTTTTCCTGCATTCCTGGACTGAACCAAAAGCATGTGCAAGCCTGTCACAAGAGTTGTGTAAACTTGGTCAATGAGGAAGTGCCTTGAGACAGGTTGAGTAGGACCGTTGAAGGTGGGGCCTTGCCATAGTGACATATCCACATGCAAATAAAACCATGAAGTCTGCTCTCATACCGTTTACCCTGTTACAGAGACTGTCTGCACTTGGACAATGACATACACGCTCCTATTGTGGATCCTAACCCTGACCGCCTCACTCGAGCCTACACGTAAGTCATTGGATACTCCTTCCTCAACTCGGCACAATGACTAATTCATAACTAAAACCTAGGTAACCATGCTCTCCCAGGGCGCTTCATTCAGACGACCCTTACTTATGTTTTAGAGTTTAATGTGGATTTCTCAAAGAGGCGAAATTTAGGTTTAAACAGAAGGACCGGATTTCTTTTTTTAATTTTAGTTGTCTTGAAAGTTGAGACCAAATTCAATGTCACACATTGTAATGATACATACAACATGTATTGAAATATGCATCAGATTATGTTTGAGGGAAATTACTTCAGCAAATGCTCGTGTGACATTTCCAGCCCGTGTCTGAAATTGCTGCCACAGTGTGTTATGGCCAGTACATTTCTACTAACCTTTCATTTCAGAGCTTTGCCAATTCTGTTACTGTGTACATACACTCAGTCAGGTCTAACTTTCCAGTTCTGTCAGGATACCTTATTGCTTCAGATGTGCAGTTAGCTGTATCGCGACGTGTCAAATAAACCAAAATGATAGTGTTTTGATTGAAATCCAACCATCTGTGACACTGTGTTGAAACTGGACTTTGGAGCAAAGCCACACCCCTCTCAGGTACCACTACTTACCTTGTTGACAGGTAGAAATGAGTCAGAGAACTGGGTTATTACCTGAAATCAACTTGCAAACAGACTCAAATTGGAATGCCCCACTTCTGCAAAGTCTCAGTTTCACAAATTGTGTATCATATCCTTTAAAGATGGTGCAAAGCTGCCACCATCACCCAGAAAGAACTTAATGCAACTGCAATAGGTTTACACATTCAAAAGCAAGAAGTACAAAAGGAGCACATTTTTGTACACAAAAGGTAGACTTTACACAGATGTACCATCACTGGTACATTTTGGTCACTTGGTGTACATAACTGTATGTTTTGATAGTACAAATGTACAATTTAAAAAAAATCAAAACAAATGGCAGGGGTATATAAAGGGACTTGTAACAAAGAGAGGACTCCCCCAAACTTTCTCATGCTGCGACCCACCTGGTGGAGATAGCTTTTAGCCTGGGACCCACCAAATACCCTTTGCTGTAAAATAAGCCACAATTCTCATTACCCACCAAAAAGCGAGATATACTGTCTGTATTGCTAATCTATGCAATATTTCCCTTTTCAGTCTTCAGTCATGGCCTACCAATGATCATATCAATCAGACAAGGCATGTCAAAATTAAACATAACGACAGTGATATTTTGGAATTAAATCATTCCATTGATTGTATTGACTCAAAAAGTACAGATATGGGCGTAGTGGGTAGTGTAGCAGTCTATTCCGGTTAGTGTAGCGGTCTAGTCTGTTGCTCACCAACACAGGGATCGTCGGTTTGAAACCTCGTGTTACCTCCGGCTTGGCCGAGTTTCCCTACAGTCACAATTGGCCGTGTCTGTGGGTGGGAAGCCAGACGTGGGTATGTGTCCTGGTCGCTACACTAGCGCCTCCTCTGGTCGGTCGGGGCACCTGTTCTGGAGGGAATAGCGTGATCCTCCCTCGCGCTTTATCTAGCTCTAAATGTTGTGCTGTGTTTCGCTTCCATCAGAATCTAGACCCTCTGAAATAGAGGTTGTGCTGTTTCTAGGTACCATAAGAATCCATACTCTCTGCAATAGGGGCTGTACTATAACATCTTCTCTCTCCACAGTGAGTTTGGACTCTGTGTTAGAGGATACGAAGGACTATGAATTGATTCGACCTGTCAGACTGCACGCCATAAAAAAGAGACACACAGAAGTAACTATGGGCTGGTTTAGCATTCCTTCAAAAAAATTAAATGATTCTGATAATTATTAAATGCATTAATGCTAAACATTTTTCTTTTTGCACAGGACTCAAGGCCAGAAACTCTTCAGTATGCTATGAAAGTGGATGGAAAAAACATTGAGATGCATTTAGAGAAGAATAGGTGAGTCAGAAAGTCTCTCGTTACCTGCTCTGATACACTGATACATGACCTCATAAGAATTTAAAACCTGTATTTAAAATGGTATAATTGCAAATCATTTACATTAAACTGATAAAAAAAAACATCAGTTACCAGTATTTATAAATAACCGATAAGTTACTCATCAAATATGTGAGCAGGTGGGTGTAAGACACTTTTTCAAATCCCAACTGTGTTAAGTCAAGAGATAACATTTGTGGATTAATCATTACATCCTTTAGACAGTGATTTTTTTTTTTTTTTAGTTTGGATATATGTGTTAGTTTGGATATGTGTATTCTTGTAGTTGTTGGATGTGTTTTTGTCTGTGTGTTGTACTGCTGTGGGCTGTGGGAAACAGCATTTTGTTTCATTTCATGTGCACAAGTGTATGAGGTGAAATGAGAAAGGAAGTGTTGCTGATTCCTGAAAAAGTTCTGCTATTGGTGTATTTTTCCTTGAGGTCAGCAATGATAGCGGCACTGGCACCTCCAGTTTATAGTATTTGTCTTTGTGCGTGGTATTGTAGCGGTGACTCAAGTTGAAATCCTTCATGGCTGATTTTGTTTCCAGGCGCACTAAACACATATGTAGGTTTGCTTTTGAATTCCGTAAAAAGATATTCTGTTTCCAAACGGATTTGAATGAGAAAGCTTGTTCGTTTTAGTGCCAACTAGGGTTGCCAACTGTTCTTTAAAATAAGGAATCTTCCCTTATTATATATAAAATATATATCTAAATTGTATATATATATATATATATATATATATATGTGTGTGTGTGTGTGGGTGTGTGTGTGTGTGTGTGTGTGTGTGTGTGTGTGTGTGTGTGTGTGTATAGTGTGTAAGGCACTATACACGTCCATCCAGCCCCCATCTCTGTCCCCTGTTCCTTATTTCCATTTCAAGGAGTTGGCAACCCAAGTGCCAACAGACCGGTAGCATGGGACCAAACAAACAAACCACAAAAACAAACCACAAAAAATGTGTGCGTTTACATTATAATATGCATATAACATTGTATCTATTCTCTACGTGTGCTTTATCATACCTAGAGTGATTAAATTGAATTACAGGCACTTTTTAAACAAGAATAAATCCCTAACAATCTCCCGGCACTGTGTTTCTATTTCTCTTCTATGCTCACTCCATTTTAGTCTGTGATTGAAAATATAAATCATGCGAATTTAATGTAAATTAGATACAAGATATGTTTCCTCAACCCTCTCACCTGACTGACCTCTGAACTCTCTCTTCACTATCACTCATTCAAATCAGTTTGGTGTGGTGCTCAGCCTAATCCCACGTTTTGGACTCGATCTTGAGGAGGTGGCATCCATGCTCAGGCTGCTACTTCACTGACTGTGTTTCATCACCAGTGTAATTAATACGCCAATGTAGCAACCTTATTTGAGCCCCATGCTATACATTTTGGTACAGTCAGACATGCATGAGCAGAATTATGGTTGTGCTTGTTTGCAAGCTAGTTATATAAATTTGGTATTTAAGAAGATTTTTCCCCCAGTAGATTGCATACCTCAAATTTCAACATTCTGAAGTAAATGCGATATTTATATTGTCTATATCTGTACACGCCCTGTGATGGCCTGGCGGCCTGTCCAGGGTGTCTCCCCACTGCCCAATGACTGATGGGATAGGCTCCAGCATCTCCACGACCCTGAGAGTAGGATAAGTGGTTTGGATGAATGAATGGATGGTTGGATATTCTGTTTCCCATCTTGCCTGGAAGACACGGTTCTCTAGGTCAAGTTTTCTTTTTTCTCTCCTTGTCACGTGTTGTTGCGGAAGAGGCCCGCCGAGACCAACATGGGACCATGAGCAAGCGGTTGCTTGGGTACAGGCCTTGTGTTTCAAGGGTGCGCCCTCTGTCAGTGGACAGTATAATTACAATTTGGATCTGGTTCAAATGTGGTCAAATGACCTGCTTGCTTCCAACACCTGTGAAACAAACAATTTATTGATGTTTGGAAATTGACCCACAGGCCATACTCGGTGAAAACGGGGGCCGAATGTGGCCCGCAGGCCGCCAGTTGCCCATGTCTGGTGTAGATGGAGAAAAGCAGAGGAGATAACACACAGCCTTGTGGCGCACCACTACTGAGGGTCAGAGGGCATGATGCAACGTTGTTAACTTTTTTTTTTTGTCATTTAAATTTTTCATTTTTTTCTTCTCAAACACCCTGAAACATTATAGTACAAAACATACTTTTCATATGGTAGTCTACAGGTAAAGTACACAAACAAAACAAAAATGTAAAATGAAAACAAACACAACAACACAGCGTGATAGATCATGGCTTCTCCCCCTCCCCACAACACACAACACTCCACCTGACATACATTAAGGCTTCTATTACATATTACTATCTAATGATCCCCACCATTAATAAATCCGAGGAAGCTACCCCACATTTCAGTGAATTTAGTTTTAGTTTGGTTAACATTAACTTGTATGAGGCTGTAGCCATCATGAGTTCAATCCAGTGCTTGTATTTTTCCAGTTCCTTAGTATAATCCTGGCTGCATTTAGAAAGCCTGCAAGGGCTAACAGAAACTGTGCCTTTGTAAGTCCAGCTGGTAGAACAGATATGTCTCCAAGACGGCAAAAACATGGCGAGCTTGGCAAGGGCTGATCCAACCATTCCTCAGTTGCCCCAACCACTTGGGTCCAGAATGGGGAAACCATAGGACAGTTCCACATGAAGTATAGAAAAGTACCCATAGAACTGTTACATTTCCAGCACTCATTACTTTGAATTAGACCAAGGTTTTTAAGTCTGACTGGAGTCCAATAATATCTATGAATTACTTTATAATGTATAAATTTGATTTTACTATCCCTTACTTGCCAACCTATGTTATGGACAATATCCTCCCAGACCTCTTGTTCAAGCTCAATGTCTAGATCCCTTTGCCATATTATCCTCTCACTCTCACTCTCACTTCTATCATACATAACATTTGCTGCCATGTTGTAAAATACAGAAGATGATTGTACAATTTTTGGAAGCTTTAAGAACCTTGGCAATACACTTTCATCCTGCCCCATGTAGTAACCCATAGACTGTACACAACTCCGTAATTGGAGGTATTTCCAAAAGTCCCCTTTATTAATTAAATTATATCGCTGCTTTAGCCCCCGATAGGAGTAACTTTTTTTAATTACTTTTATTAATCCCCGTCCTTCCCCAAATAGATCAGCAATTGTGGCTAAACCATTAATGTACCACACCCTCCAACATATTGTTTTCTTCCCCATCTTAATTGCAGGATTCCTCCATAAGGATGAGTAACCTTGTTTATATTGGGACAGGCCAAACATTTTATGGACTTTGTTCCGAACATGAGCGCTGGAGTAATGGATTAATATCCCCTTCAGGATATTAATCCTGTGATAGTTTTTGAGACAGAGCATCTATAAATCTAAAAGGGGAAGTAAACGGCTTCTTTATCCATCCAACCCAGATGTGAGCCACTATCTGACCAGAGTTTGCATAGCTTAACCTTTTCAAAGGCAATACTGTAAAGTTCTATATTTGGCAATGCCAGTCCTCCTCTCATTCTAGTAGTAAAAACTTAGTCTGAGTAATTCAGGGTTTCTTCCTATTCCACAAGTAATCCCTAACTACCTGGTTATACTGCTTCAGCACTGAAACAGGGAAATTTAAAGGAAGCATCATAAAAATATACCTGATCTTTGAAAATACCATCATTTTAACTGTATTTATTTTCCACCACAGAGATAAATTCAACATTTTCCACTTGACAATGCTAGTGTTAATATTTCGGGGGCACTGGATTTATATTAATTTGAACAATCTCCTGGAAGCCTGTAGTCAATATTATGCCGAAATATTTCATTCCCGATGATAGACATTTAAAGGGAAATACTCCAATGTCAACAGGAGAGCAACCAAAGGAGGCTGGCATTACCTCTGATTTTTGCCAGTTGATTTTGTAGCCCAAAATCTCAGAGAAACTCTCAACAATGTCTATGACACCTGGAATAGAGGAAGCTGGGTTTGATAGTAGCAACAAAATGTCATCCGCATACAAAAAGTTTATGCTCCTTCCCTCCCACCAGCACTCCCTTAACTCTCAAATCATCTCTGATTGACACTGCTAGTGGTTCCACAGACAAAGTAGAGAGCAACGAGGAAAGAGGATCCCCCTGCCGAGTCCCGCGTCCCAGATTAAAGAAGGGGGATGTAATGTCATTTGTAAGAACTGCTGCCCACAGTGCTGAATATAGTACCTTAACCCATTTAATAAATCCTGCCCCAAAGTCAAAAGCCTGCAAAGTATATGCCAGATATCCCCATTCCACCCTATCAAATGCTTTCATGGCTTCAAGCAAGGAAGCAGCAACTGGAACATCTTCTTTGCGATTTAACCACATAAGATGGAGTAGGCATCTAAGGTTGTCATCTGATAATCTACCGTTAATAAAACTGACCTGGTCATTATTAATAACTTGTGGTAGAACTCTCTCCACTGTCATTGTTAATACCTTAGTCAAAATCTTGCAATCTACATTTTCCAGAATAATTGGCCGAAAGCTACTTGGCTCATAGGGGTTCTTGTCTTTTTTCGTCATTAAATGTTGGTGGCAGCTGTCCCTCAGCCAGTGCTTCTGTGTAAACTTGGGTTAGAATAGGTGCTACTGTGTCAATATTCTTCCAATAATATTCAGCTGGAAAGCCATCTAAGCCTGGTGATTTACCAGACTTCATTAGAACCTCCCTAACTTCAGACTCGTCTACAGGCGCATCCAACATCTCCACTTGGGCTGGGGACACTGTAAGAAAATCTGCTTTTGAAAAAACTTCTGATAGTTGCTTTCACCTACAGAAGCCTCTGACTTATACAAATTCTCATAAAAGCTTTTGAGGACCTTGTTGATTTCCACATTATCTGTTAAAACTTCCCCCTTATCATCATTAAACACTGGCATTAAAAAGCTGGTATCTTTATGTTTCAGTTGTCTTGCCAACAGCTTGCCATATTTATCTCCACTTACATAGAAGCTTGTTTTTAATCTAAAGAGGGCATGTTCTGCCCTCTTATTTTATGTCTCATTTAGCTGATATTTCAAGTCACAGATTTTCTTTTTTAACGGGTTGTCACTGTAAAGTTGTGGCAGCTCATTTTCAATCTTTTCAATCTGAGATTCAAGCACTTTAATTTCTGTGTTGGTGAGTTTTTCAGAGAACTAGTGTGTCAAATTATCCTGCCCCTTATGTACACCTTTGAAGCTCCCCACACCGGCCCCAGTCTCTCCGTTGAGTCAATATTATGATAAAAAAAATCCTTAAGGAGGGTTTGCGAAACAATCTTAAATGTGGGGTCCTGAAGCAGCGATGCATTTAGTCTCCACCTATTTACCTTATTTCCACTCGACTTAATCACTATGCTTAACTCTACCGGAGCATGATCAGACAAAGCTATCACTAATATTGCCACCCCATTCTTTTTACTAGGAAATGAGTTATGAAACACCTGCCCTACCCAGTCATGCTTAAGTCTGTCTGCTTCTTTGCCCTCCATGTGTGTCTCCTGAATCAGGGCTATAGCTGCTTTGTTAGATTTCAAATAACAACCACTTTTTTCTTTTTATAGGCTTCTGGGACCCGTTAATATTCCACGTAATCAACTTTATATATTTAGCCATTAGGCTACATATTATTATCTAGTATTTAATCGAGTGTGCCCGCATGAGAGGAGAGCACCCAGCCCTTTGAGCCATCACTTGTTCTGTGCATATCACATAAAATACCGTCCTATACAAACCATAACAAACAATAGGAACACAAAAAGTAACCCCCTCCCCCCATTCCCTTAACCTTCCCCATTTCCAAAGGATATCCCTGCCTGCACATGGTTTGTGAGGCACAACAACTGGAAATCCCTCCAGAACCCCCCCCCCCTCTCCCATCTTAGATACATTTCACTCCCATGTCATAACTACTACCAAACATCTTACTCAAACGTACCTAGAAGCGAATTCTCATTTTAACACCATACTGCTTATTAACTAGCTCAAAGTCGCTGTTCTTGTAGAACTAAAAGAGAGAAAAAATAACTTTCTGTATACCTGTATAAATACCTAGGCTTACAGGCCATACTTACAACCACTGACATCGCAACTAACTCGGTCGTGTCTAGACTGTCCTGCATGCTCTGTGCACACACACATACCTCAACAGTGAAATTAGTGTTCCAGTCCAGTTCAAAATTCAAATATCAATTCCAGGCTTGACCTCTTGATCATGTCCGTGTGTCCCTTCGTGGGCCCGACACAGTAGAAGAAAAATGTTCATCAACTGCTGACGTTGTCTTCCTTGCCTTCCATTCTAGCTTTGACCAGAGCCAGCCTCCGTTAATTCGCACTCCAGTTCAGACAGTAGCTCCATTGCCTTTCAAGGATCCACAAAGCTCACAACATTGTTAGCCTTGACAAATTGAATTCTGTTTCCAAGAAAGTCCAGTATCCAGTAACCCAGAGCTGGATTGATGTTCATGTCTTGAAGCCTGATATGAGAGAATTAATGGTATTGAAAGCCGAGCTAAAGTCTATAAACAGGATGCGTACATAGATGTTGGTTGATTCCAGGCATTACAGAGTGAAGAGCCAGGTTTATAGCATCCTCAACAGATTTATTTGCCCGATAAGCAAACTGATATGGCTCCATCAGTGGGGATATACAGGACTCCAGGTAGGAAATGACTAAGTGTTCAAACACTTTCATAGCCACTTAAGTGAGGGCAACAGGGCTGAAGTCATGGAGGCATGTTGTTTCAGCTGATTTAGGGACTGGGTGATGGTAGATTTTTTTAAAACACTGTGGGATTGCACACTGTCATCAGGAAGTGTTGAAAATGTCAGTGAGCATGCAATGCAATCCATCCATCCACACGGTGGCTAAGCATAGCTGGGGAGAGCTGATTTGGCCCTGCTGCTTTCCTTTTATTTTGTTTTTTGAAAAGCATCCTCACCTCAGCCTCCTGGGTGGAAAAGAGAGGGGTGAGGGAAGTAGGGAGAGGGGGGATGAGTGCTGGGGTGTGTACTTCCTCAAACCGTACATAAAAATCATTGAGCCTGTCGGGGAGGCTAGGGTCCTTATCTGGTGGTGATGTGGGCCCCTTTTTGTAGTTTGTCATCTCCTTCAGGCTTTTCTAAACTGCTCTGGGGTTATTGGTGGTGAGTTGTTCCAGTTTTGTTTTTTGTTTTTGTTTTCTTGTGTAGTCAGACGTGACTGCACAGCACAGTTCATATTTGGCAGTGTCTGTGTCTTCAGCTGTCTTTTTAAATCACATTCTCCCTAATTGACCACCACTTTTCTCTTCAACAAGCATGTGATGCTGTGGGCTGCTGAATATGGACTTTAACATGAAATGACATCAATCTGGACTTTTTCTATTTGCAGGGCATTACTCAGTAAAGATTACAGTGAGACTTACTACCTAGAAGATGGCACATCAGTCACCACTTCCCCACAGGACATTGTAAGTGTCATTGTATACATGCACAAACCCTAAATCAGATAGACCTCCTGTCACTCTAGTTTGGTTCATATAAGTTGGCAAACATCATCTACTGGTTGAAGGCATTTTCCCCCCAATACAAGATACTATTTCATTTTAAAGCTTTGGTCCAATGCTCCTTATATTTCCATTAGCGCATACCTTTCAAGTATGGATAGCAGTGGGACTTACGTCCAGGTTTCCAGTGATCTATTTGACCTTCATACTTTGTTTTTCCAGGATCACTGCTACTATCATGGCAGGATTGTGAATGACAGCAGTTCAACAGTCAGCATTAGCACTTGTGATGGACTCAGGTGAGTGCTGATTCTATCCTATTAGTTTTGGCTTCATAAACACGAGTGGGAAGAAAAGTCATTCGTTACGGATTTTTTTAAAAGGTGCTTACTCCTTTGCAGAGACTGAAATAAGAATCAGAAAGAATGAAAATAGCAAACAACAATAAGAATGAACCATGTATTTATCAGTAAATATAACAATGAAAACTATTTTGAAACAGTTGTGGGTCATGGAGGAACAGCAGATAATAGGAGGGTATTGGTGCGACCTGACTAATTTTGGTAAACAATCAGTCAACAGTCAATGCTTTCCTTTGTCAGGTACAGTTCAACATCCGATTGTTTCTACTTTTAAGCCTACCATGGGTAGCTATGAGGAATTAAATCAAAAAGCTTTTTTTTTTTTACCTATTTTCAGTCAGCTATAGCATTTTCAAAGAAATCACCATGACTCCTAGGGTATCTGCATTCCAGCCACTGGGGCAAAATGTTTAGCTGGCCATGAAGTGAATGTTTAAAACCAACATTTTGGCAGCCTGTACTGTTGATTTTGAGTTTGAGGATTGCTCCATCTGCTGCACTTCTACACTTTAACGTACATGGTAACGTACAGTAAAGTGCAGTAGACAGAGCAATCATCGAACTCAAAATACTGGTTTTCCATTACCTGCTGGCCAAACAAAAGTCAAGTTACCACACTACTAACAGGGAATTTTGAGACTTCTAGTTGCGTATTTGGGAAAATTTAATTACTGACAAAAATGTTAGTAGTCTAGTCCGCAACACTTACTCATTAGACAGTTCTTGTTTTCTCATTTTCATCCATGCAAATTGATTTCGGGGATCAGAAAAAATGTCTTCAAAAATTCCCATACAAGTGGGCTTGAAAACCAGGGTGTGCAGTTGTGCAAACATTCCCCTCCTTGCTTATTTCTTACTCCACTGATGAAAGAAAAGAACTGTACCAGTCCCATTCATTACAGCAAACACTTTCAATCTCAGTTCACATTGCGACAATTTCCCCACAGACACAACCCAGACTCACAGCTTTGCTTATCTCCTCCACAGTGTATTTATTTGGGCTCAAAACGCTAGTCTTCTAGTATGTCCACTTTATTAAAATCTGATGAAATGTGTCCTCAACCAGTGTATGATCGCCAAGAATGTTTGATGCCATTAATTTCAAATTAGTGGAGTCTGTTGCTGCTTGATCTGAGTCAACTGTAGATGTAAATGGCATGTGCCATTTTTTACCACAGCCAATTTAGACTATTTTTGTAGACTACACACTTGCGTGTGAAAACAGAGACCATAAAGATGAGCAAATTACCAATTTTTCCACCACCTCCAAACTTACTTGGAAACTAGCAAGACGCACACCAGTTGGGCAAAAGCCAAAAAATTGAAGTTTACTCAGGTGGCCAGTAATTTCATCTTGAAAGGTAGCTACATATTTTACATTGATTATCATGCTTGTGAATTATGGTGGTTATGGTGAGATAAAGCTTCATGAAGCCTTGACACTTTCCAGCCAGATGTGTTGAAAAGGTGTTCATTTCTCTCACGTATGCGCAACACATCTATGATTGACTCAGATCAAGCAGTGACTGCTAGCAGGAGCAAGCTAATAGTTTCTCTTACCTCAGTGATGTAGTTTCTTAGTCTGTGCCCCTTTTGCCTTTATAGGGGAAAGTAGCTGGAAAATCAACCATACCACTCATTGTAGTTCTTCCAATCAGAGAAAAGGTAGAAGTTTTTTGTTTTGTTTTGCTTTTGTGACGATTCTTTCCAGCGATTGCTTTGGGGAGCCAAAAAGAGAAGCTTAATGTGGTTTGACACATCATTCCACATTAGTTTAGCACTGTTTTCCATTCAAGCCTTACTTTAAATAGATTTTTTCACACAGATCCAGGTGTCACACACAAACACACAAGTCAAGTCAAGTCAAGTCAAGTAAATGTTATTTGTATAGCCCAATATCACTCTGTGTCACACTGTGGACTTCCCTCTCAGTATTTAACTCAAACCAAACACTTCGATACAGATTAAAAAGGGAAGTTAAACAGCTACAGGGGTGCCATTCCTGATTCCCATATTATATCAGACATCCATGTGATCTTGGTTTAGGGGGTACTTCAGAACTTCCGCACAGAAGTACCTGATCGAGCCTCTGTCGGGTGAGGATGAGGGTGACCATGCTGTGATGAAATACAATGCCCAGAACTCAAAACTGATGGTGTGTGGTGTCACCAACACCACGTGGAGCACCGACTATGAGCCCCCCACCAGCCGCAGTCGCTCTCGAGCTGCAGTAAGCACATAGTTTCCATTCAAATTCTGCTTTTTCTCTTTTCATACAGTAAAGCTGATGTGAATCAAGCCCCAAGAGTCAATACTAGTAAGAATAATCATTACCATGGGGTGTCAAACCATGATTGTGTAGCCTTCTGGGTCTAAATTTTGATTTAGAACTATGCAAACGAATTTTACATTATCGTCTATAAAGGAAATCACTTTTCTCCATTTTTTAAATTTGTTTTTGCTGTTAGGGTCCATCTCTTTTCCAGCAGCAGAAATACCTTGAACTCTACATTGTCGCTGATCACCGTGAGGTAAGTTATGAATTATACTGTTTTGTGACACTATACCACAATATACCATAACACCACACAAATACCACACATGACTCGGCATCGAGTCAGACTCAGGTCACAAATTTGATGACTTGATAACAAACTTGAAAAAGACTTGCAACTGGACTTTGATCTTAAGACCAATGACTCATGACTTCCCTTGGACTTGATAAAATCCTTTTAAAAAGTATGCAATCAATCAACTCTTCCATTTCCATAATTATAGCTCCACTTTGAATCGATCTGTAATAAAAAAAAAATTTAAAAACCATGAATGATTTGCATAAATTTAGCATATTAATTATTACTCAGTTGTTAAAATTTTGTGTTTGCATTCAATTTGATGAAAGCACATGACTTTTTTAGGACTTGAAACTCAAAGTTTAGAACACGGGACTTGACTTGGGACTTGAGTGCCAAGACTTGAGATTTACACAAGGCTGGATTATGGACCGGGCGGCCCCGCACCACGAGGGGCCCCAAAAGGTCAGGGGTATTGTGTTCATGTAAAGTAGGGATCCCCAATCATACCCTAAAAGGGACGTTTGTTCCAACCCTGCGTCGTGGTGCAGGGCCCAAGCTAGTCTCTATTGATGCGGTGGCCCCAAGCTACAGTCTCTACTGATGCAAGGCCCCAAGCTACAAAGTCTCTATTGATGCGGGGCCCCAAGCTAAAGTCTCTATTGATGCGGGGCCCCAAGCTACAAAGTGTCTATTGATGCGGGAGCCCCAAGCTACAGTTTCTATTGATGTGGGGTCCAAGCTACAAATGCTCTATTGATGCAGGGCCCCAAGCTACAAAGTAAGTCTCTATTGATGCAAGGGCCCCAAGCTACAGTCTCTACTGATGCAGGGCCCCAGGCTACAAAGTCTCTATTGATGCTTTAGAGCAGGGGTGTCGAACTCCAGGCCTCGAGGGCCACAGTGTCTGCAGGTATTTGTTGTAACCATGCACTACACCACCTGATTAAACTAGTTCCTTTCCCTCCATGATCCAGGAGGTGAGCTAATTAGTTAAATCAGATGGTGTAGTGCACGGTTGCAACAAATACCTGCAGACACTGCGGCCCTCGAGGCCTGGAGTTTGACACCCCTGCTTTAGAGGGTATTTGCATTAGTTTTACATTTAAAAATGTTTAGTATTGTTTGCGTAGCCTATCTGACAGGGTGGGGCGGGGGGGGGGCAATGGACGTGCATGCCCCGTAGCCCCCTAGTGGGTTAATCCAGCCATGGATTTACATGTAACTTGGAAAACAATCACTTGGTCCCGTTTTTGCACAATACATCATAAAACATACATGGACCAAGTTACGTTTAGTTTGTTAAGCTTTTATATGGGTAGAGAATTATCTTACAGGATATGAAAAGGCCAGACAGCTCAGACCAAAAAACAAAAGGAAGTATTTAAAAGCTTGGCATGCAGGTTAATGTTCCACCTTTGATCAAAACCACTCACTGTTATCTCAGTCAAAACTCAAAAATCTCACATCAGAATAAATCATACTGATAATGTACGTGTGACCAGACGGGTTGCTGGTAAAACAGGATGTGAGTAGTTCCCTCATAAGCAACAGACTGATCTCATTTGAATGTACGACATCATGTTCTAGTATCTGAAGATGAAGAAAGATCAGGCAGCGCTGCGGAAGAGGATATTTGAAGTCGTCAACTTCGTCAACATGGTGAGACCGCATTTTTTAGGAAGTGAAGCAAAGACTGACAAAATATAGGACATTTTCCCCCATTGACTTATTGAAAATTTTGGCTTCAAATTCAATTTAATTCCACTAATGTGACTAAATGTTAATATTACTTTATTAGATAACAAGGTAGTGATATCACTGCACAGTTTTAATCTACTTTATGACAAATATATAATCATCTAGATATATTTCTTTTTCTCACTTGTTTAATCAGAACTTGCTGCAATAACACTGTGAAAAGCTGCTGAAGTGCTTTCAGAGTTTTTGCTTGAATACACGAGACTGAGAAGTGGGATAAGGAAGATAGTGGACAGGAAAGTTGACCAAAAAATATCTTAAGTAAAACAAATATATTTTCAGCAAAACAAATGTTTTTTTACCCTCCCAATTCATTTCAACCTTGTCGTACATTTTTGTTATTCTTGTCGTAGGTATAAGTACATGGTGTCTGGATTAAGCCAAATCCTAATCTCACAAAATTTATTTTTCAATGAGTTTTATTTTCCATAATTACTAGTGACAAAGTTTGCTTTGTGTAATTGAATGTCAGTTGACCTCATACTGTAGATGCTTTTACTTTTCTGGTTTTGGTTGATCAGATCCATTGGGTTGTACTTGCAGGTGTACAAGCCCCTGCATACCTTTGTTGCCCTTGTGGGACTCGAGGTTTGGTCAAATGGAGACTTAATCTCAGTGACACCACCAGCCGGGGCCACACTGGATGCCTTCACCAAATGGAGGAATACTGAACTGGTCAAGAAGAAACAACATGACAATGCCCAACTCATCAGGTCAGTCTAATTTCTACACCCAGCCAATTACACTGCTAATAAAATGTCACACAACCAGACTGTATGTGTTATCATCAGGTTCTCGGACAAGTTACTTTGGGGGAAAAAAATCAAATTATTTTCTTTTAATGTTGTGCTAGCTTTCATTTAGCAAAAACAGGCATCACTTTTTTCAAATGGTAAATACCTCATCCTAGACGGAAACTCTTCACACAGGGAAATGGGTCAATGGAAGGATAGATAGAAAGATCGATGGGTCAGTGAGTTAGGGAACTGAAGGATGGAGGGTAGTGATATGTTTGTATATTCCATGTATTTCAGTGGCATAGACTTTGACGGTGCAACGGTGGGACTCGCTTTCATTGGGACCTTATGCTCAGACCTCTCGACTGCAGTGGTGCAGGTAAGCTATTTAAGAGAAAAATAAATCCTCACTAATGGTTACTATATGAATCATAAAAGTTGACAAAAAGTAGGACCAGTTAAGCATGTAACAAGCAATACGCGTGCGAGGGAGTCTCCTACAAACAACTGTTATTTCTTTAAGCCTTCAAGTTCTGTTGGAAAATTTTACTCCTATTTTTGACTTTTACATTGGACTACAAGACTAAAATACCCGCAGTGGCCCACAAAATGACAAGGAAAGATAGAAAAGACAAAAGTGAAGTGACTATGCTAACCCCACAAGAAACCGCAAGTCCAGTATTGGGGTTGATACGGAAGCTAACGTAGAGCTTACCCGCCGAGCTAGACAAACTTTGTGCAGTTCTGCTGAAAGAACTAACTACAACAATGACCTCACTGATAAAAGAAGCATTTGAAAGTGTATTTTCACCCATCTCAGCATCTTTGGACAAGATTAGAGCCACAACCGACTCTCAGTCAAATATTAAACGAGGTTGAGCACACACTATCAAACTACAGCGACAGACTGGTGGCACTGGAAACAAAATGCGCTGCTCTCGAGTTGGAGAAAACCCAGTATATAGCCAAGACCAATGACCTTGAAAATATGTCTCGGACAGGAAAAAATGAAGGCACCAACCCGGTGAAATTCATATCAGAATTTCTCGTGCAAGTGTTTGGAAAAGACGTTTGTCCCACCCCACCCATCCTTGACTGTGCACACAAGGCTCTGGAACCACCAACATCTGAAAACGGGAGGGCAAGACCTTTTACTGTGCTTTTTCCACTACTTCCAAGATGAGGAATGCATCACTCGCAGGAAAAGGGAACAGCTGTTCTACCGAGGGCACAAGATTTATATCTACCCAGATATCAGCGCCAGCCTAGCGAACGAATAAGGCAGAGCACCCATTACTCCATTCTCGTGGTTTTTATTATGAGTATGGAGAAAAAGTATACCTCAGGTGAAGGACCCTGGTAATAACCTGGTGACAGCTCCTAAAGAGATTAACAAATTTTTTACATCATTGTACTCCACTTTATATACTTATGAAGCACCAGTAGACAATTCCGAAATTATAATTTTTTTAAACAAATTAAGTATTTCCAACAATTAGTGAGGATCTTGCCTCAGATTTGGAGAGGCCAGTAGGTCTGGCAGAAATTGTTACAGCTATAAGATCAATACAGAGTGGGAAGATGCCGGGTCCAGATGGTTATCTACCATTTCTATAAGAAGTTTGCTGACAAGCTCTCTCCTCTTTTGCTTAATTTGTTCCAAGACTCAATTGAAAAAAGTCAGTTACCTTCGACACTCTATCAAGTATCTATATCCCTTCTACTTAAGAAAGACAAGGACTCCACTAACTGTGGATCCTTTTGTCCAATCTCACTTCTTAATGTAGATGTCAAGATCATTGCAAAGGTGTTTGCTCTCCACTTAGAATCAATTCTTCCAAATGTAATCTCTGAAGACCAAACGGGCTTCATAAAAAAATCGGGATTCATTCTCAAATATTTGTAAACTTTTAAATATTATCTGCTCTCCCAGCAACAACTCTTCTTCGGAAGTGGTCATATCCCTAGATGCGGAGAAGGCCTTTGACCGAATTGAACGGGGCTATTTATTCACGGTACTTGACAAATTTGGTTTTGGTAATAATCTTATCGCATGGATCCGTCTTCTCTATTCCTCACCACAACCTTCGGTCTGCACTAACTCTATAAGGTCTCCATTCTTTAATCTCTCTAAGGGAAGTCGTCCGAGGTGCCCCCTATCCCCACTGCTTTTCGCTATAGCCATCGAACCACTTTCCGTAGTACTACGGACTTCACCATTATTGCAAGGTGTGAGAACAGAAGGGTTGAGCACCATGTGGCTTTGTATGCAGATGATTCATTAGTGTACTTAACTGACCCTGAATCTTGTACATTAACAATTGTCTCACTCCTTGAGGATTTTGGGTCATTTTCTGGGTACAAATTAAACTTTAATCAGAGTGAATGCTTCCCCATCAACGAGAAAGCCCTACAAATTCGACACGCTTCAATTCCATGTCACTTATCCTATTCAGGTTTTAAGTATCTTGGTATTAAAATTACTTGCTCACCTCTCCTCTCTTTACACAGCAAATGTCACCCCACTGCTAAATCAAATGAAACTTGTTTTCAATAGATGGAGTAGCCTGCCACTATCATTAACTGGTAGAATCCAGTCAGTAAAAATAAACATTCTCCCAAGGTTTTTATATGTTTTTCAGTGTCTCCCTATATTCCTCCCTAAAACATTTTTTCAGCCATTTTATTTGGGGAGGCAAACACCCCAGAATTAGCCATATTCTGCTTCAACAAAACAAAGAAATGGGTAGCTTAGCTCTTCCCCGTTTTTATCTGTTACGACTGGGCAGTGAATATACAAAAAATATAATTTTGGCTCCACGCACCAGAATCTAGTTGGTGCTTATTAGAGGTTTAATCATGTCGCTTGTCTTCACTTCCAGCATTAGTCTTTTAATCACTCCCTATAAAACCATCTCGCTACACCTCAAACCCTATAGCACTTTCTACTTTAAAAATCTGGATCCAATTCCGACGTCACTACAAATCTATCATCTATTCCCTCCCTCAACCCTTGACTACTTTTTCTAAGTGGAAAGATGTAGGTCTACAATGTTTTAAAGATTTATTTCACAATGACACATTTCCCTGCTTCAATGATCTACATAAAAAAATACAATTTACCTCACTCCAATATGTTTAGGTTTCTTCAAGTACGTAATTTTATACATAAAAAATTACCTCATTTCCTTCTCTTCCACCCCAACTCGCTTGGGAAAATATGTTAAACCCTATCCTCTCTGCTCAAAAAGGGCTAATATCATTCTTGTATGCGAGCCTTGTAAGCTTAGAAAATCATTCAATTCAGAAACTCAAAGCACACTGGCAGAAGGAACTAGATATTGAGCTAACAGATGACTATTGGGAGGGAGCGTTGAGATGGGTAAACTCCTCCTCATCATGTGCCAGCCTAACACTCATTCAATTTAAAGTTTTACATAGAATCCATTTTAGTAAATCCAGGCTAGCTGAGCTACAGTGGCTTGCAAAAGTATTCATACCCCTTGAACTTTTCCACATTTTGTCACGTTTCGACCACAAACATAAATATATTTTATTGGAATTTTATGTGAAAGACCAACACAAAGTGGCACACAATTGTGAAGTACAAAGAAAATTATACATGATTTTTAAAAAAATTTGCAAATAAAAAACTGAAAAGTGCGGTGTGCAAAAGTATTCAGCCCCCCTGAGTCAATACTTTGTGGAATCGCCTTTTGCTGCAACTACAGCTGCAAGTCTTTTGGGGTATGTCTCTACCAGCTTTGCACATCTAGAGACTGAAATTTTTGCCCATTCTTCTTTTCAAAATAGCTCAAGCTCAGTCAGATTAGATGGAGAGCGTTTGTGAACGGCAGTTTCCAGATGTTGCCACAGATTCTCAATTGGATTTAGGTCTGGACTTTGACTGGGCCATTCTAACACATGAATATGTTTTGTTTTAAACCAATCCATTGTAGCCCTGGCTTTATGTTTAGGGTCATTGTCCTGCTGGAAGGTGAACCTCCGCCCCAGTCTCAAGTCTTTTGCAGACTTCAACAGGTTTTCTTCCAAGATTGCCCTGTATTTGGCTCCATCTATCTTCCCATCAACTCTGACCATCTTCCCTGTCCCTGCTGAAGAGACGCATCCCCAGAGCATAATGCTGCCACCACCATGTTTGACAATGGGGATGGTGTGTTCAGAGTGATGTGCAGTGTTAGTTTTCCGCCACACATAGCGTTTTGCATTTAGGCCAAAAAGTTCAATTTTGGTCTCATATGACCAGAGCACCTTCTTCCACATGTTTGCTGTGTCTCCCACATGGCTTCTGGCAAACTGCAAACGGGACTTCTTATGGTTTTCTTTTAACAATGGCTTTCTTCTTGCCACTCTTCCATAAAGGCCAGATTTGTGCAGTGCACGACCAATAGTTGTCCTGTGGACAGATTCCCCCACCTGAGCTGTGGATCTCTGCAGTTCGTCCAGAGTCACCATGGGCCTCTTGGCTGCATCTCTGATCAGTGCTCTCCTTGTTCGGCCTGTAAGTTTAGGTGGACGGCCGTGTCTTGGTAGGTTTTCAGTTGTGCCATACTCTTTCCATTTCCGGATGATGGATTGAACAGTGCTCCGTGAGATGTTCAAAGCTTGGGAAATATTTTTATAGCCTAACCCTGCTTTAAACTTCTCCACAACTTTATCCCTGACCTGTCTGGTGTGTTCCTTGGACTTCATGACGCTGTTTGCTCCCCAATATTCTCTTAACAAACCTCTGAGGCCGTCACAGAACAGCTGTATTTGTACTGAGATTAGATTACACACAGGTTGACTCTATTTAGTCATTCGGTCAACATTCGATCATTCAGCAATCATCAGGCAACTTCTGAAGGCAATTGGTTGCACTCAGAGAAAAGGGGGCTGAATACTTTTGCACACCGCACTTTTCATTTTTTTATTTGTAAAAAATTTTTTTAAATCATGTGTAATTTTCTTTGTACTTCACAGTTGTGTGCCACTTTGTGTTGGTCTTTCACATAAAATTCCAATAAAATATATTTATGTTTGTGGTCGTAACGTGACAAAATGTGGAAAAGTTCAAGGGGTATGAATACTTTTGCAAGCCACTGTATATCCAGGCTTAGATTCATGGTGTGACCATTGCTCTCACTCACCCGCAGATCTGACCTATATGTTTTGGTCATGCTCTGCACTTCAAAATTATTGGTCTTTAGTTTTCAACACCTTTTCAGATGTCTTAGGAGTCCCCATTGAACCAAATCCACAAATCGCCATATTTGGAATATCAACAAATAATTTGTTCTTATCCTTGAACACTAAACAAAGTGATATTATTGCATTCATAAGTCGTCTGGCTTGCTGAAGGATTCTTTTTGCCTGGAAATCTCCTTCATCACCATCACATTCTGAGTGGTTGAAAGATATAATGTCATATTTGACTAGAAAAAAAATAAATATACTTTGAGGGGATCAAAAGAATGTATTTACTCCAAATGGCAGCCTTTCCTTTCCTATTTTGCAAACCTGTCTGTATTACCCTCGGAGTAGAGATCAGATGGTGATGAGAGATCTGTCCTAATTCTATCAAAACTATGCTGAATTTGTCAGTATTCATCTATACCCTTGCAGCTTTGGCTGGCTTGCTTACTTTTTACATGTATTTTACAAATGTACATTTTTTAATGCTCTTGCCTATGCGACTTAATCAATGTAAACCCGTGAACCTATTATGAAGAGATGAGATTGACATATGGTATTGTCATTTTATTTTCCGATACTCCTAAGGCATGGTGGGGGGGGGGGGTCATCTGTTGTTTTGTCTGTTCTGTTTGTTTTGCATTTCTTCTAAAAATATAAAATGTGGAAGATTTAAAAAAAAAGGACTGGTTGTTAAAATCCCTAGTGTTTGCACTGCAACAGTTTCGGTGGGAATTAAACTGGAGATGCCTGCCAAGGCGACATTGCCACCACCAGGACACATCATCAGTTGTGTACCTCAGCATCACTGGGTGTTTCGGCCTTTTATCACAAGATACCCTCCGCTGAGGCAGGCCCACCACAGGTTGATCGGTCCTGGGTGTGTGACCTGTGGTTAGCTGTTCACCCTGGCAGCCCAGACGGCGTCTCTCCTTTTGATCCAGAGGCTAGTCCTCTCAGCAGTGTTGGCTAGCTCTTTGATCACTCTCCTGTGGGCCTGCCCCCTGACTCCTAGTTCCCTCAGGAGTTTTGCTGTGGAGCTGGCAACAAAGCCTCTACAACCCACCTCCACAGGGAGCACCTTCACCTTCCAGCCTCTGTCCTCTGCTTTGGCTGCTAGGTGGCGTACCGCAGCTTCTTACGCTCGTACGTTTCATCAACTGCATCCTCCCAGGGGACTGTCAGCTCAATGATGTAAGCGAGCTGGCAAGAATTGGACCAGAGGACGAGGTCTGGTTCCAAGCAGGCACGGCTCCAGAATTTCCGTTTTGGATGGGCCAGGCCCATTATGGATGGGCCTGGAATTCCCTAGGGGGGTCCGGGGGCATGCTCCCCCGGCAGAAATTTTTTCAATATTGTCAATTTAAATGCATCAATTTGGTGCATTTTGAGACCAAAATCGAGCTAGATAGAATAACAAATGTAATCACAAAAAAAAACAACCTCATAATTCATGCAACATTGACAAAATGAGCCAAAATGTTAAAAATTACTCAGTGCAAAATATATATTGCTTGAACAGCAGCGGTACCATCACTTGCCAACAATGAAAGCCAGTGAGTGACCATTTTGAACTATAATTCTATCACTGCCCGACCAATAGAGGGCGCAACAGGTCTGTGACCAAGCAACCACAGCCCAATCAAAGGCCCTGTCCCGATACCCACCCTACGCGCTACCTAGAGTGGTGCAGTTTGGTATTATAGCGTTGCGTAGGGCATGCAAAGTCCCCTTTGGGAAGGAGGTTTAAATGAATTGAATTGGGACGCCTGAGTAACGCGAGCAGAGCAGCGAGCCAGTATTCAGAACTCGCTCATAACGTTATCTGTCATGTAAAGACATCATACTAGAGTTCATTATCAATCACTATCAATCGCAGTCTACACATCTCTATGATCACAAGACAATGGGCTATGCTAGATGATTTCATTAACATCGGGTTTTTTCGATTTCATAAAGGCACACAGAGAAGATGCATTAAACAATTTATTGTCGTCACAGATTAGGCGTCCTGTAGTAATGAACATCGGCCTTTCTTTTTTACATGGCTCAGCCTCAGACCATCTAGCAACAAAGTCGGCTGCATTGCAAAGGCATTTCATGGTATGGCAGCTGGAACTAGCCTAGCCTAGCCTAGCCTAGCCTATCCCGCCGGCGTCGAACATCACATCATGTGTCTCATGAACTTGCTTACGCATGAACATCAACATATAAAATTATGTTTATAAAAACTATTTTTAGCACAAAATCATGCGATTATTGGCTGATTTCGAATCATTTATGACTTAATGAAAATTTGTAAAAAAAATTTTTTTTTTTGGGGTAGGAAAATTGTAGGGTGGGCCTGGTGAAAAGTGGGCGGGCCTAGGACCGTCAGGCCCACCCATAACGCCGTGCCTGGTCGCAAGGTGGTTGTTGCGATCTCTGTCGGGAAGCTTCTGGCCTAAGTCCACTCGCATTTCCCAATCCCTGGCTGAGTTCTGTGAGCCTAAATTGGGAAGTGAAGGGTTGGCCTTCAGTTTATCCCCTTCCCGAACAAAAGCTGGAAAACGCCGGGGCCCTTTCTGGTTGTTGAAGGGTTGGGCATTGATGGAAACCCTCTTGCGCTCGAGTTCCGCTGCCAAGCACCTGAGCACCTGATTGGGTCTTCAGGTGTGTCTGCCTTGGGTAAGGCTGGTCTTGCAGCCAACCAAGATGTGCTTGAGGGTTGCTGGGGCTGTACACAGGGAGCAAGATGGATTCTCTCCAAACCAGAGATTTAGATTTGTGGGAGAGGGCAGGACATCATATGTGGCTTTGATGATGAAACTCAGCCTGTTTGATTCCGTACTCCAGAGCTCACTCCATGTGAGTTTCCTCTTATTTATTACAATTGGATACTGTATTTGTACCTTCCATCCATCCATGATCTGAACCGTTTATCCTGCTCTCAGGGTCGTGGGGATGCTGGAGCCTATTCCAGCAGTCATTGGGCGGCAGGCGGGGAGACACCCTGGACAGGCCGCCAGGCCATCACAGGGCCGACACACACATCTCCAATAAAAACACTTTTGAAAAAAAAAGTTGACCAAAAGTATTCTAATTTTGAACTTGAAAACATTTTGAGGGGGAGGTATCCCTTTTCTTAGTTGCGGAAAAAATAAAAACTAATTGCATCACAGTATACATCTACATATCTGTGCCACAAGAGTTGATGATATCTCTCTAGACCGCACCCTTTTCTATTGCATAAGTAAAAACAATAACTACCCCGAAACAGGCCCGGTTTCAGACTGCTTTAATTGGGGCGGCAATCAAGAGATTTGGGGTGGGCAACTTTTTATTCATGTCACAGTGTGATGTACCACAGTCTACAGGCTGTTCTCCTCATTTTAATGTCAGACTACTACAGGCTACATGCATGAACTGTTTATGAACTCACTACTATATTCAGTAGTTCATAAACGTCTATAGTAGGCTTTCCTCGTTGCTTTCACTCACAGCTTTTACATATTGCTGAGTATTTATTTGTGTTTTCCACAGACTTCCATCTATTATACATTTTATTACAGGACAGAAGGGGTGTGTATTGTTTACAGTTAGTGTTATGCATGAAATGACAACATGAACAAACACACAACATCCCATGGATCAGATCTACTAAACAACTGGAATCTAATACAAAACACTAATTGTCCAAGTAAAACGATAGGTAATTATAATAGAACGTACACCTCATGCTAATTTAATGCTATGGTATTGTTGTTATCATCATCATCATTATTATTATTATTTGTATTACTATTAGTATTATTACTATACTATAAAGTTATAAGACACTGCACAAATCTCAAACCAGAGGAGGCGCTAGTGCAACGACCAGGACACATACCCACGTCCGGCTTCCCACCTGCAGACACAGCCAATTGTGTCTGTAGGGACGCCTGAACAAGCCGAAAGTAACACAGGGATTTCGAACTGGCGATCCCCGTGGTGGTAGGCAATGGAATAAACCACTACGCTACCCAGACACCCGATGCATCTCTTTTTTGTTGAATTTATATCCAGGGCAATCAGTTCTACCATCCTAAGCCCACGCCAACATTTTGTCAGCTCAAAAAAAGTAGAAAAAATTGCTTACTGCCTCTTTAATAAATTTTAATTGGTATATAATCAGAAATGAAAATTGAAGCAGGGGACCCTTTTTGTAAAGCATGTTCTGTTAAGATAACCTTGTGGTACACTGGAATATAATCACTTGTAAATGATAAATACTCTAAAGAGATAATGCACATGAACTGATGCTGGTTGGTTACTCTACAGGATCACAACTCAAGGTCTATTGCAGTGGGTGCCACAATGGCCCATGAGATGGGCCACAACCTGGGCATGCACCACGATGACTCAAGCAAATGTGTTTGTTCTGCGAAAAGCTGCATTATGGCAGCAGCCCTAAGGTAAGAACAAATAAACATAAAACAGGTCCGTCACAAGGTTTGTTTTTAGAAGTAGCTCATGCTTATGATGTGTTGCTGTGTTTTAAAAGACATGGTAGCTACCCAGTAGAGCAGGGCAGTATATTAACATAATATCAACATCATGACTTGAGACAAGATCTGGTCTGGAATTTTGGCTATGGTAGTATGGTGATGTAACTTAAATGTTGTCTTTCCCTGGTCGTAAAGACTCCATTACAGTAATGTGGTTCAATTTTCTGAACCTTTTCAACTGTTTTAGCTGAGTGAAATGAACAATGAGTGTCTCTACCTGTTTGATCATCATATCCACATTACTAATGATAATTTCTCACTTTGCTTTAGTATAAACATGAAAGCACTGATAGTTATCCCCCAAAATATTGTCACATTATTGATATCAAGGTAATCAGTCAACAGTATCATGATGTTTGATTTTGTCATTGCTCAGTCCAGCTATCCGGTGTCTGTTGAGTTGAAGCTTGCATGTTCAAAGATCGTGCCCTTGAAAGTAATAAGGAAATGGTGATGTTTTCCTCAGCTGGGACATTCCTCGGTCTTTCAGTAGCTGCAGCACAAACTACTACGACAGTTTCCTGTTGTCTCGAAACCCCCAGTGTCTGCTGAATAAGCCGGACAACAAAGAGCTGGTGTCTCCCCCTGTCTGTGGAAATGGGTTTTTAGAGACGGGAGAGGAGTGTGACTGTGGCACCGTAGAGGTAAAATTGAACAATCATTCACTCTACAAATGTAACTGACTTTCAAATGCTTTTCAACTGCACACTCACTAAGAAACCACAGCAAGGTCAAAATAAGGGGCAACAAGCAGAACACTACCCCTGGTTATGCACGTACCTGTTAATGTATGAAAATCTCCCTTTTAATAGATGAAAATAGACTCAGTAGGTCACAACAAATTTACCGCATTTAGGCCGTATTAGGTTTGACTTGTGGTCCAATTATCAGAACTATAGCAGTAAATTCAAGATGTTTTCCTTTTACATTAAAGGGTTGGTTTTTCATGGTGCGTTACCTTTAACATTAAATTGTGTGTGGGGTGAAGTTGGAAACATCTGCCTTCAGTTGAGTACTTTTGAGAGAATAAGACTGAACATTAGCCTCCACCTGGTCTTGCCTATTGTTCTTGTCCTGACACAGCCAGGTAATATTCAAGGTTATGGAATGCCATTTGACTAATGTTTTTGCAATCATCAGTAATCATCTTCTACCCACACTTGAGCAAAACTAGTTTACATTTTATGGACTTTACATGGAGTCATAAAATCTAGTGGCTCTCAAGCACTGCAGACTGTTTACATTCCAGGTCATCACAGCGTATGAAAAATACATAATTGTGTAATTCCTATTCATCCATGCATGCCAGTGAAAGAACAGTGCTATGGTGGTGATGTGTTCAGACATGTTTGTTGGATAAATCAAAGGAGCCATGCCTATTCCTGTGTTCAACTTGTGTGCAACTTGTGTGTTCAACTTGTGTGATTTGTGCAATTTGAGTAATGATATGTAACCTGATTTGTATCATATTGCTCTGTATATATCATCAAAATGTACTCGTATGCATTCAACTTGACATACACTTTGCAGTGGTGATTACTATGTGGCAAATACACAACCACTACTTCTTATAGTACTACTTTGATAAGATTACTATGTGGCAAATTTACTGCTGCTACTTCTTATAGTACTACTTTGATATGATTACTATGTGGCAAATTTACTGCTGCTACTTCTTATAGTACTACTTTGATATGATTACTATGTGGCAAATTTACTGCTGCTACTTCATATAGTATTACTTTGATATGCTTACTCTGTGGTAAATGCATGACCACTACTTCATATAGTATTACTTTGATATGATTACTATGTGGCAATTGTACTGCTGCTACTTCATATGGTACTACTATGATATGATTACTATGTAGAGGTCTATGCCAGTTGGTAACACTAATTTGTCTGCCAATTGCTGAGTGTCTTGTTAAACGCTTTGGTTAAAAGTGTCTGCCTAATGAGTAGATGGAACTGTAAATGTAAAATACACTGCTTAGTAGAAAGTCTGTTTGGCATTTACAGTTTTGAAGCTATATAAAAAGCTTCTGTCATTTTGAAATAGAGCTAATCAGCAGTTTGTTTTTTGTTTTTTTAATGAACTGTGCAGACCTAGCATCCCTAGCATGCTCTTTTAAATCAACTAGCACAGACTTTATACTGGCATTCCCATAAAAACCAATGTCACTGCAGTATATTAATATTGTTATGGTTTAATCTGAGCGACAACACACAAAGGGGATGAGATTGTCATAGAAAAGGTTAAAAATGCCATAGAAGCCGTATACTGTGACCATTACAATAAAACAACTTGATAATAATTGTACGATTCATCTAGGAATGTATAAACCCGTGCTGCAACGCCACCACCTGCACACTCACCGAGGGCTCGCAGTGTGCTGCAGGAGAGTGCTGCGGGGACTGCAAGGTGTGTCAAAAGATTACACCCTTCTTTCAACCTTTTGCATTAGTTTTATTTTTTACTCTTAATTTTCAATGCTACGGCCCTCTGGTGGGCCTATGGTGGATAACAACCACTCAGAGAATATTTTATTTTGCTGTTTCTCATCAACCCAAAAGCCCATAAATCCCTTTTTAACCTGTTAAGATGGCCCTTGATTTCTGAGCCCAAGGCCAAAAATGTAGTACCCCATCTAAAATGGTTGCAGATCTTGAACACTTTTGAATACATGATGCATAATCATGATCTCTATCAGAAAGGTTAACTTTGTAGTCTGTCTCTGAAGTGTCAGATTTAAACATATGACTGAAATGGAGTTGGAGAAGTGCAAAACAGTGTAAATGGAATTTGTACCTTCACCTTAGGCAGAAATCATTTGAATGAAATACCTCTCCCTATGCCTCAATTGAGCTATTGCCCCTTAAGTCTTATCCGTTGCCTCTTTAAATTTGATTAGCACCAAAATATGAGCATTTTACATGTTTTTAGCATGCATAGGCATATCTCCAAAATGTCCATTTTAAGTATTTAAAGTGGTCATTTTGTGCCAAATGATACTGTGGGTCTTTCGCAAGACAACATAGTATTTTTGTACCTTTCATCTAGACAATGCCATAGGGGGTCACTGCATGTGAGTAAATTGAAGTATAAAAGTGAGTCTGCATTTTTAATGTTAACTATTTAAGACACAATATAGCCTCAATGGTGTTAATGTGACTCCAACTTTCCACAGATCCTACCTCGGTCCAGAGAGTGCCGTAGAAAGAATGACGACTGCGACCTTGCAGAGTACTGCGATGGGGAAAGCTCCACCTGTCCCGAGGACGTCTTCACTGTGAACGGCTTTCCCTGTGATGGAGGACAAGGCTACTGCTACAATGGACAATGTCCAAAGAGGGCAGACCAGTGTGTGAAGATGTATGGGCCAAGTAGGTATCTTAGAGGCCAGGAGACTCGTCACTTTGCCTTGTACCTCCATAAAATGTCCTCCAGGACTGCGTTCAGTGGTTGTTTGTGGGGGAGGGAAAGTTTCATTAGCTGCAAGTGATGGCAACAATAATCCCATTAACAAAAAGCTGTAAGTTGAATGCTTAATTCATTAATTGTTCTTGTTAAAGTGGCAAAAGTAGTGCTTGATTAAAACAGGGCAGAAAATTCACAAGAAGAGACATCCAACTGTCTAAACATGCACGGTCCTCCTAAAAGTTAATACCTTTAGATCAGGGCTTAGTCATAAATAGGCAAGTTAAAGCTGAAATCTGTGGTTTTTCTCTGTCCCTCCCTCTGGCAGCGAGAACTACAAACAAGGTGTAGCAGGCATTGTGGTTGGTGTGCCATCAACTCAGCAGTAAACAGCTCCCACCCTTGTAAAATTGGATCCTGGGACCACAGCTAACACAGACAATCAAATGCATTACAAATTACACAAAACTATATGTGAACACTGTTCTACCATAATATTGATTATAGAATTGGTAGATTAGCTGTCTAACAGATGTATTGCCATATTCTCATCACATTTCAATTCTTTTTTTTTCTGGTTGAGAAGGAACATGTTTGTAGTTCTTACACTAACTGGTCAAAAGTTTCAACAGCGGTATATGAAGAGTGTCTCCAACCACGGTAAAAATGCCAATTAGTATTGCGTAAAATATGAGTATTCATTAATGGAGAAAAATCCTAGATTTCAGCTTTTAAGATCCTTCATTAGCTTTTTGAGCCCAATTCAGACTTAGCTACTATACAGTAATATGCACAGTGGTACAGGGAGAATTTCTATGTAAGAGATGTTAAATGGATAAAACTTGCATTAACATGTAATGCATCCCTTTCTCCAGCTGCTGTAGAGGCCAGTAAATCCTGCTACAACAACAACAGAAGAGGTGTCTATTACGCCTTCTGCAAACGGCCCCCAAACAACCAGTTCATCCCCTGTCAGCCACAGTGAGTCTCCTCCCATCATAGAGGGATATTTTGTCAGGCTCCACTTTTTTTTTTTTACTTATATTTATTGGATTTTTCATTTTACAAATCACAGAATCAACATATGAAATAAATCCAGAATATCCACGATAGGTTTTCTCCAACCTGATATGCAGTGTTGAAGTTTAAAAGTGAATAGTTCTACCACAAAATGCTATGAAACAATTTTTTGGGAGATTTGTGGTCTCAAGTTTTTCTTTTTGATGTTCAACAGACTTCGTTAACTATTGGTCAAACAACACAGTATGTAATAACTGTGCATACAATTAATTTTAATTATATGCATACAGACCTGACAGACCTTTTCTCCCCCTTTAAGAGATGTAATGTGTGGGAAGCTCTTCTGCAGCAACGGTAATGCAAACCCAAACTATGGCATCATGGTCACGTTCAGCAACTGCAAGGCTGCTTTCTTCAAAGACTACAAAAGCGACAACGGCCAGGTGGACACTGGGACGAAATGTGGAGAAGGAAAGGTGAAAAGACCTCTATGCTCCTTATAGAATGAGGATGTCTTTACTGTTATTTGTCCTGGTAGTCACGAGGCATGTTTGATAAGTGTCAGCTAGGGAGGGCAGTCAACGTAAATGTCTGTCTTTTTTTTCTTTTTTCTTTAAGGTGTGCAGCCAAAATGAATGTGTGGATCTCCAGATGGCCTATAGAGCTGTTAACTGTTCGGCAAAATGTCCAGGCTATGCTGTAAGAACAGACCTACACTGTCCAACCCTGCAACAAACCAGATAACAATCACACTAAGTTTAACCAACAAGTGTAATAGTTGGTCAGACATTTTGTCTTAGCGACACTGCTGCAGAGACATTAACATCTAACAGCTTGATGGTGCACACCGATATGTGCAAAGTTCAAACACCTTAACACAACCTGCCTGAAAAGCCCGTCTGAGGTATTTCACATATAGAAAGCTCAGAACAAAAATCAACTTTTGTGTTCCTCAGGTGTGTAATCACAAAAGCCTGTGTCAATGTGAACCTGGGTGGTTGCCTCCGAACTGTGATACAAAGGACGGAAGCGCCAGTGGCCTTTCGACAGGTAAGATCACAACCTAGAGGTTTTCAACAGCAAATATTAAGTGCCATTTCAACACCATGTACTTCATTCTCACAAACTTTATACTTCAATTTTGTTTGCACTTGACACGATCTCGTGTTGTTGGCTCTCTGCAGAGGGGGTGACGGCCATAGCGGTGGTCATTTCGCTGTTGATTCTGGGTGCTATCGCTGGAGCTGTAGGGTTCCTCTGGAAGAGACGCCAAGGTCCCACCTTACCGACAACGTAAGTCAAACAAATGTCAGCCCATGTAATGTCACAGAGGAATTATTGGCTGCAAACATTCATCTTTTATCAAGTTTATAGATTAGCACTTTTAACAGTTCTCTCACATTTAACAGTGTGGTCACCCAGAAGAAGCACCATGCAATGGACAACCCTACCTTCAACCACAACCAAAGACCAGTTCCCAGTCAAAGCACTGCGATTCCACAGGTAAAGTGCTGGAATATGTCAGGACAGGTATATATATAAAATGACTGCTCCCTGAGTGCCAATCTGATGTGTTTATGTGCTGACAAATCTCTTACATTTACAGACCAAAATTGTAAGACCCAAAGGAGCTCCACCTCCACCGCCTCCAGCAGGGAACAAACCAAAACCCCCTGCCCAGAACTACGTAGCTGCACGACAGGTAATGGGATTTTTAGGGGGATTTAGATGGGTATCCACATTATATACAGATGTAGGGCAGGTGAATCGGCCACACTAAATTGTCCCTAGGTATGAATGTGTGTGTGGGCCCTGTGATGGCCTGGCGGCCTGTCCGGGGTGTCTCCCTGCCTGCTGCCCAATGACTGCTGGAATAGGCTCCAGCATCCCCGTGACCCTGAGAGCAGGATAAGCAGTTCAGATAATTGATGGATGGATGGATGGATGGATAGCTATATCATAACACTGGTGTTCGCCAGACATTGGGAAAAAATTATTCAGAGCATATTGCGACACAAAGCCATGACACTTTTAACATTGCAGTGTTTCCCCTGAACCGCACTGATGAAGTACGAACAGGTGCTGAGAAGAGGTCTGATTTAATGATTTCTATATCTCTGAATGTCTGAATGTTTAACAAGGCAAGTGTAGTCATGTTTTAAGCTTTTGTAGCAAAAATGCATTTTGTCATACATTTTCTCAGATGACTGCAGTTTTCACATTTTACACAGTATGTGAGAGTTAATGGAGCCTTAAAAAGATTGTAATATCGAATTATAGCATCTATAATATTTTGATAATTAAAAAATTGTACTATGTATCAAATTGTAACTAAAATATCATTGTAACATTGAATCGGGGGTTACTTGCCGATTTCCAGGCCCAGTATTTACCGAGTACCTCAGGAACACTTCAACTTTACTGAACACTAACTGGCTGTTGTGGGTTTCTAAGATTTGACCTCCAAGTCACAGGGCAATCTCTGACGTTCTGGCTCTATTACACAGACAGGCACCTTGGGAACGATGGATATGGTTATCATTACTCAATTAACTCATCCATTCTTCTCTCCCCAGGCTTTGAGACCAGTTCCTCCTCCAAAGGTCTGATCTTTGGTTGCAGTGCCACCCAACTATTATGCTGCATTCCCAGTGCAGGTCTGCTGGCAATGCAGGGCAGAGAGCGGTGTTATCAACATCCTTCCTACAGACTTTGAATCATGTGGACATATCTTTTTCTCCAAATTGCACACAAACCCAACCTGTAAGGTTAGGAGATAAGCTGCAAAAATGCACCACCCCCACCCCCCGAAATATGAGCCATGTCATTTTGCACACTTTATCTGTTTATCTGTCAATGCTTTGTTACAGAATACTGCTTATAAATATAGTGTTTGAGATTTATTTATAGTGTTCATAATAAAACAAAGCAGGTTCGAAAGAAGGGAGTCCATACATATGTAGCTTGGAATAATCTGTTGTGATGGTCTTGATAGTTTGACTCATTTCTGTGACATCGGACGCTGTCCAACATGTCTAAATACAAAAATAGTAAAAACTCTCCCTCCGTTTGCATTTAGGTGCCTTTGGGCAAGGCAGCCCCCCCACACACACACACCCAATAATCTAGCAAAACATTTCAATGCCAACTACATGATTGTATAGGTGTCAATGTGTGACTATAAACAAAAAGCAGCATACATGTTAAGCAATTTACTGCAAAAAAAAATATATGGGTTTCATTAAAACATGTAAAAAAACATTTGAGTTGGCAAGCACATGACAAGAGAGAACCAGTAACAGGTCTGACCGTATTTGAATTTTATTTTTCAAGTGATACATCTACGTACATAAAGATTTCATGGCCTCGCATGACAAGTACGGTACTTAATGAAAAGATTTCTTCTCCTCTCTTTTTTACGGCTAGCGAATTATTCTTCAAACTATATTCTTACTTTCTGGAGGATATGTAGAGAGCCTACCTGACAAGAGGTCAGTATACTGTGTGTTGGCCATCAGAGCCTTAATCTTACTTTTCAATTTAATGTAAACCCCAAAAACCTTTATAAGCATTTCCCAGAAGTCTGCCTGACATAATGTGAACGACTGCATTTCGGAAACAGTTACAGAGTAAGGACATGGATATTAACAGTGTAAATTTTACTGACGTCTCTCCATACACTTGAATGGGACACTTTTAATTCAACTACCATCCGACACATATGACATGTGCGGCCGAGGTGGTGGCACAGCACACAATCCCAAATGCCTTTTCTTTTTCTTTTTTTATAAAAAGGGGGTAAATTCACAAGAACATAGCAAATCTTAAAGCTTTTTTTAAATGTCATGAGACAACAGAATTAGAGTCAGACGTGTCAGAGCACCACTTTGAGTTTTGTCGTATGTGGGGGGGGGGGGGGGGAATCAGCTCTTTAAAGGGTTTGGGCGTGGGTGTGAAGAGACGGGGACATGGAAAGAAGTTGTGCAGAACACAGCAGAATACTAATCAGGATAATGAAGCAGCGGCAAATCTCAGGGTGGCGACTGCGAGGTGTTAACGTTCCCCAAGCCTCGGTATCACCACCTGCTTCAATGTGAGTCAGCCGTGGCTGAGATGATTACAGTACTGTTGGGGTTTTGACAGACAGCTGCTGGCGAGGAGGTGGCGACGGCAGCGGCTGTGAAACATTTTCAAAACATTCAAAAATCCCAGTAGGAAGTGACTCTCTCACTCTCCTCTGTTTCTCAGTTACCCACTTTTTGGTTCTTCAAACTTGTCCATTATTCTACGCACTTACAGTAAGTTACCAGCGTGGAGAAGCAGCGGCATACACAGTCAGCAACGGAGACACTAATGCACACATCAAAGAAGGTTGAATCAGTTCATTTGGATACAATGTTTATTGACAGATATGTTTCATCACTCAACTAAGTGACATCTTAGATGTCATTTAGTTGAGTGATGAAACATATCTGTCAATAAACATCGTATCCAGATGAACTGACTCAACCTTCTTCGATTTTCTTACCTGGATTGTTGAGCATGCATCAAGACTAATGCACACACCTTTTTTCCTTAAGTGTTTGATGACATCAAATAATACTAAATTCAATTATGCTGTTAAATCCACTGGAATTTCCTAAACAAACATAAAACATCAGTCAGTTGGGAGTACCATGCTGCCAATAGTTTTACTTCCTCAAAAAGGTAACAATATCCTCTAATGTCCAAGTGGGCATCGTGAGAGTTAAATAGTCCTTGGTGGTCAGTTTCGGTGCAAGTTTTTTTTTCCTCCATAATCTCCATATGCAGTACTCGACCCATGAATGGTTGCCTTAACTTCAATGTCTGATAAAATAAAAAAGAACAACTGAGGAGGGGGATCTAGCATCCTTGGTGGGCCGGGTTGCAGTGGTGGAATAAGACAGCGCATGAACATTATCCCTTTTTGGTTGAGCAGTGAGAGCCTTCTGAGCTGCTGTCAAGTGAACACTTAGTAACAACAGCATGTGAGTGCCAGCAATATCAGCAACCCTTAAAATGGTTTCACTCAGAAGAATTCATAGCAGTTCACAAAGGAAAAAACTGACGTTACCATATAAGTGACCGCGATGGCAAAATATTGGAACAGAACACTTAGCAAAAGCTGCTGCATTGACCATTTAGTCATTTTAGGGTTCATCAGTCTTTTTTTACAGCTTATAAATAAAACTACAACAATACCTCTCTGTGGTACGTCCCCTGGAGGTATAAAACAATCATTTTGTGACAATTTTCTGATCGAATCTACTTCCCTTACAGTTTCCTTCTTTCAATACATAATTACATAATCAAGTATCTTTCACTTGACACACACACACACACAATATATATATATATATATATATATATATATATATATATATATGGCAAGAAGCCTGCCTGCAAAAATCCAAATGGGTTTTAAAGCTACAATACACAAACTTTGAGTCAAATTTACACTGACTAGATCATTTAGACAATAAAGGGTCCTCTATCTGTCTGGGTCAACTCAAATATATACAATCCTTATTTCATCTCAGTAATTGTCATTTTTTTTAACAACTCTGACATTTATCTATTCATTATACCTTCAGTGAACAGTAAAACAAGAAACAGTTGCAAAATGTAGTCATTCAGCGAATTAAAGCTATTACACAGCACTTATACTCTAATATGATTCATTCAATAAATAAATAAGATTCAAATTTTTCCCCAAATTACACATTTGTATTTTTTCAGCAGCTGAGTGTTCCCCCAGCACTGCCACCTCCTCAATTCCTGCTTAGTTCCTACTCCTGTCCAACTGTGGGCGAGTGAGCAGGAGATGGACGGGCAGTTTGAATGGGAGAGAAAAAGAGCAACAGAAAGAGAGCGAGAGCAAGAGAGAAACTGATTGAGACTGTAGTAGTTTGGGATTTGGGCTCGGCTGAGATGGAAGGTGGGAACTGTGCGTCTTTGTACCTATCCATCTGTGCCGTTCTTGTTAGGGGAGTTGGCATTAACCGTAGTGCCATCTGGCTGCTGGCCATCTTTGCGTGGGGGCATCCTCTCATTTATCCTGTCCAGGCCACGTGCCTCCTCAAAGTTACGGATCTTCCTCGTGGGAGAAAAGCCTTGAATGGCTGGAGGGAAAGAAGGACGAAAAGTGAAAAATTAGAGATAACTCTACACTTTCATAGGATTTTGCTGTGATCAGTTTATATTAAACTGGATTCCTTGTGGAATTCAGGGTCCTCATTACGAAAACAAGTCAGATGGTAAACACAAAAAACAGCATTGGCCTGGCACAGTACAGACAACCAGTGGGTACATCACATGCATAAGTAACAGATGACTCCTAGTGTCTGAACATCAGTGGGACAAACTACAGTAAAACACCTCACATTTAATTAGACTTACGGTAAGGTCCCAACAGCCAAGGAAACCCCCAAAGAAAAAATGTGCAAATAAGAAACAGAGTTGTCAGTGACTGGTTTCAAAAAGATAATGTGCATTAATTAATTGAAGTGATAAAAAAAAATTTGAATCAGAAAAAAAAAGTGGATTTATGGCTTCCTTGTTTGTAAACAAGGAAAATGGCTCAAGGACACTCTTGCACGACCAGATAACTGACAGTGAAAAATTTTCACTCCCTTGAAATAACCTTCCTATTCATCATGCCTGGATATGCCACTGTTGTTGTTGTTTTTTTTACTCTTTGTGAGATTCTATTACTGTGTTGCTTTACAACAAAGTGCTGATGGGTCTATGCATCAGTGTCACTGGGAAACATGCCTTCGCAATTTCTGCACTTGGAAAAAACAAACAATTCTACAGGTAAAGGCCTTGTGTGCAAACAGAAACTGACAAAGTGCCAAGAGTTACATATCAACAAGGCAGAGCAGACAGAGAAGCAACAGCAAAATGGTGTAACAAGATTAGTCTGAAAATACCCCTGAGAGGGAGGTCCCTGGCCTTATCTGAGCTAGGTCTTAGCAGGCTTTTCGCTGGGTAGAGAGCCACACTTGGCCATTAACCTCTTGTACATGTGACCAAGGGCTATAGCTGCTTGTCAGCAATGGACTATCTGGGCCCCAAGCCTGCTATAGAAAAGACCACATCAGGACTATCATGGGTCATAATAGGGCTAATATGCTATGTACACATTTTTAGTCTATCCCCAGTTGATCTTCTTTATTAACTGTGGTTATTGTTTATCTGGTTTACTCTTCTGTAAACTCGTTTTTAATTCATGTCAGCCATTTTAGTGCTTATCTAATTCACTTTTATCTACTTTTTTTCCTGAGTGAAAACTCCACTTTGAAACATACTGTATATGAAATTTTGATTTTCATTACTGTAGCTATCATTAGAAGAAATTTAATCCAACAGGCACTGATAATGCAAGAGCAGCCATTGATTCAGTAACATACATTAATCTGTGAAATAAAAAAGTCAAATGATGATACAGGAAAGAGATGAATTAGGGGTCATTTCTTAAAAAGGGGGAACAACACACACAAATCAAACATATGGGCTGACAGCCATGCATACCTTTTGCCTCAGTTGCCTCAATGGTTGCTATGTTAATGTACGTTGTGAGAGGAGGAAGGGGGGAAAAAAGAGTCATCATCAAAATCAGCCAGAAACAGCAAAAAAAAAAAAAAAACAGCAATATCAAATCATAGCCTTGGTATGATTAACAGGATAAATACAGGAGAGAAAATAGGCAGAGGCTCCTGGCACAGTGTAAAACTCAACAGCATTTGGGAGAACATCATTGAAAGGGAGGGTGAGAGAGGAAAGTGAGTGGGCAGGTAAATGGGAAGAGTAAAGAAAAAAGAAAAAACCTTTCAGAGTTATAAGATGGTGTCTATGTTAAAGGGCCACAAGGGCTTAGGTGTGGAGGGCTGAGGGGGGATTTAGCTCAGCCCATGGGCTAAGACTGGGAGAGGTGCTGTACAATGCCCAGAAAAGATGCCACAAAGAACTCATACTATACAGTCACATATGAATGTATGGTTGCAGTCATCTTCTCACTCTCTCTCTCTCTCTCTCTCTCTCGCGCGCGCACACACACGCACGCACACACACACACACAAATAGCTCTTCATATAACACTTGTTCCAATTACAATACAAATTCTGATAGGTTGGACATATATAGAGTACAGTATTTTACATATATATGAATGTCTTGCCTTAAATTAATGACTGAGTACTTTGAAACGGGAAGGTCATTAAATCTCGTCCCTCATAAACGATGCTTTCTGTTGTGCATGAATGAGACCCGGGATTGTACCACCAACCCCATTCCTTTTTGCACCACTGCATTATGCGGTGCTTCATTAAAAGTAACAGTTTGGATGGATGGATGGATGGATGGATGGATGGATGGATGGATGGATGGATGGATGGATGGATGGATGGATGGATGGATGGATGGATGGATGGATGGATGGATGGATGGATGGATGGATGGATGGATGGATGGATGGATGGATGGATGGATGGATGGATGGATGGATAGATAGATAGATAGATAGATAGATAGATAGATAGATAGATAGATAGAAAACTAGCTCTAAATCAATCTTTGAGTTCATGAATTCAAACGATTGTTATTCTTGCTGAGCATGACAAACAGAAGGGGCCAGAGCCAAAATCAATGAACGGTATCTCCAAACTGATGATGGTGGTACAGTGTGGCTACTGCTGGTGCTGCTGCAGACAGAGTACACAGCAGAAATGGATTGATAAAAATACATGATCTTTGTTTTGTTTTTGGACTCCCTTCTTTCAACCCTGCTCCTCTGAAAGCTGGGGCCAGGGGAGCAGAGACGCACAACGGAATCGCTTAAAAGGCCAATTCGTGTAGTTTCTCCTCCGACAACTCTGCAGCTTTTCTACACCCCCTGTGTGGTGGGGTCTGGCTCCCAGCATGCTGACAGGTCCTCTGACTGGCTGGGTTGGGCTATGACATTTACATCTGAGACTTCTGGGTGACAGGCTGGCCTCCTGACCAGCCCGCCCATACTTCAGCCCAAAGGCTCGCTGCATGCAGAGAAGAAAGCTCAATCCAAAGTCTAGCCAAAGTTTAGTGCTGTGGGCATGCCACCATTGATCTAGTTCCCTTCAAACAGACTGCCAGATATTTACTCAGTATAGGGAAGCTTGGTATTCCCAAAATCCACAAAAAAATATCTAACGCTTTGAATTTGTGAAGTGTTTTAGTTCAAACATTTTGTTATGTAGGTTAACTATGGCGATAAGACATAAAGATGCCTAATGGTTTGGCAACAGAGTGTCATTGAAACTACTGTACAATACTGGCACAGTCATAAAAGAAATTGGATTAAAATTTGAACAGATAAGAATGAAAAGTTTTTTTCTATATTTTGTCAGTGCTTACAAACAAATTAATGAGGAGCCAAGATGATAACATGTTAAAACTTTGCATTAACGTAGTTCAAATAAATTTAAGATTGTTTTTTCCACCTAACATGCAGTCTGATTTTTAAGCTACAGACGCTCTAAAGTGGGGATATCTTTATGCACGCTCAATAATCCAGGTAAGAAATCACGGACAGAAAATTGAATCAGTTCATCTGGACATAACGTCCTGATGAAATTATTCAACTTTCTGTGATTTAAAGTGGGAAGTCAGAGAAGAGGATGCTGGTGAAGTTCAGTCTCAGGACAGCAGAAATATGTTTGGTACGAAAGGCCGAGGATCTATTAACTACCTCACCTCTTGGCACCACAGCCTCTATTATTCTGCCATTGTCATCAGAGAGCATTCATTGGCTTCAGAGGGTCCAGCAGTTTTCATATCTTCAACATGTGTTGACCTTTGCAAAATGGAAAGTGGGGCTAAGGATTATATTTCTTCCACTTAACGGCTACTCTGAACACGTGTAATACCTTTTGAGCCATGTATCCTTGATTATAAGATAAGATGTACTTTATTAATCCCTGTGGGGAAATTCACCCTCTGCATTTAAGCCATTCCAACACACACTGTAGCTAGGAGCAGTCGTCAGCCGCCGTGCAGCACCCGAGGACCAACTGCAGTTCTTCTTTTCATTGCCTTGGTCAGGGGCACAGACAGGAGTATTAACCCTAACATGCATGTCTTTTTGATAGTGGGAGGAAACCGGATCACCTAGAGGAAATCCATGCAGACATGGGCAGAACATGCAAACTCCACACAGAAAGGACCTGGGACAGCCTGGGGTTCAAACCCAGCTCCTTATTGCTGTTAAGCAACAGTGCTAACTACGGTGGCCCAGTGTGTAGCCTACAGTGTGTAGGCAGTGCAGCTAACAAAAGGAAGAATATGTTTGTGTTTGCCATGTTATGAGTGAAGTCTGGCATCTTTCTTCCCAGATGCAGGGAGTGGGGAGGCATCTGAAACAGCATTTAGTGCATATATAAAAAATGAACATGATTTAAATTGGTTAACAAAAAAATGCTGTGGTTTACAGCATTTATTGAGTGGTAGGGGGAAAACACTTGTCTGAGAGGGAGGGGTGAGGGTCTGACTCCTGGGGGGGGGTCACCCGTCACCCAAACACTGGTTTTATAGTGGTCAGTCAGATTAAAAGCAAGGGCGAATCAAGGCAAAGGAAGAAAGGGAAGATGGACACGTACCACTCTGCAAGGTCTGCTTTCCCCCTGACAACACTCCCACAGGTAAGGTCCCAGTGGGGGTCAATCCTTTTAGTGTTAGCACACTCTCGCTCTCCTCCCTGGAGCACAATTGCACAAAAACACAACCACAAATTAAAAAAATAAGCCCTTTCATTTAGCAGGAAAGGAGCTGTGTTGCCGAGTGATTACTGAGACTGTCCCTCAACCAAAAGTTCACAATATCCATCCCCAAGATACATTTAACCCAAGTATCTGCTGGATAAGCATGTCATCTAAACGCCACCAACTAGAATGCTAGCATGTGTCCCTATTTTGTATGTAGGTCAGTGATGACGTCGTGTCAATTTTAGCATCTGAAGGAAATATTTTCGATGTAACAAGTGCTGAGATGACAGTGTGCTGACAAAAATCTTAATGCATCATTCATGAAGGAAGGTGTCCACTTAATGACCCAAAGATAGACCTGAACTCAAAATCTATACCTGGGAATTAATGGTTTCTCAACTGCCTACTATATTGGCTCAGGCCTTATTGGGTTTTATATCAAGTATAGCAACTATGGTGTGTCATCTTTCTTGCTCCATCTTGCCTTTTTTGCCACTCTTCAAAGCAAAACGTGGAAAATGGTCTCAAATAAAAAGAATACACACTCTCAACCCTAGAATACCTTGATAAGGTGGTTATTATTATGCAAGATGGTGTGGCTCAGTTGGTAAGAAAAAAGTTGTGCATATAGAATTAGCTAAATCTTCTTCATTTAATCACACTTTGCCAATAATTAATAATAATAACAATAATAATAATAATAAATCAAACTTATATAGCGCTTTTCTAACACTCAAAGTCGCTTTACAATAAACGGGGTGAAACAAGACAACAGATAAACAACACAGACATACAGGGGTGGATGGGAAGGGAGGCTATGAGGGAAAAGCTGCAGCCACACATGACGCCAGCAGTACTCTCCCACTTAAACAGACACAAAAGGGCAAGAAAAACAAAAAACAACAACAATGTAGACGTTGATTTTTTGTAGGGGTTTACACCCGTAGCCTATTCCCCTCCCGAGGTATCCACTAGGCAGTGGCACTATTTAACCCATAGCTGGGGATATTTGGGGAGTGTTTACTAATTTTCTATTAGATTAAGGAACATTTTCATAAAAACGTTTTTTTGTCCTTAATTTTATGCTAAAATGAACTGTGCCAATATGAGCCAGCCTGATAGACTGGCTGCTATACATACTGCCCACTTGTCACAGTCTGACAGGCAAGAGGCAGCAATGTTAACCCAGAATAATGTTTAACATCTAAATAGTCCAAGGGCATGATGACTCAAGTAGTGCCAGTTTATTAATCTCAGCAGGGCAGCATTGCTTTAAAACAACTTCATTTTGCACTCAACCGACTCTTTCAACTTCCTGTCTCTGTCCTACCCTGAAATTCTATTCGGTTTTCCATTATTTTTCCCCCCCTTATACCTAGACTTATGGTCATTAATATATACACGTAATGAGTCCTTCCTAGGTCAAACTGCTGTCCTGTCAAAGTTGTGGAAAAAAACAAAGAAAAGGGTTTTTAGGGCAGGCGATTCAGACCTGAGGACTGAGAAGACTCGGGCCATCTTTCCCACGGCACGAATCTTGTTCCTGATAACCTCCTTGCGCATTGCTGTGGTGCCACCTGGAAACAGTTCACAAAGTCAGGTTCAAACGAAGTATGTCATTAGTTTAGTTAATATTTAGGATTTCTATACACCTTTTTTATGTTCATTGCATTTACTTTAAATATTTCAGACACTGTGCAAAAAGTGCACACTTTCTAATGAAGGAGTAGGGACAAACAGGGGTATGTGAGGACAAGTCAGCATGGGGAGTTCAATGGTATGTTTTGGATCAAAGTGTCTGGCATCCATGGAACTCTGAAATCTCCTTAAGGAACTTCAGGTATATGTGACAGATGTGGGGCTATGATAAAACCCTTTCTTTTGATCAGTTTTCATGAAAAAAAAATTAAATAAATAAAGCATCCACCTTTCATGCATCTTCCTGACTTGTGTGTGTCTATTTTAACACTATTGTAACACTGGCAGTGGAAATCCGTATTACTACAAAAGATTCCGTAATTTAGACTGAATGACTAAAGAGTGATTGACCCAAAGTTTTGGATTAAACTCCGAGCAGATTTGCTAGTATTTGCTTCATACTGAGGGAGGAATTTTGGAATGCAAGATTCCTCCAGTTGTGCTATTGTTTTCATCCTCACCTTCGCCAAGGTCGTCTACCTCTGACATGAGCTCATCATCTGAGCAAATGTTCAACACGTTCACCAGCATCTCTGTCACTGTGGAGAAAGAGGCCACTTTAAAACAGCCTGGCGTTAAGCTCTTCGTTAAAACAGTCTTCAGGGAAAAAATACCCTAAAGTACAAGCACCTTTTTTATGATAGTGCATTTGGCATGATCTAAAACTGACATTTTTGAAACTGGATTTTGTTTGAGAAAATAAAGACACAAATTTAATGTATGAACTACTGGTGGCCAACAGGTGATCATGTAATATAATTACAGTATATTCATTCATTCATTCTCCAAACTGCTTATCCTTATTCAGGGTTGTGGGGATGCTGGAGCCCATCCCAGCAGTCACTGGGCAGCAGGTGGAGAGACACCCTGGACAGGCTGCCAGACCATTACAGGGCACGCACGCACGCACGCACGCACACACACACACACACACACACCCCCCTAGGGACAATTTAGTATGGTCGATTCACCTGATCTACATGTCTTTGGACTGTGGGAGGAAACCGGAGCACCCAGAGGAAACACACAGGGAGAACATGCAAACTCCACACAGAGGACAAACCCCAAGGTTGGACTACCCCAGGGCTTAAACCCTGGACCTTCTTGCTGTGAGGTGACCGCGCTAACCACTGCGCTAACCACTGCGCCACCCTGCTATAGTAATATTACATCAAAATGCTCTGACGTTAAATATGGTGTACCCCAAGGCTCAGTTCTTGGCCCTCTACTTTTCTCTCTTTATATTTTACCTCTTATTATAATCTACATAGATGTGTAGATAGATTTAAATATATGTGTAGCTAGATTTAAATAACATCGTTAAAAGAAACACTCAACGGTAGGGAAAGTGGTCAATAAATAAGAAGCAAAATAATCCAGTGAGTCACGTAAATTCTTTATGAGACAGTACAAGCCTGTTTCATGCCATAAGCAATCATCAGCTGTCAATAAAGCTACACAGGAAAGACATACCATTTACTGCCTCGTCATGCACATCATGTGCAGAACGTCCAATGGGGAAGGAGAGGTGTGACATTCAAAAATTAAAAAACACGTGATCGCCATCGGTCCAATTGGGGTGGGGGGGCTGGTATGCATTACAAAAGAGCGGCTACAATTTTAAGCTCAAGTACAACCCACCATCAAATACTGACTGCCAGCAAATCAACAAACGTAGCAGAAAACAAAACATCACCTGGTACAACCCACCCCACAGTGATATCGTCACCACAAATATCGGTAAGCCATTTTTTTAACTTATCTTAGATAAGTGCTTTACGCCAGATCATCAACTGAGGAAGATATTCAATAGGAACACCATCAAAATTAGTTACAGCTGCATGCCTAACATTCAACAAATAATATCGTCCCACAACACAAGAATCATGAACAAATCAATGACACCTTCATCACAATCAGACTCTCCCAACTGCAACTGCCTTGTGAAGAACTCATGCACCCTCGAAAGAAAATGCCAGACAAAAGGAGTTATCTACCAAGCTACGGTGACGAGAAATGACAACAGCAAAATAGAGACATACATCGATCTAACAGAGGGAACATTCAAAAAGAGGTTTAATGCACATGTGTAGCTTTAGAAACAACTGTTTACGGAATGTAACATCTTTAAGCCGTTATATTTGGTCATTTGCAGACAGAAGTATTAATTATTCAACTACCTGGAAAATCCTCTCAAGAAACAAAGCATATTCAACCAGTAATAAAATGTGCAATCTATGTCTAACTGAAAAATATTTTATCATTTGCAAACCAGAAATGTCCACATTGAATAACAGGAATGAATTGGCCAGCAGTTGCAGACATAGATATATGCATCTATTTTGTAATTAAAGTTAAATAATTAAAATTAATTAAAATAAATAAAGTTGTCTGAATCTGAAATATAAATAAGTCATGCCAATAGACAAATACCAACCCCCCCCATTGGACCGTTAGCGATCACGTGTTTTTTGAATGTCGCACCTCTCCCATCCCCACTGGACGTTGTGCACGTGATGTGCATGACGAGGCAGTAAATAGTATGTTCTTTCCCGTGTAGCCTTATTGACAGCTGATGATTGCTTATGGCATGAAACAGGCTTGTACTGTCTCATAAAGAATTTACTTGACTCACTGGATTTTATATAATATATATATATACAAATAATATTTTATATTATATATATCTGATTGTCCTGTGGTGGCCTGGCGGCCTGTCTCCCTGCCTGCCGCCCAGTGAATGCTGAAATAGGCTCTAGCATCCCCGTGGCCCTGGGAGCAGGATAAGCGGTTCAGATAATGGATGGATGGATGGATATATGTATAGCTAATTATAGTATACTGTCTAATTAATAAAATTCTCTAATAATGTATTACACAACCTAATAGTGACTAAAAGGCAGGGAAAGGAGTTTTACTCTGTCTTTCCTCATTTGAAAAATATCTTTCAAAATTCTGTGATACTCCTGAAACTCAATGACCTCTTGGGGACTCCATTAGAAGGCATGTTTTGAGTTTTTTGTCTAAAGTCACAAAACTGAATGGCAGGCCAAACTAGAATGCACAATACAGCCACCCACCTTTTTCTCCAACAAAGGGCAATGACCACGTGAAAACATCCATAAAGTTGGGCAGCCAATATGGGTGAGGGGAGCAGTTGAACTGCCGGATGTTCATCACATTATTCTCGTATTTTAACACAGCAGCTAGCGTTAGCAGACAATGGAAAACAAATGCAATTAGTTAAAAGGATTCAGGACTGCGGTCTGATATTTGACAAATGAAATACAACTCTGGCACAAACAAAAAAGTCAAACAAACCTTTGTTGTTGTAGACATCTAAGTAATTTGGAGCTGAAAAGATTGTGATTAATGAAGGAAAGCCTGTGGTCTGGCTTTTTCTGTACATCCGATACCTGTTTGAAAACAAGGAAAATACACATTTACTGTGCCCAAAATAAACTCGTGCAAAATTAATACATATAAGAAAGTGTAAAGGTGTCAAATAGCCAAGCTTACCCTGCATCTTGTGCTTCATGGGCTCTTATTACAGACAACAAGTTATTATTTACCAGAAAGTCGCACACTGCAGAGTAACTGTATATAAAAAGGTAAAAAGTAGGAGACAGAGAGAGAATAATAAAGAAAGGGAGAGAGGAAAAAGTGGAGGACAAAGATTATCATGTTACAGGATGGCAGTAAGTAGTGTGACATATCACTAGAACTAACTGAGAAACAGCATGCTATCACAAGCAACAATGCCTTGGATGTTGTTCACTTCTGGGAATATATTTTCAAATCAATGTGACTTTCCCTCTCGCCTCTTGAGCTCAAGCTTTAATGATGCTGTGTTTTCCAAGACTCTGTTGGTTATAGGCTTTGCTGGCAGCTCTGCAGGCTGGTGACTACAGCCAGAGGAGAGGTAAAGACGTTTTTGTTGTGTTTTTTTATACTGCCTTCTGTTCTAACCTCACCCCACCTCCCTGGAGAGCACACTCAGGAAATTAGTGGGCCATCTGCATTTAATTAGATCAACACTAGAATGAAATGAATGGTTTCCTACAATTAGCACATCATTGGATTTTAGTCTTATGCTGGGGTGGGTCTATGAAGAAAATTCACCTCCTTCAGAGCCATCAGAGGATGCTTTTTTGATACTTAATAACTAATAACAGCAGCAATCAATTCCAGTACCTGAAAAAGTAAGAGCAACCTCTGACGGAGTTGTGGTTGAAATGTTCAGACGTGCTTTCACTACCGTAGTCTTCGCCAGGGTCAGCCCAGATCAGGTCGCACATGGGCCCAAATGCTGGAGGCTCTTTGAACCTGTCTAACTGTTGAGCACACACATACGCACACACACATGCACACGCACACAATTTAGACAGGCAGAGTGAATGTTTTTTGTTGTCATGTCATAATATCATATATTAGAGCATTAGTATGATAGAATTAGCATTCATAATGTTCTGCAATACCTATTCCAACTTGATACAATATCACTCAGTTTAACTCGATTTAACTTTAACAGTAAAAAGATCAAATGTAAAAAAAAAAATCTACTTTTCATAATGAAAGATGCTGACCCTGTCATAAGAATAAATTTCAGTCCTTTAAGGCATAAATCCTTTATCACCAATAAGTTACTAATTAATATCGAAATTATCATTTTCAAAAACATGATTACTAGGGTCCTCATTACTAGCATTGAAATGTGATTTCACTTGCAACACTGTACATCAATGGAGCAGTGAAATATCATCAGATAAAGTGTTTCAGTTTTATAAGGGTTGGATGTTCTATCCTGCCCATGACTGCCAGTGGCCAGTTACTTACTTTTCTAATGTCATCTAGGCAATTGATTTCTGGAGAGAGTCCGCCATGCACACACAGGAACTGTTGGTTGAGGAGAGCAGCAAGAGGCAGACAGTCAAAGGCCTCCATGCAGGCATCATACACCCGTTCAGAGTATTTAATTTTACCTGCAATCAAAACACACAGGGGTAAACAAGAAAAACTGTTCCTCAGCTGCTGGCAAATGAGCTCTTTTATAGACTATTAACTTCGGCATCATTTAAATGAGACATATGTAAAAATAAACTGGTAGGTTAATTTGGAAATAGGCCTGGATCACACAAACAAACTGCAAAAAAATGAGTGAGAGTGCCCATCAAAGTAAATCACCATCATGTTCCTCTTAAATACAATTTGTTGAGACTAAGTCTGTTGCACAGATACATAAGAAACAGTTACAACTGAAAAAAAAATCCAACATTATCTACACTCATCGATCTCATAAACAACTGTTTACTAGAGACCATGTTGTAAAAGGTTAGCAAAGCGCCTTTGCTGGGAGCATGGCTTGTGATACCATTGCCATGAAGTGCAGTGTCACCTGCACAACACTGCAAGTCAGTTTCAGGCAGGAGGTCAACTCAGGAGAGTCGGCAGAGAACAGCCAATGGTTCCATTAAGCTGGGAAACTTTACGGTGTGTGGGTAATAAAAACCAGATTAAATAAAACAACTCTAGCACAGATGAAGGCCAATAATAGTCCCAATTTGTTTCAGACCAGTAACACTGGTCACAATAATAACCAAACACTGATTTGCAGCTACGACTTTATTTCCTATTCAAAATCCGCTACTAATGTACAGTAGCTGCACTAATGTACAGTAAGTACATTAGTACTAATGTACCCTGTACAGATCCAGTTGTGTCTGTCACCTTGTCTGCTAACTTAGCTTAATATTGTAGCGAATTCGGGGGACAACGCAACCACAGGAACTGCCGCGGCCGGGAAGCAAACCCGTATCGCCCACACCGCAGGAGACATCGCTAACCCCTCGACTAAAGGGTCAGACCCTCCAGCCAGCGGCCAACGTGTCTACTTATCCATGCACGTTACACTACCCCCCTCCTTCGGGAAGTGCGTCCCCGCGCTTAAGCATATCAGCTCCTTCACGCCTCAGGGTGCATACGCTTCCGATGGCCTTACGGTCGCTCCATCCCACTTCTGACACCAATGTAGCGAATTCGGGGGACAACACAACCACAGGAACTGCCGCGGCCGGGAAGCGAACCTGTATCGCCCGCACCGCAGGAGACATCGCTAACCGCTCGACTAAAGGGTCAGACCCTCCAGCCAGCAGCCAACGTGTCTACTTATCCATGCACGTTACACTATGCTGCATCACTGCTAAAGTATGTTTGTAGCATGAGAAGTGGGGTTGAAGTCCACATCCTGGACTAGGTTTCCCCACGATTATAAAAGTTAATTTGTGATCATAATTGTTGGATTACATTAAACTTTAGCTATTTTGACATGAATTAAGAAGGAACATGCCATGTGTGATAGACAAAATCACAGATTTTTGAAGAAGGTCAAAAATAATCCCCACCTTCTAAAGGGAAGAGCAAATTAAAACTCTCCCAATTAGTTTGCAGCAAATAGTATTTCAGCTTGTAATCAGTATCCTTCATTTCAACGTATTGAACACAGCGCTACAAAAGGACAAAGGCAAAAAATATTTCTTGTTCACAGGTTTTGCATTATAGATTGGAAATTGGTTTGTACTGGGCATCTGGACAACCAATTGGTCCAGACCTAATGGAAAACAGACAATATACAAATCCTGCCAAGAATCGGGAAACCATGAAAATATTACTATAATGTTGCCCAACAAAAGGTGCACAATATAGAGCTACCATGAAACACCCCGGGAAAGGCAGTCTGCTAACTTCCCCTAATGGAAACCCTTTGTCTGCCTAATTTATTTAAACATGCTGATGAGCACTTTCATTAAGTTACTTGGATGTACACATTTACGTAATCTTCCCCCTCCACCAACCCCCACAGAACTTCTATCCAAATCAATGGAAGGGGTTTCATTTAACGAGTGAAATCCAGCTGCAACTGGCAAGGCCATCTCTGCTTTCTGCCAATGTAGCCTTGTTTCTCTGAGTTTGCATACCAATGCCTCCACACCTGACAGACATTTCACACACACACATACACACAGGGAGAGACACATACATACACACCTCTGAAGTGTCAGTGATTCAATTCAATCAATGTGTGTAACTGAAAAACATCACCAGTATGCCTGGCTGCTACTCTCCATGCCAACACAGTTCACTGTCTGCTTCATAGAAAAGAAATGGCCTCATGTCTTTTCCTGTCTCCAATGCTGGTAAAATGCCAAAAATCATCATTATGACTGTCTCCCCTGATCATCAAGATAGCTTCTTAATGAGGTGTTCTAGATGCAGGCTATAACCAACTCCATTAGGAGTATTCTGTTTACTGCAAGGAATCCCCACTCCTTCCAAAAATTGCAAACATCACATGGACAACATGCTTTGTCTCCAAAAATGTCATGTCTTTTCAGCTGCTATACCATAGCATTTCCAGCAACAATATTTCTAGCTGTGCATATGTTAGATGTTTAACATACCATGTGTGTGAGTGAGCATAGCATGTTCACACATGGGCTTTTTAGCCAATTAAGTCTTGATGGTCTAACTAGGCTTTTAACACTATAACTGCCTTGGTGCAATTTTGACAGAGAAATTGATGTTCTCCTGCCAAGAGAGCTGTTCTACATTGCCTATATGTACCACTGTGGCAGAATTTCTCAATACCGTAGATTAGAAGACGAACATCATAGCCAATCAGGTTTGTGGTTCTTCCACCATCCACTGACGTCAATGGATGGCAGAAGTAATGCAGCTTCCTATAGCGTGCTATGGTGATACAGACAACAATGGGGAGTATTGTGCATGTTATGGAGCCGCCATTGCGGCAACTGGTACATGGAAATAAGGATGAAAATCAGCTAAATTTCTGTTAAATGTTCTCTCAGAGTCCAGATATAGAAAACACAAGCCTTTTGAAAGCTTGAATTTAACATGGATTAACACTAGAATGACTGGGATTTCGCTCCTACCTAAAATGACCATGGGCGGTCAAATTGACAGCCAGTTTTTAAACTCTATATTCTGTCAAGATAAATTCCCAATTGAGATATTCATGCACTGCAAATGTTAGTATGTCTGTTAGGAAATGACTGACACTAAAATTAACATTTTAACAACTATAATACTATTTTAAACAATTTAAACTTCAGAGAGACATGGTCGAACTTGAATAGCAAAATTGAAAAAGTGAAAATATTACCTGAAAAACAAAACGGAAAACACATACTGCTAATCTAACAAACGTTAACAAGGTCTATAAAACGTGAAAAGCAAAAAAGAACTGAAAATAAATATTGAAACAGTCCCAAACAACGACCGGAACTTAAAAACTACTAGAATGTGGCTTTTAAACTCTATATTCTGTTAAGATAAATACCCAATTGAGATATTAATGCATTGCATATGTTAGTAGGTCTGTTAAGAAACAACTCACACCAAAATTAACATTTTAACAACTTTAATACTATTTTTCAAACAATTTAAAATGGCCGCTGTCCAACGCCTGTAAATACTGCAACACATCGGTGGTAGTCATGGTGTGTCTGAAACGGCATCTCTAACCAGACATGTTGGCAATAATCAAAAATCAAGTTTAGACTATTACTCTGCACTGGAGAACGCTAGTTTTTTTCTAGGACAGAGCAATGAACTTTGTGAAGGAAATGATGTGACCAACACACATCGTAAATAGTGACATGACGCGTACGATCACGCGCAAATTACGTGCGGTCATTTTGATCGGTCATGGTCATTTTAGGTAGATCTTATATTAACTTTTTTTTAAAACTCATTTTAATGCAAATATATGCAATTTTACGAGCATTCAGGGAGTGGCAGGTCTGTATCTTTTTTTTTTTTTCCCCAAAGTTATTAAACTTTGAAAACCCAAAACGGTCATAATGACCGTCTTGGTCGTTAAACAACCACAGACTCAAATAAATCAATAGCTGGGGTATATACAGGGCACAAAAATGATTTTTTTTCCCTCCACAGACTAGTGTCTGGTAAATCCTCCAATACTCTAGCTGCTTTTACTCTGAGTCCCGTTCTGTAGGACAGAATAGGAATTCAAAGGGGTGGTAGATTACCTATCAAATTGGCCACAACTACAATTCTACCAACAAGTCATTTTCCAAACAGGCTATATCCCATGTGACACAGAACAGAGCAAGGTGTCTCTGAAATGGTTGGAGAGAGTGAAGGAGCGGGTTAAAGCTGCCATCGATGGCCCAGCACACTGCACTTACATTCTTGTTTGAAGGTGAAGTACTCTGTGAGGTGTCGGCACTCGTGGTTCCCTCGCAGGAGAAAAAGGGTGGTGGGGTGGTTGATCTTGAGCGACCAGAGGTAGAGTACACACTGGGAGGATGAAGAGGGACACAGAGAGAGGGAAGAACAGAAGAGAAGGGAGAGTCAGTGATGTGTGGTGACCGCCTCGAAAAGTCAAGGGTAGTTGGCAAATAACCTTTTTCTTGGTACTGCTTGAATGTTACACTACATCATGCTACTTCTGTATTTTGAGAAACATGGTGATATGAACTTCAACAGGTTGGCAGCTACATAAACTACAAAGCAGGCATTTTGCTCTCCTTTCACAAAACCTCAATACAAAAAAAACTAGAAAGCACACGTTGAAACTACCTCACCATTCAACAGCAGGCTTCCCCTGGCCATGTTTGAGTCCTTAATTAAGAACAAAATAAATAAATACAATAAACACTAGATTTAATTAAAAACTAATTCAATCCCTGAAATGCTTTGAAGCACAAAGTAAATGAAATCTGGGGCCTTATTTAATGTGTGACAATGAAAAGTGGGCCAGCATTTACAATCCAAATGAGATTTCCTCCTCTTGAGGCTCAGACAAGGCTCTGCTCATTAGCCACCACTTGTAACTCCAAGCCCACTCTTTAACATTAATATGCACTGTGGCCTGCCATTAAGTCCCAAGAACAGGATGTCAAGGTAACGGAAGATGGCAGGTGTACCAGACTGATAGAAAGGAGAGCCAGGTCTGCCTGGGCTCATCTCCTCTCCACACTTAGAATGGATGATGAGAGCTGTGAGAAATGAAGGTACATGTGAGGAGAAGCCGATGGCAGGGCTGGATATCTTATATGTAGAGGCGGTGAAGGGGACATGGCTTCGGGGACATGAATTCAAATGCATGGGGACTGACATGGGTTTCAACGAAGAGTGTGCTCTCCTCTTTCAGCAGGGCTTCTGCCTAGTTAGTGCCTGGGGCAGAGGGAGTAGACAATGGAGAATGGTACAGAGCCGTGTGTGCAAGTCATGAGAGTGGACTCACTTCACCTTGATCCAAATACGTGCACACAGACACAACATAACAAAAAAAAAAGAAAAATGAAACATATAGCTGGAGTATGTATGGGCAAGATAGGGTACAGAAGGTTAGTCAACAGGAGCACTCTCCTGGATCAGGGAGATGGATAAGTAGACGAGAGGAGTACCTGGAGAATGAAATGGATTGCTCACATGTACTTAACATAGACCCCAGCAAACTGCTGGCCTGCAAAGGTAATGCGCTACTTTTAGAGGCTAAAGCCAGTCTTTATGTTACCAAGGTAACCACACTGAGATCCATTTTCCTATATCCTTCTTTTGTGTTGTTCCAACGAGCTCTGTGGCCTTAAAATGAAACATGGAGGTTTCTATTAGGGCTGACAACATTGGCCAAAAATTATGTTCGATTATTCCTTCTAAAAACCACATAGGTTCAAACCCATTCGAATATATTTTTGCGTGTAAGAGGGCAAACCAATACAACGAGAGACATAACTACTTGTATAGGCATATTTATTCCAATGTAAACATGTCCTTTAAAAGCGCTACATACCTACACATTACAAAATAAACAAAAACAAATAAAATAAGGTCCTATACCGTAAAACTTCATTTAAAGACCATAGACCTTGCTCTCTGCGCCGTGGTTTGTGCTAGAGTGAGAAATGAGAACGCACTGTCTCTCAGAGCGAGATGAATGATTTGTAATTGATGTGTTAGTCGATAGCCTAATTTTTATACAGATTAGGTAATATCCATACTGGTTTAAATAAACAATTTCATAGACAGAACTCTCTAAAGTCCAGCCCATCAACTATACTGATCAGCCTCACTTCCTTGCATTTGAATGAAGCAAGTTTCTTCATGCAAGCCTCTTGTCGTGCCGCAGATAGCAAGCTTGTTGCGGGCAGTGTAAAATGTGTGTAGACACGTGGCTGTTTGGGTGGAGTTCTGGACATCAGGCCATGCTTATTTGGATGCATATTTTCAAGATGTGCATTAAGGTTACTAGTGGTGGAATGGTAAGCTAACTGTAACTTACATACGACTTTATCTCAAGGTTCCACAATTTTTCCATTTTCTGACCAAAATCTGAAGTATTTCCGAACAGGGCTTTTTATTTTATTGTTTAGAGTTTTCCCCATTTTTCTCCCCAATTGCACTTGGCCAATTACTCACTCTTCCAAGCCGTCTCACGAGAATTCGTGAGGCAGACAGCCGTGGTAGTGCTGCTTTTTTTTTCTCCCACAAACGAATATTCATTTTCACACTCGAATGTCTGTTTTTTTTGGGGGGGGGGGGTTCACAATTCGGTTAAATATACAAATTTGGAATATTAATTGACAGCCCTAGTTCCTATGGCTTCAGATTATACCAAAGAACTCTGATTTTTCCTTTGAATGAGCAAAAGGGCTGGCACCAGCAATAGATCATATCAAAATGTTGTATGGATGGATGACTATGTAAGACTATCATGACTATGTAAGAACAATCATCTAACATAAACAAAACAACATCAAATAAACAATAAGCATTTGTTATGCATAGAGGTTGCTTATCCTTTTAGCAAGAGGACTGAACATGTACACGCAAAAAAAGAAAACAACCAGAATAACTAAGGCATCCAGCCTCTTTTAGTCCACAATCACCTATTCTCTTTCACTCCCCTTTTTCCATCTGTGACATTTCACCCACCTCGACATACACAGAGCCCATCAAAAGACACCGAGAACCACAGACTGATTGATATAATGTCATGTATTGCCTTGTTGAATATATCTGCCCCATCACAGTGACAACATCATACAACTATATTGCTTTTACTGGGCATCAAGAATATGGAACTGGTTTTAAATTTCCAAAAACCAGGTATTCCGTAAAGGGGAGAGTATCAATGTTGCTTATCGAATTCTGGAAGGAATTTTTGTCATGCTTGTAAAGCAAGTGAATTGTACTGAGCATTAAAATAGTTTAGAAAATGTTTTAGTTCACTCCTGAGACTTCCTGCCATACATCCATAACCTGAGGTGGGAAGTAATGAAGTACAAATACTTTGTTACTGTACTCAGGTAGATTTTTCAGCTATCTGTACTTTACTTGAATATTTATTTTTCTGACAACTTTTTACTTTTACTCCCTACATTTTAACACAAATTTCTGTACTTTCTACTCCTTACATTTTCAAAAAAGGCTCGTTACTTTAGTTTTAATGCATTCGGGGGGAATTATCGATTATTAACATTATAACCCTGTAGACTCATAAGTCAGTCTCTAAATGCTTAGTGGAGATGATCTCAGATAGTCTCGCGATACCAGACGGATGTAATTTTATTTGAAGTTGGAATGGTTAAGAGAATAGTAAAGCTGAACGATTTGGGGGAAAAAGGACTATACCCGTGTTGTAGCATGTTTGTTTTGTTTTTTTATTCATATTTTCAGGGGATAGACCCATCATAAAATGATCTACTTCTCTGGCTAATATTCACGGTGCCTTGATGGAAGTCATGGAAGTTTGGGTTCATAAAACGATCTTTTCACCAAGGACTATATTCGGGCTAGACTTTTCAAATTAATCTGTGCCTTCAAGTAAATTAAAACACAGTGATAATGTAACTTTGACTAAAAATAATGGTGGCATGGTGAAATGGCTGAGCCTGTACTTTTTACTTTTATACTTTGAGTACATTTCAGAGCCTGTACTTTTTACTTTCAACTTGAGTAAAGAAATTAAGTCAGTACTTCTACTTTTACCAGAATCCATTTCACACAAGTACCTGTAATTCTACTTAAGTAAAGAATGTGTGTACTTTTGCCACCTCTGTCGATAACACTACTAGTGATTAACTCATTCCACCAAATGTCCATGAATTCAAACTATCCCTTTAAAAAGAGGACAATATTTATTTTATAAACAAAACTCAAACAATACCCAACTTTATCTATTGTGTATTTCCTTGGCTCTCAATCAGAAATCTATCAGAAAGCACTGCGCTGATGTTCAAATAGGTCTAGACCTACATCTTCGGTTTGTTGTAGAAGTCACAATGAATTAAGAGTAAAATTAAGAATTAAGAGAATTAATATATGCCTAAGCATATGTTCCCTCATTCTTCTGTGACAATGAGACACAAAAAAGCAAAAACACCAACAATGTATGGATATAAAGGGTGTAATGATGAGCTAGGCCAACATCTGCCTCCAGAGCATCTTTTAATACCCCTTGAAATATGGCCGTCCAGGTCCTGAGCTGTGCGTAGTTGGATATTGGATCATTCTTAGAGAAAGAAAGCCTTCAGTTTTTTGACAAAGGTAAAGATCTACTTAACTATGCAACGTGAACATCTACTATAAACTGTGCTTCAGACCATCCCATAAAGGGTCAGTGTTTACAGATGGACACAGGAGAAGCCATTGAATATGTTAGACTTTGTTCTGGTATTAGACTTTACAGCTATAACAACAACACTACCATGTTAAACTGGCAACAGATATTATGGGTTGATAGCCTTTTTTTTTTCTTTCTCTTACCACACATACCAAAAGTGTTATGAGTACCATCAGTCATTCTGGAAGCCAGCTGCTCACTGCCAGCTCGCTAGCAGTGAGTCGAGCTGTGCTGCAGACATCAAATTTTGTTGTGCCCAATAGCCTAATAAGCTCGTAGCAGATATGTTATGACAAGGCCTTGTCACCAGGTCTCACCGAAAATCAATGTTGTTGACTGTTTTTGCTAGTCATCATGCTTTTGGAGCAAGTGTCGGGTTAGCTGGGCATGTAAAGTATTTTAGATCTGATTAAAAAAAAAAAGCATCCAGCAGGGGGAAAACATTATAAAAACCTGTTTGCAAAAGTGTTTAGGAATAAATTGCATGACCACTCAAAACGGTTTTAAGCATTCATTCTTTTGTATAAAAAGCATTTTCATGAGAAAGAATCAGTATGAGATACATACTAGTTCAATCCCAAGTTAGTCAATCATTTTAATAAGAGTGGAAAGCAATTGGCCTAATTTCACATGAAATGCCCAGGGACACTGCAGTGGAGCATCAGAGTGACCACATATTAAGATGGTGGCTAACATTATGGCCTAACCATGTGATATAAAAGCAGGTTTAGTATGGTGCTGATCCAAATTAGGTGGCATGATAGCAAAAGAATGCTGGTGTGTCTTAGGGGTAGGCCTATAGATATGCAGGATCAGATAAACACATGTTAAGAAAAATAATGCCTTATGACCCCTTATGAACTTCATATCATTTCACAAACATCTATGTCACCATCTCCAAGAAACAAGAAAAGCTTCAATATATGGGTACAAGCAGAGCTGAGTGGGAGGAAATAACTCCAGAGGGGACCACTTGCCTCAAGCTCACAGATTCCCATCTAAACAGACCATTTTTGGACAATTTATGAACCAGTCTAGGCGACTAGTTTGTGTTTTTGTAAGCAAGTTGTGTCAAGATGTTATGCATCTCAACTACCATATTTAGCCACTTTTTCTTTTACTGTCAACAGACTATAAAATTAGAAGAGAAATGATTATCTCACAACATTAACAAGGATGAACACACGCTGGTAGGATCACAAGCCAGTCAACTTTCTACCACAAGCACTTAGACAGGCTATGTGCATCTGTTGGTGAAATGTTAAAACACAGGTTCAACCCTGACTGGGGGAAATGCTCCTTCTCACCTCAATACTGAAGTATCCTCGATCGACGTAGTCCCCAAGGAAAAGATATCGTGTGTTACTGGGTGATCCTCCCACTTCAAACAGCTTCATAAGGTCAAAGAACTGCCCATGGACATCACCGCATACTGTGGAAGGACAAATAATTTGGTTAATGTGACACCAAAATACCACACTTATATTGTATACTTACACGTTGAAAGGCTATCTTAAAATCAGTACGATCAGGTGATCAAACATTTCTTTGTCATTGCACATTGTCCGTCTTGGGCGAGAGATCCCTCTGTTGCTCTCCCTGAGGTTTTCCTAATTTTCTCCCTGTTAGAAGGTTTTTTTAGGGATTTGTTCCTCATCTGATGCAAGGGTCTAAGGACAGCATGTTGTGTTGCTGTAAAGCCCCCTGAGGCAAATTTTTCATTTGTGATATTGGGCTATACAAATAAAACTGACCTGACTTTGTCAAACGCAGCCATAACGAAATATTACTTCACATAAGAAAGCAGAATTTCTGCATTAGTTTCCTTGATAGTTTTCTTTGAATTTTAGTCTGCCAAAATGCTAACAAGCACTCTCAAATTAACTGACTTTGCATGCTGAGCATCTTTTAAACACACCCTGGCTGCACTGGGAGTTTCCTACAAATCTTCCCCTACAGCTGAAGCATTCATAAGACCAAATTTTGCCTTTTTGTCTCAAGTCTGCGTTTTCACAAACTCCAGACATGCTATAATGTGCCTTATTAAAGAAGATTTGCATTGACTATTGCCTTTCCAAAACGATTTTAAGTTACAGCCAAAGAACTCCGTAGTCTGTCACAGTGATCCTAAGAAATTTATTTCTAGTTTTTCCCCTTATCCCACCCGATTAACCCAATGGCATATGGCCGGAACGCTTGTCGAATAACTCCCCTGGCTCACATTTCCACAGGAAGGAGATAGGCGTAACACCAGCTTCCTTCCAACTCGTATCGGCTGCTCTCGCTATTTTACACACTGAAGCCTCGCATGGATTGCATCACCTTCAAGCCACGAAGGAGGCGTAGGGAGAATGCTTTCAGTCGCTTGGCTGCAGGCGCCCGGGTGGGCCAGAGGGGTCGCTGGAGAACGACGAGTCCCCGAACACTACACCGATCTACACCCACTATCCCTCAGGTAAGGGTGGTCTAATGAATGCCTTACCCCGTGGACGCTTTGGCCGTGACCGGTTAAGGCGAGTCTGGGATACAAACCTCCCAGCAATATGACGAGCGGATTGCAAGAACGGCGGTTTATTCTGCTCGGCCACCAGAGCGGCCGTTATTTATTTATTTATTTTTATTGGACTCCACCCCCCCCCTTTTGCTCCCTAATTGTATCCAGCCAATTAACCCTCTCTACCGAGCCGTCCGTCGCTGCCCCACCCCTTCTGTTGATCCAGGGAGGGCTGCAGAATACCACATGCCTCCTCCGATACATGTGGCGTCGCCAGCCGCTTCTTTTCACCTGACAGTGAGGAGTTTCGCCAGAGGGACGTAGCACATAGGAGGATCACGCAATTCCTCCCAGTTCCCCCTCCCCCCGAACAGGTCCCTGAGCGACCAGAGGAGGCGCTAGTGCAGCGACCAGCACACATACCCACATCCAACTTCCCACCCGCACACACGACCAATTGTGTCTGTAGGGACGTCCGACCAAGCCGGAGGTAACACAGGGATTCGAACCAGCACCCCTTTGTTAGTAGGCAATGGCACAGACTGCCACGCCACCCAGACGCCCCGTTATTTATTTTTCTTAGAGCCACACTGCAAACTTATTTCTCCTCCTTTCTGAGAAATGTGAAAAATGAAAATGTTTACGTCATCTAAACCTCTTAATATTTACTTATTAACAAACATATTTATCGTCTTTCTTTATGCCTTCAGATTGTATACGAACAGTATAACAAATAAATGCCACAGAATTTGCAGGTAATACTGTTGAAAAAATGTGCTCCATCCAACCATCCATTATCCAAATCGCTTATCCTGCTCTCAGGGTCGCGGGGATGCTGGAGCCTATCCCAGCAGTCATTGGGCAGCAGGCGGGGAAACACCCTGGACAGGCCGCCAGACCATCACAGGGTCCACCCCCCCCAAACATACACACACCCCTAGGGACAATTTAGTATGGCCGATTCATCTGACCTACATGTGTACTATGGGAGAAACTGGCGCACCGGGAGGAAACCCACGCAGACACGGGGAGAATATGCAAACTCCACAGAGGACGACCTGGGACGACCCCCAAGGCTGGACTACCCCAGGGCTCGAACCCAGGACCTTCTCATTGTGAGGCGACCACGCTAACCACTGCATCACCATGCCACCACGCCACCCGGACACCCAATTATTAATTTTTCTTAGAGCCACACTGCAAGTTTATTTCTCCTCCTTTCCAAGAAAGCAATGTGAAACATGAAAATGTTTAGGTCGTCTAAACCTCAATATTTACTAATTAGAAAACATATTTATCCTCTTCCTTTATGCCTTCAAATTGTATAGGAACAGTATAACAAATAAATGCTGCAGAATTTGCAGGTAATACTGTTGAAAAAATGTGCTCACCTTTCTTAAAAAAGGAGGGCCGGTGTTTTCATAGATTGGTATATTAGCAGAATTTTTTTCTTTTTTTATTTGCATCAACTCTGCTTTCAAGACAAAGATTATTTTGTTATTGCTTTTACTGAGAGACAACTGTTTTTAATTTCCATGCCTTGTCATTTTATTTTTGAGACTACATACATTTTACAGTTGGACCGAGGAGAACATTTCAAATAAAATTCAAATCCAGGAGACCTTAGAAAATGTGACTACCGTCACCAGGAATGAGTTGTGAGAAAATAAAAGATTGTAATTTCCAAGATGCATTATTTGATCTGATGGTTGTGAAGAGTGTGTCTCTGCTAAGCACAGATCAACTAAGTGGGAGTGCATATCATTCAAGAGCATTGAGAGGACCTTGACAGCCTGGGAGGCCCTTGTATGTGCCACCACTGGGAACCTGGAAAAGTGGGTATATGCTAGCTGTCAACAGATGCAAACAGTATTGCCATGGAATAATTTCCAGGCCCATGCTGTGTTTACTCTCTATGACTAGGTCCTGGTCCATGCCTAGATCTCTGAGTGAGAGTAGATGCGTGAGAGATTTACATCTTCGTTCTGTATGCAATAACTGCAGTGTAGTAAAGCTACTTCATCAAATCAAACTTCATTAGTCATGGAAATAAAATGACCTTTTTAAAAAGGAGGCTGCTTTGCATCTAAGGTAGCATAAGCACACTGGCTTGGCTAAGAGACCTGTTTGCTGAGTCCCTGTGGAAAATCTTTGCACATTTTCTATTTCAACACTATACTTTTCCACACCCTAATATCTTGACTCGATTTGACAATATTAAGTGTTCCCCTTCATAATATATACTAAAACTGTCCCTAGGTGTGAATGTGTCAGCCCTGTGATGGACTGGTGGCCTGTCCAGGGTGTCTCCCCACCTGCCGCCCAATGACTACTGGAATAGGCTCCAGTATCCCGCGAACCTACTCAGGATAAGTGGCTTGGATAATGGATGGATGGAAGTGTTCCACTTGTCCACAGTGCTTTCTGCTGCCTACCATATAGGGGCTTTACAATACATCATTATCATCAACAAATATCCTCTTGTAGGACAATTAAGTATATATATATACATACCGTCATTATTATTATTACTAATATTAACAACTACAAAAGCAGTCATGATTGGGTCATGATTATTCATGTTAGCCAATGTCTCAAAAACATCAGCATAAGAAAGTATATAAAAGGAGAGTGGTTTGCATGCAAGTCTTCAGTATTGCAGCTTTAACTATAATGGTTTGGCAGTGTTTTTGAAACACACTGTGCTTCTTCTAATGTAATGAAACTTCTAGGAATCAGTGTGATTAGATGCAGACTAATAATCCAATTATTAACTGATGAAGGTATTACCCCAACTTTAGAAAAAAAGTCACGTAAATGGCTTTATCTGGTTATCATTAACTGAGGTAAGGCTGACATCAGAGAAAGCATAACCCAATTCAGGCCCCTGGAATTTTAGTCAAGTGTTTTTATTTACTAACACATGGCTTAGTTGGCGCATAACCAACTTTTTGACACTGCATGCAAAAGGTCACTAGATGCAGTAAACAGTATGCTGTTCACTGTGTCTACAAGAAACCATGGGAAAGAGGCAGAGACTACTACTGATAGTGTTCCTTAAGATAATAAGCTTAAAAAATGTTAAAGACAACTTGGCAAGTTTCCCAATTAACTTCTCAATTTACAAAAAATTCTCATATGTCACATAGCGATTTAAAGAATTTGCATTGTATCACTGAGTCTCTCTCCATTGATGTCTTTCCCATTCTTTATTTGTGATAAAAATCGATGTAGTCGTTCACTTGTTTACTGTTCAAATCACAGACATTGCATGAATGCATGGCATGGCATGACATGACATGGCAAGTATACTGCATGGCATAGTTTCAACATGTAGTAAACAAGTAACCAACAGCAAGAATACTAAATAGAGCCAAAGCCCGAAATATAGCCTATTCAAAAGGAGCTAACTCAGTGGTAATTAGCTGTGTACTATGTTTGACTCAGATATCTAGCAATAACTTATTAGACGAATAACAATCAGCTAACAGCTCCTGTGGCAAGTTAGCTAATAAATGCCTTTTCAGCTATAATGACAACTTCAGAGTGAAAAACTTTAGTTTCAGATGTGAAAAATGTAGATGAGGGGGAAAAAAGCCTATGGCTTGGGAAAAACTATACTCGACATTCACTGCTCTAGGAATTATACCATTAAATGTTACTTTTTTGTAAGCAAATATCTGAAGTGTGTGTCAATGTGCGAACCAACGTGTGCGTGTGAAAGAGAGAGAGCAAGTGTATGTGTGTGTGAGAGAGAGAGAGAGAGAGAGAGAGAGAGAGAGAGAGAGAGAGAGAGAGAGAGAGAGAGAGAGCGAGAGAAGGGCCAGGACCTAGTAAATACGACGTTACCTTTGCTGCATATGTCACATTTGACATATTGTCTGTGGATACTTGGTGAAATTCTTAAAAGCCATGCAGGGACCAAGGCTAATGGAAAACACATCATGCAGCCCAGCGTCATCACTATTGTCATCAGACCGCCACTGTCACAGTGTTGGAAACTGTGCAAACACTGACAATGAAAATCCATTGTTGCTTTTATTGCTGTCTGTGCTGTAGGCTATTGAAATGTGTATACACTGTTTATGGGTCCAGTCCATTTACTCCAAGCAAAAATCACAATGAGGGAGACAACTTCTGTCTCCACCAGGGATGAAGATAAATATCCAGAGTCATGGATGCAGAAATCCCAACTCCCCGCGCCACCCTAGCAAATCAAAAACTGTGTATACTTGCGGCAAATATGCAGTTCAGCCAGTTAGTACAAGCAAAAGTACACACTTTTGCTGCCTAACTGGCTTTGTATTCCAAAGTGTGCACATTCTTGTTAAGTAAACTAGCCAGATACTTAACAAAGCCTCCAGTGCATAATTGTCTGTAGTAACAGTTCACTCCCTGGATTTTATATTGATTGGTCCCATTATCCAGTACAAATGATAAATTCTATTAGCTGACGTATATATTTTGTTTGACAAAATGACTCCACAAATAAAATCTTCATTAAGGTGGGGTTTTTTTTCACAATATGGTGCTTTTTTGCAAATTACAGAGTACTGACAACAGTGTCAGTATCAGCAGATAACCCAACTCCAGTTTTCCTCCTCCAACATTATCTTGATGACCAAATCAATTTTAATGAGCGAACTGTGAAAAATTAAGAAACAAGACGGACCCCTGTGGAGGGGTGGAGCCTACACCCTCAAATATAAAACAAGAAGTGAGTAGAATTAGCCCATCACAGAAGATTATAGGATGACCAATTGAAGAAAAGGCCACCGAGTCACACAGACAGACAGTTTGACCTTTGGACTTTTCTGTCATCTCCTATTAATCCTCAAAAGCAGAATTGCTGCTTTTAACCTGTCCCTAATCCACAAAGATGAGGAAATGTAAGGTAACTCAGTGGGTGCTTCAGTAGGCTGGATGCCTGCTGTCAGAGGGCTACAACCATGTCTTCTTCACCAAAGCATTCTGCTTCCTAATGGCACATTCACACTGGGAACGCAATGAGCAGCAGAAGTGGCCAGCAGTGAAATAATGTGGAGTTAGACTTAACTTTATGCAAATCAACAGCTTCACTGCTGAAGCAGGAACTAATTATAGATTGAGATTTGAGTTTCCTCCTGCCGTTTCTCTTGATACTGATCATGGATTTATTTTTTTTAAATCATTATTGTTGTCTTTGGAACCTCGGAGCTATATGACCCATCCTTATTTAATTACAGAGGTGTAAGCAAAAAGAAAAGAAAAGAAGATTCTTGGAAAAAAGTGTCAAAAATAACTGAGGACAAAGAATGTGGTCAAACTGTTTGTGGACAACAGTAATTATTGTGATTCTGTTGATATAAACATAATAGTCATAAGCAAAACTGTATCTATTAAAATGAGTGTTGTTTTGAATTACAGATTAAATACACAGGAGCAACATGGAAAAATTTTTATTTGATCATTCTTATCACAGTTCACAATGGGGCTGACTGAACACATCTCTTGCAAACTTCATAGCCGATTGGGCTAGGTTTATGCTCTTGATAAGGCAGAACCAAACATGTTGTCTGTGGCATTGCTTGAATTACCTGCCCACCTGCCGATGAGTGCCAGGCAACAAGCAGCCAGCGACCAGGGCGACCTCTGCTGCTCATGTGCCCCTGGTGTGAGTGTGCCATAAGACCTGAAAATTCTGAAATATATTTTCCTTTACTTCCCCAGACTTTTCAGATCTAGGTAGTAAACACTAATACAGGTTACCTTCTGGAATTTTACCCGGTGTCTGCCAGCCTACCTGTTATGGGGGCCTCCACCTCCAGCATGCATTTCTCTTGGCGGAGGATATTGGCCCCGTCATTGATGATCTTAAGGGCTGCGTCCTCCTCCACCCGACCTTCTTTGACAAGATGGTTTCTGAGAAGTTCAGCGTTGGGCTTGCCATTTTCAAACAGCTCCTTCAACGTCAGCTTCTGCTGAGGCGGGTATGGCACGGCTGGAAAGGGAGAGTCAACAACAGCCATTATAATAACTCAATTAGGGCCAATTATGATTCTTGAATTTCAACTAATTTTCCATTAGAATTTCCTCTCCAGACAGGGTGGGTCTAACTAGTATGTAAACTGGTATAAAGCTTTGTTTATCTGCACCTCAGAGGATACAGTGCACCTGTGGAATGACAGATAAAAACAATTAAGTTTATAATTCCAGAAGAGTGCTAACATGTGAGGTAAAATAAAAAAGTGGAGTGGACGTGATATGCTGCACAAAGTTAGGTGACATGAAGATCTAACACGGCTGTCTTCACGGGAGGGAAATCATGATGTCAGGATTGGCAGCCATTTAAAAGCATGCAAACCTCTCAAGTGCATTGCTGAAAACATTTTACATCTTAGTTTCCAGTTTAAAAGAAGCAATCTATATGAAAAGAGAAGCAAATACTAGCAGGAAGTAACAGATGCATGAAGTAACAGATGATCCTTGTTGCATGTCATACCCATCTCTCTCTCCTTGTTTCCTGTCTGCCACCACACCATCCTCAATCCAATAAAGGCAAAAATGCGGGGGGGGGGGGGATCTTTAAAAGAAACAAAAAACGCCCAGAGGTTGCTATCTGGAGGGGTGGCATCTGGTTTACCTACATTGAAGTTATGGTCACAGGAGCGTAAACACCAACATGCAATACAATAAAGGTCAAACAAGAGTCTGCTCAACCCACTTGAAGTCCTTTATCCCAGTGATCTCCGACACACAATTTTTTCTTTTATTTCAAAGACAGCACAAAAGGTTGCTACCAAGAAAGCTATGAGGAATCAAGAGGCAGTCAAGCAAGAGAATGAAATAAATGTGTAAAAGTTATCAACGCCTGAACTGAGTCCATTATGTCAGAGCAGAGGGCTAGGACAATCCCAGTATCTGGGCTTTGGTTTAAAGTGTGACTCAAAATAACCACAGCTGCAATACAAATCATATCCTCCATTTATTACAGAAAGTTTGTGCCATTAGAAATTCACAAGGATGTAATTACAAGGAAAATATTTGCTAATACATGCCATCTAGTTCATAGAGATTTAGCCAGTCAAAGGGGTTCGAGAACTATAGAATTAAGTGAAAAGGCACCCATAATCTTTGCAATTGTCTGATGTGCTACTTAGCAAGGCAGCATAACTTATTAGAAAGGAAGAATAGCCTGCTTTAGATAAGCTTTATAAATTCACAAAACTCCAATGGTAGATATCTGGTGACCAAGGTTCACTTGTTCAAAACAACTGCTGAATCTGATCAAAGCCTTTTCACTTCCATAGCAAATCAAATAAAAGGGTTTACAGCTAGTCAGCCTAATCATGGCCTTAAAATAGCAGTCAAATAAAATGCATGAAGTGGGATAGATTAATGCACTATTCCTGGTTGTTGCAAAAATAGTCAGACAAGTTCCTTTATGGGATTTTATAAGGCATGTTGAGTCCCAATACAGACAAAAATTGGCTTATTTTTGCGTTTTTGATGGCATACAAATCTAAAACCTGCAGAAAATACTTCTCACAGATTGTAGAGCAAGTCAAAAGGTTTCTCTGGGATTCCTGTTGCCTTTAAATCATTTCATGGTGCAATCTGGGGTACCCTGTGTCCTAAAATGCCAGATAAAAGGCTTTCTCTATGAGCGGGCTCAGCACCACTTGTCTCATGAGAAGTGCTAGTAAGACTGAACAAGAGAAAGGCACCTTAAGCAAGCTATTATACCCACACAGGCCAAATCAAAGTGCAACATGAAAAGTGTTAATGAGCTTTATTGTGGGTGTGTTTGCTAATCATCGATGTGATGTCTGAGTGCAGCGGCAGCCTAATGCATTCCTTACTCAGCTTTGTAATCAATGGACAGTATGGGCTTTAGGAAACATTTAAAGGGACATTTTCTTATGTCTTTATCAGAGTCTAAAAATGACTCAATCGTATGTCCACAGCTTTGTTGTAATGTCCTTTACCATAATCAATAGGAAATGTTATGCCCATCATCTTTTTTTGAGAGGGCAATAATGCAATGGTATCAGCCCATGACTGATGGTAGTTTACTTGGGCTGCAATTACAACTAGTATTAACGTTAAGTTAAAATAGACCATCCATCCATCCATCCTTTATCCAAACCGCGTACCCTGCTCTCAGGGTCGCGGGGATGCTGGAGCTTATCCCTGCAGTCATTGGGCAGCAGGCGGGGAGACACCCTGGACAGACCGCCAGGCCATCACGGGGCCTAGGGACAATTTAGTATGGCTGATTCACCTGACCTACATGTCTTTGGACTGTGGGAGGAAAACTGAGCACCTGGAGGAAACCCACGCAGACATGGGGAGAACATGCAAACTCCACACAGGACAACCGGGACGACCCCCAAGGTTGGACTACCCTGGGGCTCGAACCCAAGACCTTCTTGCTGTGAGGTGACAGTGCTAACCACTGCACCACCCAGACACATCATATTATATGAAAATCAACACTGTTCGTAGGGTGTCCTGTTGTGTGCAGTGTCATAAAGTAATAATCTGGCTGTCATAAAATGTCATATTTCATGCTAATAAAGAAACTTTGAATTTAGCTATAATGAGATTAGTTTACAATGATTTTTTTTCAAGTGGTGAGTGTGTGGCGTTACTGTTCCACAGTTATGTAATAACATAAAATAGACCAAGTGTACAAAAACTTAGGAAGGCCAGCTTTTTCCTTGCAACAGAGTGATTAAGTAAGTCCAGGTGAAAGCTATGATTCCTAGTTGATTGTTATTCAGTGTAAATTGAGGGGGGAAATGGCATTAAAGAGGCACATTTAAAGCTTGAGACAACTAAGACATGGATTGTGTGTGAGGGAGAATGGGTAAGAAAAAATACTTGAGTGCATTTGTACAAGGTTCGACAGTAGGTTCCAGGAGCATGGTTTTAAGTGTGGCAAGAAATGCAACACTGCAACACATTTTTCATGCAAGAAATAAACAGAGCAACAGCCTGTCTACAGGGCAACTCATGGCCCAAGAATTGTGGAGCCAAAAGACATGAAATTATGTAGAACTTCACTAGCACCATGACACAAATGGCACGTGGCAAACTACAACCTTACAGAGTTCCACTTCTTTTTAGTAAAAAATATACAGTGGTTGCAACTAGGGATGGGCATCGTTTGGGTTTTAACGATTCTGATTCTGCTTTTCGATTCCAGTTCTTAATGATTCTTGATTCCGGTTCTTTGAGAGGCGGGGCCAAAACAGGTCATGTGCTTCTTTCACATAAGACAATTTTATTTTAAAAAAAACGTTATACAAGCTATTCTGTTTTAAGAATGGATCATTCATGTTTACAACAACTGTCTTCATACATGAAGATGAAGAAAAAAAGACACAGTCACACCCTGGTCCAGACTACCAGGTATTAAACTCCTTAAATTATAAACAGATCTTGTTTAGAAAAATGAGCATATCTGCCTTCTCAGGCTGTATACACGAGCGTTCAGCACAGAAAAAAAACACATTTCAGTATTTGCATACAGTTTATTGCAATTCGCTCATGTGTAAGTTGTTTGCTGTCTCGCTGTTGCAAATAAGACAAACGTTATTAATTTTCACCTACCCAATTGCAACAAGGTGCTGCTTGCTGTTTGTTCAGAGTTGGCTGAAGAGGACGCTGAAGCTGGAGATGGAGACCGGCGCAATGTGTCAAACACGGTACACTGGTTAATTTGTACACCGTGTTGGTGAAGGTGTTTGGCTATATTTGTTTTGAATCCTCCCTTGCACAAAATAATTTTGCCACAGGCGTTGCACTGTGCCAACCCTTAATTTTTCAAGGCAAAATGAAGCCACACTTTTGACCGCCGCTTGCTCTGGTCCATGATGGCGCACATTTAACTTGCGGAGGCGGAAACTACGGAAGCTGCCTGCCACCACCACGGAAACTGAAACTAACTTTAGCATGAGTGAAATTTATTTAGGAATCGATAGGCAGAATCGAAATTTGACTTTCTTAACGATTCCTTTGGAATCGGAATTTTGGAACCGGTTCTTGATGCCCAACCCTAGTTGCAACAGGGTAAGGAAGAGGAAAAAAAGACTACTACTGATGGATTGAGAAAAAACACTGATTGCTTTTGATGACTCTTAATTCCTACCGTTTCATGCTAATGGGAGGACTAGGATATGGCCAACACCACATATCCATGCAACATAACAGCAGTATATCCATCTGTGAATAGACTTTTTGGGTAGGGGAGATGCCCCATACCAAAGTGTTAAGACTGAACAGGAATGACTCCATGAACTTGACTATGAACTGGGCCTAAGCTTAATGCACTGACCTGTCCAGTCAACAGATCTCAACTGAAAATCTGTGGGATGAGATGAAAAGTGCTATACAGAGATCCACTACCAACCAACTCAATAAAACTGGGAAGTTTTAGAGTATGCATAGGGCACTATCCTTCTCGAATGCTCCCAACAACTTTTTAAGTTAATACTTTGGCAAAATGAAGTATGTCCGGGGACAAAAACGCGGTGTATCCATTATATGCAATATGCATTAGCCCTTTCCTCACAAAAATGTAGAATGCTGTGTGCATCACTCCCTTTTGTAATATTGTCCTTTAAACTGTCATTGAACAACTTATCTTGCTGATTTCTCAGCATAAGTAACCTGGCAACAGATTGTTGACATATTTTAAGTACATTGATGCAACTAGGATATGTTACTATAAGCGGTATACTGGTTCTTTCCTTTGCACGCACATCAGGAGTTGATCTTTGCATTTTCTCTCCATTTTCATAGTTGCTGTATGTGGACTGGAGATGCACCAGACTTAACTGATTCTTCATTCTCATATTGCCATTTACATCTCTGACCACCTCAAGAAGTGGCTTGACTGTAAAAGAAATTGATGCATTGATTTAAGAATTTTGGCTCAATTCAAATACAGTCTGATCATTTATGACACAGCTTAATGCCAGGTGTAAATGGAATCTCAGAATAATGAGGTGTCCAACGTGCAGCAGGCCACAGGGTGCCAGGCCCTCTGAGGGGCTACTGGAGGATAGTTCCAACTTGGTCACTCTATGATCTGGACAAGCCATCATGCTTTGACTGGTGGGGTATAAATAAACAATAAGTGCGCCTAGGCCTCTGAGGCACAGCTACGAAGCAAACTGTAAGCTTAGGTACGAGCCTTAAGAACAGATTAGGTAAAGCCTCTATTAGCTGGGGCTTCCAGATTCAGAGGCTGTTTGTTTAAAAGCCTAGTCACACTGAGGACAGGTTCCAGTGTGAACATAACAGGCTCCACCGACACAGATGACACAGAAAGAGGAGGTTCCTTGGAACAATGATGTTAAGTTATGAAGCTTTTCATCAAACAGTACTAGTGAGTGGTGAAAAGTTTCAAAATTGAACAGCCACATGCACTGATTGACCTGACGCAGTGCGTTTTGAAACAAAAATCAGCTAATTTGGTTACTTGCCAAAGTGTCAGGTAGAACAGGCAAACTCGCCAGAAGAATTCAGTCTATGGCTGATGGTAATTTCTAGCTTTGAGGACTAGCTGACCTCAAAGCCTAACAGCTGAACAACTCTGCTCACTGGCCTTCCCGGAGGTAAGAAAGCTGAATACAAAAGCCCCAGTGATTCGCGGCAAAATGCCAGCATGATCAATGGTGCCATTAGTCTGTTCAAACAGATATATAAAATGTTTCCTGCCAGTTGCTTATAGCTTCAATCAATAAAAACAGCCGGCACCATACAGTGACAGAAAACAACAGTGTTTGCCTTGCTCCAGATGAGATGAGGTGAGACAGATATCTTTCTAAACGACACAGAAAGGTGAATCAGTTCATCTGGACACAACGTTTATTGATTCATCTTTCTGTGATTTCTTTACCTGGATTATTAAGCAGACATAAAGACTTTCTAAACAACAGTGAATAAGCCAACAGAGAGAAATGTGTTGTTGAAAATATCAGCCTCCACCCTGCTACTGGGTATTTATTTGAGACTGACCTAATTAGCATTCGGTTTAATGTTTGATGAGCTTGACTTAATGACAGACATGGGCCGATGCTGTTCTACGCCAACACCCTCACTGTCTGGCAGAAAAACAAAGAACCTGCAGAAACAAAGGCAGCACCATCTTCCATCTGCCTATTGGTGATAATGTTTTGGACAATGATAAGAGAGTGTCCAGAATCTATTTCTATTGTATCAAATTTGACACAATAGGGAGAATTGAATCACAAAGATGTGCCTAGACGCAGATGAATGGACTGGACTGACAAGGGATGAATCATGAAGTCCATTTCAGATTGCCCTAATTATCCCTGAATGCAGCTTATTACACTCTCAAGCTAAATAGCTAGGCCTTGAGCTCATTGGTCCTCCCTGTGGGTCAATCATTTGTGGCAGCAGTGAGTATTCTCCACTGCGTTTTATTCATTTTATTTGCTGAAACAGAGAAATAGGATGCAAGCTTTGGATTTCTATATGTGCAGGTTAGCACACCTAGACAAAATCTACTTTCAAGGGAGAGAACTTAAGATCAAATGAGTGAGGTGACTGAGCCACCAGATCATCACATCATAGTAAGCATTGAATAACCTAAACTGTTCCCTTACATAAGAAGATGAATCTTATGTGAATCTTACATACAAGTAGCTGGTTTCACTTAAGCCCTCTTATAGCCAACATTTATGTTAAGACCCCTACCACAACTCCTTGGCTGTATCTCTCATTCCAGTCTCTCTCTCTCTCTCTCTCTCTCTCTCTCTCTCTCTCTCTCTCTCTCTCTCTCTCTCTGCATCATGTGCCTTGGCCATGTTGGGCACATCATTGGGGAGATTCTTTCCGCAATTAACTCACCCACCCCCTAGTCCCTACTAGCTCACACTTCAGCATTCCAGGCCCCTGCCAAGATATTCTCTACACAGCATTGCCCTTCTAGACAGAGGGGGGTCTCCCTAGGGAATTGCCCAGACTCAGTTTGGCTGGACTGGTCTGTCCTGGACAGACATAGCTAATGATGCCTGTCTGACAAGTGAGCCACAACAACACTGTGTTCAAGGATCAACCATCTCAGCCTAATATCTTTATGTATGCTCAATAATCCAGGTAAGAAAATAAAATAAGTTTGAATCAGTTCATCTGGATAAAATAAAGTATCCAGATGAACTGATTCAACCCTCTTTGATCATCTCAGCCTAATCAAACAACTCCAGGCTTATCATGGTCTGTACAACATTGCAAAGATGTTGCAGACACACCTTTTCCAGTTGTTAAAGCAGTAATAAACCAAATAACTTGCATACAGGGCCTTGGAAAGGGCACAAATATATAACCTTATCATTGTCTTGGTTTCTGATATGAGGACAAGTTCTATTGTATTTCATTGAGTTAGCAGACATTAGGGAAGACAATGCCTTGATGGAGCGCTACCTTGGACAGCCATGGCAGTGCCTCTTGAGATTTCCCTTTGATCTCAGACACCTCAGCATCTCCTAACAAGAGTGAGTGATTACAAGTCCCAAAGGCTTTCCTTTGATATATTTCAGCAGATGGACAGATTATACCAACATGTAATATTAGTACGACCAAACTGAAGACAAAACACTCAAATTAGGCCTCATTTCCATAAAAAGACAACAAAACTATATAACACTAATGAACAAAATATTTTTCCCCACAGTTCTGACAATTAAGGAAAATGCCATGAGCCAGGTGCATATCTCAAACGCCACTTGTTTTTCGGTCAAATGGTAAATTAAACAGCTGAGAACTGAAAACACGGGGTGGTTGTCGCCTGTGTGTTGGTCATCGTTCTTAACTGCATTTGAATGGCATTGCATTACATTTCAATGTACAATCTGTGCTGGATAAATAGTTCGACTGAGCGACTGACTGACTTTATTGATTGATCGATCGATTGATTGAAAACACTCACCTTTTATGAGCCGCTCCGTAGTGGACTGTTTTTCTTGTTTATCTTTATCTTTTCCAGACATATTTGTTTCGTCTGGAAAAAAAATTCAGGGTGCAAATGTTATACAGCTGGATTGCTAGCTAGCCTGGGGACAAGCTAGCACAGCAATCTGGCCGACTACTTCACCCTCTTGGCGTTTTTATCTGCGTTTAAATCAGACACTTTCTTCAATCACACGGAGACAACAGCGTTAGCTGCTGGACGAGGACTCTACTGTCGTTTAGCGTTAGTAGAATAGCAAACTCGTCTGCGACAATATTGACATTAACGATCACAAACGACAAGCTAAACGGTACAAACAGGAATTTTAGTATCCACGGGAAAATGAAATTAAAACAATCAGCAGTTTACTGTACAGCAGTCGCCAGGTGCATCAAAGAAACTGGGAGTTGCTGGTAGGACGTGAAGTTTAGCAGCTAATCCGATTTCTCGTTCTTTTGAGAGAGTTAGCCGACTATAAACACGCCTAGCATGTTGACGTTGGCAGTCAGGCAGCGAACCAGCGAATACAGGCGTTTCATCCTCTGTCTGCTCGTTTGCATCTGAATGATTTGATCAGAACTAAAGCGGCGTTTTCACTTGGTTTGCAGTGATAGTGAAACAGTGTTCCGAGGTGCGGACCGCGTCAGCACCGTTTTCCGTCGGATTAAACTCTAATCTGACACAATGCAGAGGCGGGATTTCCTACAACATGGTGGCGCAGGTGTGACGTAACTATGGAAACGTAACACGTGGTAAGGGATAGGGCTTCATTCAACATCTTATTGTTGAGCACTGCTGCCAAAACCCGTTGCACAAATGTCGACACCCCGTTTTGCGGTTCAGACAAATCAAGCGTCTTCACGGCACGCCCCTCACGTTATTAAACTATATTTCGATAGGGACTGCAGAGGCGGGATTCCATACAACGTGATGAATCTATGAGACGTAACTAAGTGGAAATGCAAACGGTTGCAGTGGTCCATGGCAGTGGTCAGGGTGCATTCAAAATCCCAAGTCGTTTTAGTGCTGCTGACATATTGCGCAACGTTAAATGAGCTTGTCTATGGAAGTTCGCTAATTTTTTAATTGGGAATTTGTCAACAGAAAAAAAGTACGTTTTAACAAAAAAATGCAACCAGTAGAATTAAATAAATATTGTAGCGAATTCGGGGGATGCAGGAAAGGCATACCAGATACTGTTGGGATTCTTTAAAAATTCTATAAACCACTTAATCTTAAAAGTATTATTCAATAAATCATAATCCAAGACTTTAAGACCACCTTATTCTTTACTACCTCTGAAAACGTCTTTTTTAAGACAATGTTTTTTTTTACTCGAAATGAAGTTATATAGCCTCTTATCAAATTCCTTAGTAACATTTGTTGTGACACTGAGCGACAGTGATAAATATACTGATCTAGAGATTCCTTCTGTTTTAGATAACAGAAACCTACCAAGTATGGAAATATCTCTCATCAACCACGAATTCAATTTCAATTTCGTTTTTTCAATAATGGGTATTGGTATATAAACACAACTTTAGTTCTCATAGATACTTTATCTGGAATAATAAGGATATTTTATATAAAAATAAATCCCTGTTTTACCGCTCATGGTATGTCAATGGAATTTTACTAGTTGGTCAATTGATAAATAGAAATGGTGAGTTACTGTCATATTCAGAATTTCTTCAAAAATGTAAGATACCAATCACACCCAAATAATATGCTATTATTTTATTTTTTATGCGATTCCAATGGGTTCTCTTCAGCTTTTAAAGAGTTATATTGTTACAGAAATGAACATTATTAGCTTTAGGCAAATCTTCATTGGAGATATTGATATTCGCAATAAAACATGAAGTAACAGACACACCAGAACGCTTTGGACTGTGTTACACCTCCTGCTGCAAGATTCTTTTGGTCTTCTATCACGAGGGATTTACAGTGGAAAAAAAGCTTGTCGTATTCTAAACAAATATTGTATTGATAACAAAGTGAAAGAAGTATCCTTCAAGATATTACATCGAATTTACCCTGCTAATGATGTCTTGGAAAGATTTAAGCTAAATATGGAATATACTTGTGTTTTTTGTAATTCAGATAGAGAAACTATATTTCATTTGTTTTTTGTTTTTTCACTGTGCCCATTCAAATGTATTTTGGATTGATATGCAAGACTTTATAAATGGAAAATTTGGTACAAATGTACAGATTAATGTATTTGATCCATCCATCCATCCATTATCCAAACCGCTTATCCTGCTCTCAGGGTCGCGGGGATGCTGAAGCCTATATCCCATTGGGCGGCAGGCGGGTGGGCTGGACAGCTTTGTCACGTCCCTGCCTCGTCAGCCCCGCCCTCGTCAGGCCGCTCCCACTGCCTTACCTAGCTCATCTGGTTTATCGACCTCACCTGGAGCTCTCCAGAGCTCACACCTGACCTGCATCTCCAAGGATAAGAAGCCGCTCTGCTCTCCAGACGATACCAGATCGTTGTACCACTACAAACCTTTCGGCCTCCCTGCCATTGCCTGGACCACGCACGTACGAGTACCACGACCCTGCCAAGACCACTGCATGCACGAGAACCACGACCCTACCAAGCCCACCGCCTGTCCGAGAGCCTCGTCCCTGCCTAGCCCGGCAGACAATAAACGTGCCTCTTTGGCTTTCCCCCCCCATTCTGCCTCTTGTTCTGCTTTTGGGTCCTCCACCTGGTAGCCCTGACAAATATGACCTATAATTCAGCTTTCATTATTCTTGATACATTCCAGATCCACAAATCTAAATGGTCTGACTCCAAACCCTGCTTTCATCGATTTGTTGTTGAACTCCAGCAGCATGGCACCTTAACTGAAAATGTGAAAAAAAAGCTATAAAACTTTTGCTACTTTAAAGAAAATACATTTTATTTGAACTCTGAGAGGACTCAAAATGTATGACAATTGTATACCTGTTTGTTGTAAATAAAAGCTTTTTGAAAAAAAATATATTGTGCAATGTTTTAAGGAACTCCGTTTGCAATAAACTCCGAATGGGAAGTTACGTCTGCCAATTTAATTTAAAAAGTAATGAATATACTATACATATATATATATATATATATATATATATATATATATATATATATATATATATATATATATATATACACACACTCACCGGCCACTTTATTAGGCACACCTGTCCAACTGCTCGGTAACGCAAATTTCTAATCAGCCAATCACATGGCAGCAACTCAATGCATTTAGCCATGTAGACATGGTCAAGACGATCTGCTGCAGTTCAAACCGAGCATCAGAATGGGGAAGAAAGGTGATTTAAGTGACTTTGAACGTGGCATGGTTGTTGGTGCCAGACGGGCTGGTCTGAGTATTTCAGAAACTGCTGATCTACTGGGATTTTCACGCACAACCATCTCTAGGGTTTACAGAGAATGGTCCGAAAAAGAGAAAATATCCAGTGAGCGGCAGTTCTGTGGGCGAAAATGCCTTGTTGATGCCAGAGGTCAGAGGAGAATGGCCAGACTGGTTCGAGCTGATAGAAAGGCAACAGTAACTCAAATAACCACTCATTACAACCGAGGTATGCAGAAGAGCATCTCTGAACGCACAACACGTCGAACCTTGAGGCAGATGGGCTACAGCAGCAGAAGACCACATCGGGTGCCACTCCTGTCAGCTAAGAACAGGAAACTGAGGCTACAATTCGCACAGGCTCACCAAAATTGGACAATAGAAGATTGGAAAAACGTTGCCTGGTCTGATGAGTCTCGATTTCTGCTGTGTGGTGACCCACATCTATATAACTAGAGACATTCACCTAAGAGGACAGTGTACCTTTAAGGGAAGAGGTGAGGGGTCAGATAATGCACTTCCGCTTCCGGTACACAGTTCAGTGTCGTTGTCGAACGTATGACATGCAAAGTTGGAGCTAGTAAACTACCTCGACTACGTCTACTCTCACGTCTCCTGTCTCGTTGTTTTCTAACTCCACATTGGTGACCCCGACGTGATCGAACTACTAATACGAGTATGTCTGACAACGACGACGCCGGTGCTAACAACATGGCTATTGCTAACGCTAGCATTTACACCGCTACTGTGAAGCTACCCGACTTTTGGCAGCATAATCCACGGCCGTGGTTTCAACATGTGGAAGCCCAGTTCCAGCTGAGAGGGATAACGCAGGATGCAACGCAGTACTTCCACGTAGTGGCGGCGTTAGACGCATCGACAACGGCGCGAGCAATGACACTGTTGGAAGCTCCGCCAGCTGCTGGCAAGTACGATGCTATAAAGACATTCCTCCTGAAACTATTTGAACTGTCGGAGCTGGAGAAGGCAGACCGTTTACTGTCCCCGAATGGCCTCAGCGACGGCAAACCGTCTGAGTTAATGGAAAAAATGCTGTCTGTGCTGGGATCGGCTGATTCGGCCTTTCTTTTCACACACATTTTTCTGAGGCAGCTCCCCGCACCTGTACGCACAGCACTGGCCAGTTCTCCTCTCGCCGCCTCCAAGGACTACCGTTCTCTGGCTGCTGAAGCAGACAGGGTTTTCCTGGCCAACCGGCAACAGTTTGTGCATGCCCTGCTACCCCACCAGACCGCCCCACCACCACCTGTGTACGACTATATGGACACCGCGGCTGCGGTGACAGCCCGCCGCCAACCTGACGACGGGCTCTGTTATTACCATGCCAGGTTTGGGGCAAAAGCAAAACGGTGTCGCAAACCCTGCAGTTACAGGGTTCAGGGAAACGCCAAGGCCGGCGCTTGTTAACGGCTATGGGCGCCGGCCGTGACTGCAAGCTGTTGTTCATCAGAGACTCCTTGTCGGGCCGGCGGCTGCTGGTTGACTCTGGCGCTCAACGCAGCATACTACCAGCACAAGCTGTGGACACGATGACCGACAGTCACGGCCCCCAGATGGACGCCGCCAACGGCACGTCCATTCGGACGTACGGTATCAGACATGTGGACGTGTGTTTTGGCGGCCGACGTTTCGGCTGGGACTTTGTGATGGCTGCTGTATCCACCCCGCTCCTAGGTGCGGATTTCCTCTGTGCTTTCAACCTGCTGGTGGATGTTAAAAACTGTCGCGTGATTGATGCCGTCTCTTTTACGTCATACCCCTGCACGCTTGGGGGGGCTGGAGCGCTGTGCCTCGCTAACACACTCTCCACCGGGGATCCATACCAACGCCTGCTCGCAAATTTCCCCGAGCTCACCACACCCACCTTCTCCTCGGCGGTGGCCAAGCACGGCGTGGAACATCATATCACCACAGTGGGCCCCCCAGTTTACGCCCGGGCCCGACGCCTCGACTCGACCAAGCTCGCAATAGCCAGGGAGGAGTTTTCGACTATGGAGCGCCTCGGCATTGTCCGCCGTTCTGACAGCCCGTGGGCTTCCCCTCTTCACATGGTTACTAAGGCCAACGGGGGTTGGCGCCCGTGCGGGGACTACCGTCGCCTAAACAATGCCACGACCCCCGACCGGTACCCCATACCACACATACAAGATTTCTCTACCCACCTGGCGGGCGCTGCCATCTATTCCAAAATCGACTTAGTGCGGGGGTATCACCAAGTGCCGGTCCACCCACTGGATGTCCCAAAAACGGCTGTCATCACACCCTTTGGGCTCTTTGAGTTTTTACGTATGCCTTTCGGCCTTAAAGGGGCAGCGCAGACGTTTCAGCGCCTTATGGATTCTGTGCTCCGCGACATGCCATTTTTGTTTGTGTACTTAGACGACATCCTCGTGGCCAGCGCGTCGGCGGAGGACCACATGACGCACCTCAGACAGCTGTTTGACAGGCTCAGCGAACACGGCCTCATCATCAACCCAGCTAAGTGTCAGTTCGGGGAGTCGTCCATCACCTTCCTCGGGCACCACATCACTCCACAGGGGGCCGTTCCCCTCCCTGCCAGGGTTGAGGCTGTCACCATGTTCCCCCGCCCCCGCACTGTACAGTCGCTGCAGGAATTCCTGGGCATGGTGAACTTTTATAACCGTTTCCTGTCCCGTGCCGCCCACATCATGTGTCCCCTGTATGAGGCCCTGCGGGGCAAGAAGTCTAAGGACGAGCTGGACTGGTTTTCGGGGATGGACGAGGCTTTTGTGGCCGCCAAGATCGCGCTGGCCAACGCTGCGCTGCTAGCTCACCCGTCGCCTGCCGCCCCCATAGCCCTTACAACGGATGTCTCCGACTACGCCGTGGGGGCCGTGTGTGAGCAGTGGGTGGGGGGGGGGGCTTGCAGCCGTTGGCGTTCTTCAGTAAACAACTCCGTGAGAGCGAGCGCAAATACAGCACCTTTGATAGGGAACTACTGGGTCTCTTCCTCGCAACCAGACACTTTAGGTTCCTATTGGAGGGCCGACAGTTCACCGCTTTCGTGGACCACAAACCGCTGACGTTCTGTATGGCCAAAACCTCAGAACCATGGTCTGGGCGTCAGCAGCGCCATCTCGCGGCGGTTTCCGAGTTCACCACGGACATACAACACGTGTCGGGCAAGGATAACTTTGTCGCCGACTGCCTTTCACGGGCGGTTGTTAACGCCGTTCACTTGGGACTCGACTACGCCGCTATGGCAGCGGACCAAGCCAAGGACGCGACCGTTCAAGACTACCGGTCGACCCCTACGGCGCTACGGCTGGAGGACGTGACGTTCGACGCAGCCAACACCACCCTCCTCTGTGACATCTCCACCGGTCAACCGCGCCCCCTGGTGCCTACTTCCTGGCGGCGCCGAGTTTTCGACACCGTCCACGGCCTTTCCCACCCGGGAGTGAAGGCCTCGACCAAGCTGGTGAGCGTCAAGTTTGTTTGGCCTGGGCTCCGTAAGGATGTTAGAGCCTGGGCCGGCTCGTGTGTGGCGTGCCAACGCGCCAAGGTGCACCGCCATACCAAGGCCCCTTTGGCGCCGTTTGTGGTTCCAGAGAGGCGGTTTGACCACGTCAATGTTGACCTGGTGGGTCCCCTGCCCCCCCTCCCGTGGTTATACGTTCCTCCTCACTATTGTGGACAGGGCCACCAGGTGGCCAGAGGCTATTCCCTTGTCCTCCACGACGGCAGCAGAGGTAGCACGGGCGTTCATCGGCTGCTGGGTGGCCCGTTTCGGCACGCCGGGTGACATCACGAGCGACCGGGGCTCCCAGTTTACCTCGGAGCTCTGGACGGCGGTCGCTGAGCACCTGGGGGTGAAGCTCCACCGCACTACGGCGTACAACCCGCAGAGCAACGGACTTTGTGAGCGGTTCCATCGGGACATGAAAGCCGCTCTGCGGGCAAGCCTCACTGGCTGCGACTGGATGGACCGGCTCCTGTGGGTCATGCTCGGCCTGCATTCGGCCCCAAAGGAAGACCTCCAGACCTCCTCCGCTGAGCTGGTGTATGGCCAGCCCCTGCGAGTTCCGGGGGAGTTTCTTCTGGATGCTACGGCTCCCTGGTCGGCCGCCTCTCACCTCAGTGCGTCCCGGAGCGCTGCTGGTGCCTTCGCTCCCGTTCCGATGTCTCAACACTGCCTCCCCCGGTCCTACGTCCCCAAGGATCTGCCATCGGCGAGGTACGTCTTCATTAGGCACGACAGCCATCGGTCCCCGCTGCAGCCCCCATACGACGGGCCCTTCCGCGTCCTGGAGGCGGGGGATAAGAACTTTGTGGTGGACATGGGGGGCAGGCCGGAGCGGGTCGCTATAGACCATCTCAAGCCCGCTCACTTGGACATTGGGGAGCCAATGCAATTGGCCCTACCCCCGCGGCGGGGACGCCCTCCTAAGTCGGCCCCGGCACCTGCCTCTGTTCCTGCTTCGGCCCCGCCTATGGCCCGGGTTTCGGCCCCATCTGTTTCCCCTCCTGTGAAGAGCAGCCGTTATGGCCGCAGGGTCCGCCCCCCGACTCGTCACTTGTTTTCCCCGTGACTTTGCACTATGTCATTGACTCTTCTGTTGTAGAGTCTATTTTTATGTTCATGACTTGCGCTTTTGCTGTTTTGCATTGTCTTGTGTAGGTGAATTCTGGGGGGGCCTGTGTGGTGACCCACATCTATATAACTAGAGACATTCACCTAAGAGGACAGTGTACCTTTAAGGGAAGAGGCGAGGGGTCAGATAACGCACTTCCGCTTCCGGTACACAGTTCAGCGTCGTTGTCGAACGTATGACATGCAAAGTTGGAGCTAGTAAACTACCTCGACTACGTCTACTCTCACGTCTCCTGTCTCGTTGTTTTCTAACTCCACAGCTGCGACATTCGGATGGTAGGGTCAGAATTTGGCGTCAACAACATGAAAGCATGGATCCATCCTGCCTTGTATCAACGGTTCAGGCTGGTGGTGGTGGTGTAATTGTGTGGGGGATATTTTCTTGGCACACTTTGGGCCCCTTAGTACCAATTGAGCATCGTGTCAACGCCACAGCCTACCTGAGTATTGTTCCTGACCATGTCCATCCCTTTATGACCACAGTGTTCCCATCTTCTGATGGCTACTTCCAGCAGGATAACGCGCCATGTCATAAAGCTCAAATCATCTCAGACTGGTTTCTTGAACATGACAATGAGTTCACTGTACTCAAATGGCCTCCACAGTCACCAGATCTCAATCCAATAGAGCACCTTTGGGATGTGGTGGACCGGGAGATTCGCAACATGGATGTGCAGCCGACAAATCTGCAGCAACTGCGTGATGCTATCATGTCAATATGGACCAAACTCTCTGAGGAATGTTTCCAGTACCTTGTTGAATCTATGCCACGAAGGATTAAGGCAGTTCTGAAGGCAAAAGGGGGTCCAACCCGGTACTAGCAAGGTGTACCTAATAAAGTGGCCAGTGAGTGTGTATATATATATATATATATATATATATATCATATTAGCAGCTGATGACGAGCTTGTACTGCTATGTATTAAAAGTTTTTTCCTCCATCTGTAAATATATATACCGTTTTTTCCGAAACCGTCAATAGTGTTATAATGAGGAGCGGAATATCGACACAGATACGGGGGGGGGGGGGGTTAATGTTTGGCAGTTAATGCAATCTGCTTTAATGCAATCTGCTATGCATTAAAACTTTTTCCCCCTATCTGTGTTGATATATATATATGTGTGTGTGTATCTACTCATATATTTTCGGAATGTGTGTGTGTGGTGTTAGTGTTGTGTGTGTGTTAGTTAGTGTAGACAGCGGGACCGAAAACTAAAGAAAGCACTTATGATCCTAATTCTTTTTGGAGGGGGTAGGTATTGTCTCAGAGAGTAAGGGAAAAATCCCAGAAAATTAAAATTATGCATAATTATGCATAAATATGCAAAATATGCATTTTTCTAAAAATGGCTAAAAATCACTTTTCTCGGCATTTCGGATGATTCTGAGCATCTCTGATTTTTTCACCTATATAGAAAAACCCCGCTACAATGTAGCGGTTTGGTTATCCACCCGTCTAAATCTCCCTCCTCTTCATCCTGCCAGCTAACCGCCTTCCCCCTGCCCCTAACCCCCCCCCCACTCCAACTCCCTCCCCCCAAAATGCTCAGAATCATCTGAAATGCCGAGAAAAGTGGTTTTTAGCCATTTTGTAGAAAATGCATATTTTGCATAATTATTATAATTATTTTAATTTTCTGCTATTTTTCTGGTCCTCTCTGGAACAATACCCACCACCTCCAAAAAATTAGGATCATGAGTGCATTTTTGCAAAAATGCATTTATTTTGCATGATGCAAAAACATTTCATTAAGTAAAGTACTCTCTATGAAGAATGAAGATAGACTGATAAAAGTGACCGTGGATAATTTCTGTCATCATTCAAGCAAGAGTGCGCCGGAGCTGAGCTAGCCGTAAAGCTAACTAGCTAGCTAGCAACAGGAGACGTTATGGTATCGCATCTACCGACGATGAATTGGTCAGACCCGGACCTGGGTGAGGCAATTTCACTGTATAAACAAAAAATGACTATATTTGGAAGATGAAGAAATAAATGGCGCAGCTAAACAAGCTAGGAAAATATGTCGTGGAATCGCAGATGAAACATTAAAAAGACTGAACGCCAGTGGTCTCACCGATGATGAAAAGAAAAAGCCCACCAAACTATGGGACTTCTTTGAAAAACAGCTAAAGTTGAACATAAATTTCAGAATCCATAGACTGCAACTGATGCAACACAGACAGAAACCAGATGAGAACATTGATGATTTTGTGACCAGAGTCAGAACACTACCACAGAAATGTCAGTTTTCAGACGAAGAGCTTAACGAGCGTCTGCTTGAGCTTATTATTGCTAGCACTCCCCATGATGCTCTGAGGAATGATCTATACGGCAAACCAAAAGGATATTCCTTAGCAGAGGTTCTGGCCGAGGGACGAAAATATGAAGCCCTGACAGCAGGCAATGAACAGTTAGGCAAACTTAGCCTGTCACACAATGAGAGAATCCACACTGTGGACAGGGACCGCATATATCGTAACTGTGGGAGAAGCCAAAAACCACGTCAATGTGTGCATATGATGATGAATGCAGTAGGTGTGGTGCAAAAGGTCACTGGGAGCGGTGCTGCAGGAAGGCCAAACGAGAGCGCCAGGAATACTCCAGCCAGAGCAGGAGCTTGCTTGCTTGCTAGTTGTCCATCGTGCCCGATGATGACCATCTTCTTCTATTTGTGGGTCCTTTGAGGACTCAGACAGCAGAAGATACCTGCGCAGAGATGGTTTTTAAAGTGGCATGGGGGTGCGCTTCTCCCAACGCCACATGGCTTGATTGTAGAGGAGATGGTTCCGATGGCAAGGGGGATCCCTAGACGACCGGCACCTCCACACAACTGCAGGGGGCTGCCGGAAATCCAGTTTTTCGGAAACCGCCTCGAAGCGTGCCGCCACAGCTTGCTTTTCTGTTGGGGTAAGCTCCCTTAGCCTTATGACTTCCAGACTCACCCACAAGGCAGCGGGGCAGTGGTTGATAGGTGCCAGGGCGTGTCCACCAGGGTGGGCCTGCACACCATATCTCTGGGGCTCACTGCTGCTCCGAGATCCCTGCCAAGTTAGCCTGGGGCCACAAGACCCCAGTTACCATGTGTGGCCACGGGGAGGCCTGGCAGGAGTCTTGGTGAAGGAGAGGCTATGTACTGGCAAGGGAAGGGTTACACGCTAGGATGCTTCCCTATTCGCCACAAAGGCTAGCCAGCGGCAGCAAGCTAAGGGCAGGAAGGACACAAGCGGGTTGGAAGAACACGTGCACCTTCCCTCCAACTACACACTGCTGCACTAGACGCATCACAACACTCTGTGTGTATGTACACACACACACACTAGAGCAGGAGCAGGGGAAGTAAGTCCCACACACCACAAGACAAACAGCACAAGCACAAACCCTATGAAGACAAAAAGCAACAGAGCAGGACTCGCATACATGCTGTAGAGAGTAGCGGTGAAACGGACAGTGAGAACGAAAGTAACTACCAGAAACAGTTCCACTCCATAACTATCAGTGAAAAGTGAATGCATAGCATAGACAGTAAGCCGGCCAGAGAGGAGGCATACACAGTCCTGAAGGTGACACCACCTGACCTACCTGGTCGTGGACACACACTACGTCTGAAGATAGTCACAGGTACGTCAGGCAACACACTCCCATTACGTACCTTCAAGCAGATGTACGGTGAAAATGCATGCACCCAGAAATGACTGAAAAAAAACAACAGGAGGCTATCTGCATACAGTGGTCATGCCATCCCCTGCCTAGGCACCATTGACATTCCATGCCAGTACAAAGAATCCAAATGGATCAATGCAAAGTTCTACGTTGTAGACGTACCAGGGCCAGCCATAGTTGGGCTGCCAACATGTGAACTGTTAAACCTAGTGACGGTCAATATAGTGACCGAGAAAGGAAATGCAAACCAGGAAAAAGTCAACACAAGACAGACAAAACCCAAAATGACCATATCTAACAGTGCATACTGAAAGAGAGCATACCCAGACCAGTTTGACAAAATTGGCAACTTCACTGGAAAGGCCAAGCTCTTCCTGAAAAAAGATGCTGAACCATTCATAGACCCACCATGTGAGTGCAGCATTCACATCAAAGACAAACTGAAAGATGAACTGAATAACCTAGTCGAACAAGATGTGTTAAGAAAAGTAGAACAGCACACAGACTGGTGCTCGAGTCTGGCATACAGCACAAAGAAAGACGGTTCCCTCCGTATATGTGTAGACCCCCAAAAGCTTAATGCCATCCTTAGGAGATGCCCACACAAGATTCCTACTGTGGAGGAACTGAACCCGAAGTTTGCAAATGCAAAAATATTCAGCAAACTTGACGCAAAAGCTGGATATTGGTCAATGCACCTAGAGGAAGAGTCACAACTGCTAACCGCATTCCGAACTCCATTTGGTAGATACTGCTGGAAACGTTTGCCATTTGGTCTGAGTGTCTCTCAAGATCTCTTCCAGGCAAAGATGGACCAAATCCTGGAGGGGCTCGACGGTGTCGTCAGCATAGCCGATGATATCGCAGTCTACGGAGCGAGCGAAGCGGAGCATGACAGGAACCTGATCAACCTGATGGAGAGAGCAGCCAAGACAGGTATTGTGTTCAACAGTGACAAGTGCACAATCAAACAGACAAGCATCTCATTCTTTGGCAACTTGTCCACTGACAAAGGTATCAAACCTGACCCAGCCAAAATCAGGGACATCCAGAAAATGCCAACACCCCAGAACAAAGATGAACTGAGCAGATTCTTGGGGATGCTGACCTACCTGTCGCCCTACATCCCAAAGTTCGCAGACAAGGCACACACACTGAGGGCGCTGCTGAAAAGTGACGTGCCTTGGACATGGGACACTGACCACCAAAAGAGCTTTGAGGACCTGAAATCAGTTATCACCGAACATGACTGCCTGAAGTACTATGATCCAAGCACACCTCTGACACTTGAGGTCGATGCATCACAGAAAGGACTGGGCGTGGCATTCATGTAGAACAACAGACCCATAGCTTTTGGCTCAAAGACGCTGGACGATTGCCAATCCAGGTACAGCAACATAGAGCGAGAAATGCTGGCCATAGTATGGAATGCAGCGATACCATACCTACCTGTATGGGAAGTCATTCATTGTAGTTACAGACCACAAACCCCTCGTTACCGTATGCACAAAGCCACTGCATGCCGCCCCGCCACGGCTTCAGCGAATGCTGATAAAAACACAAGGATACAACTACGAGGTCACGTATCGACCAGGAAACCAGATGGTCCTGTATCCAAAGGAGTTGAATCAAGTGCAACTGGACTTGGTATATATCCGTGAAGACATTTCGCCTCTCATCCAAGAGGCTTCCTCGGTTCGTGCCTTTCTGACTAGACCAAGCTAGTCTGACTGGCTGGTGATGAGACTCAGCATTTATCCTCTATGAGTCGTTGTCAGAGCTATTGATATGCGTGGCTCTTTGTGATCCGATGTTTACCAACGCCCGTCGCTAACAGAACCATAGATATGAGTGGCTCTTTTGTGTACTGTCTTTATCTGAGCTATTGATATGCGTGGCTCTCCTGTGCTCCAATGTCCAGCCGCGCCCGTCGCCATCGGAGCTATTAATTTGCATTTGTTTAGCAGCGACGGTCGTTGGGGGTGTTAGTTTCGACTTCATTATTCAGTGGTCATGAGAGTCGTTGGAGCCATTAGTGACCGACTGTTGTTCTTGGAGGCTAGGCTTCTTGAGTCTCTTGGGTAGAGATGAAAGGACGGCACTTTAAGTGGGAGATAGGTGGTGTCGCAGACCTCTTCCTCTGTTGAAGGATGGTTTTTCCAGTTTCACATAGATGGCTTCCCTCACCCCTCTTTCAAACCATCTATCTCCTCGAAGGAGTGTGTCTTCTCCTTTAGGTGTAGATAGACTGCTGAGTCTTGTCCCGAGGAGTTTGGCCTTCTGTGTTGGGCCATCCGTTTGTGTAGTGGTTGTTTGGTTTCTCCTATGTATAGGTCAGTGCAATCCTCATTGCATTGTACAGCATACACCAGATTGCTTTTCCGGGTGTGTGGTACACGGTCTTTGGGATGAACCAGTCTTTGTCGGAGTGTGTTGCTGGGTTTGAAGTATACCGGGATGCAGTGTTTGTTGAACATTCTCCTGAGTTTCTCGGAGACCCCAGAACGGAATGACTGTGCTATTCCTTCTGTTCCTTTTCTCCTCATCGCTCACCTGGTTGGTCTTTTTGGAACGTGTTGCAGTTTTCAAAAAGGTCCAACTGGGGTAGCCGCAGGTTTTTAAAGCTCCCCTCAGGTGTTTGTGTTCTTCTTGTTGGGCCTGAGTGCTGCTGGGCACATTGTCAGCTCTGTGTGACAAAGTTCTGATGACGCTCAGTTTGTTTTCCAGCGGGTGGTGTGAGTTGAAAAGTAGATATTGGTCTGTGTGTGTAGGTTTCCTGTAAACCCCAATATGGAGGCTCCTATCTTCCCCAATGTGGACGTCACAGTCAAAGAGGGGCAAACTGTTGTTCTTTACGTCTTCCCTTGTGAACTTAATGTTCTTGTCCACTGAGTTGATGTGTTTGGTAAATGCTTGCACCTGTTGTGTTTGGATTTTCACCCATGTGTCGTCCACATATCTGAACCAGTGGCTTGGAGGTGTTCCTCTGAAGGAGTTCAGGGCCCTGTGGTCTACCTCTTCCACATATAAGTTGGCCACAATGGGCGATACTGGTGAGCCCATTGCACAGCCATGTTTCCGTCTGTAAAACTGGCCCCTGAATTGGAAATATGTAGTGTTCAGGCAAAGGTCCAGTAGTTGGCAAATCTGGTCTGGGCTAAGGTTGGTCCTATTGTGGAGAGTGTTGTCCCGTAGCAAACGTTGCCTCACAGTTTCCAAAGCCTCCATGGTTGGGATGCAGGTGAATAACGAGGTCACGTCGTAGGATACCATGGTTTCATCCGGTTCCAGTTTTACGCCTTGGACCTTGTCCATGAAGTCAATGGAGTTTTGGATATGGTGAGGTGTTTCGCCCACTAAAGGGGTCAAGATGTTGGCTATATGTTTGGCAATGTTGTACGTGACAGAGTTTATGCTGCTGACGATGGGCCTGAGGGGGGTTCCATCTTTATGGATCTTAGGGAGTCGTATATGCATGGAATGTTATCTTGTGGGTAGAGACGGTGGTATTGTATCCGATCGATGGTTCCTCCTTTCTGTAGTTTCTGTAGGTACTCTATTATTCTCCTCTTGTAACTACTAGTAGGATTGCGTCTCAGAGGTTCATAGGTGTCGGTGTCGCTGAGTAATGACGTGATCTTGGCGTGGTAGTCTGTTGTGTTGAGGATAACCGTGCATCTCCCCTTATCTGCTGGAAAGATAGTGATGTTTTCGTCCTTGCTCAGGGCTGTCACAGCTTTCCTTTCCTCCATGGTTAGGTTGGAAGGAGGGAGTTTCGCATTGGACAGAGCTGCTGATACCTTTAACCTAAGCTGTTCCGCCTCGGTTTCCGTTAGCTTGTTTTTCCTTATGGCTGATTCTGTGGATGTGATGAGGTCAACTATAGGTAGTTGTTTGGGTGTCAGGGCGAAGTTCAGTCCTTTGGCTAAGACCTCCTTCTCTGATTGTGAAAGTACCTTGTCCGACAGATTCTTGATCCATCTGTTCTGCGTTCCGTTTTGTGTGGGATGTTCTGTCTTTTGTCTCCAGGTAAGTATATTTGCTTGGCTAGTGTTGTTGGTTCATCGCTGTAAGTTTTGATGGTCCTGGCAGACACTCTCAGCCGACTACCCAACCCTGAGAACAACAGCAACATCGAGCTGGACGGGCACATTGACGGAATAGAGGCAGAAGTCGAGGATCCAGAGATGCTCACTGTTGCAATGATAAACTTCTCTCCTGAGCAACAGGACGCACTCCGCACGGAAACCACCAACGACCCCAGACTCAATGCACTGAAAGAGCTGATCTACCAGGGATGGCCAGACAACATCAAAGATCTACCAAGACAACTACGTGAGTACTGGTCATTCAGAGATGAGCTTGCAGTTGAAGCAGGAGTCATATTCAAAGGCAGACAGGTGCTCATCCCAGACTCCATGACTGATTCTATACTCGAACTGCTGCATGTAGGACACCAGGGCATCGAAAAGACACGGCGACTGGCGAGAGAAAGTGTCTCCTGGATCAGAATGAACGATGACATTGAAAGAGTCTGCAGGTCATGTAGCGTATGCGTGGATCAGGATGCAAATCCAAAGCAATCTCTCAACCCACATAACACACCGTCAAAACCATGGCAATCCCTAGCTTCTGATCTATTTGAGATCGATGGACATCAGTATTTACTGATTGTGGACAGATATTCTAAGTTCCCTCTAGTGGATGAAATGCCCATGCCTGTGTCCAGCCGGGCAGTTGCACAAAAAATGGAAATGTACATGTCTCTTTTTGGAAGGCCTGACGAGATACTTACAGATAATGGACCCCAGTACACAGGGCACGCGTTCCAGAAATTCACGGCTGACTGGGGAATCAGGCACGTGACAAGCTCACCCCACTATCCAAAAACCAATGGATTCATTGAGAGGCATGTGCGACACATCAAATCCATTGTGAAGAAAACCACAAGACAAGGAGGTAACATACATGTGGCCTTACTACAGGTCAGAGCAACACCCATCGACAGTAAACTACCATCACCAGCAGAACTGATCTTCGGAAGGTCAGTCACCACCCTGCTGCCGAGTCGAGGCGCCCCAGGCAAGGAGGAAAACCGACTCCACCTGGAGCAGAGAACAGCAGACATGAAGGAACAGTCCCGGACAGTACGTATCTGTCCTAAACAAGGAAAAAGGGACTTGGTATCCAGCCACCGTCGTACAAAAGTGCAATGAGCCAAGGAGCTACATTGTGCAAACATCAAATGGGAGCAAACTCAGACATGGCAGGAGCCACCTGCGGGAAATTCACCACCCCCATGCACTGAGGAGCGCAAGAACCCGCTTCACAGAACCTCAACAGGACACTCATGCAGCTGGAACTTCTTCCAGCCAAACCTGTGAAACACAAAAGACAGTACGCACAAGATATGGAAGAGCTGTTTCCAAACCAGTTCACTACAAAGACTATGAGTAGAGACAATCACACACACAAAAGGAGGACTCTGAATATGTTTATTGTTTTGTGAAATGGACAATTCTGAGTTGTGTTGTATAAAAAAAAATAAAAAAAAGAAGGCAACCTCTGTAATGACTGTACAATGTTGATCAACGATTGTACCACATTGGAATTGTGTGATATGTTGGTTTATATAACCGAATGTTCTTGAGTATTTTGATACTGGAAAAATTGAGAAGTGTTGTTAAATGCACTAGTTGACTGCTACATAGTGATGTTTACACTGATTGATCAGACGTTACGTTCTGCACAATTCTGATAAGTGTTATTCGAATGTATGTTATTGCATGCAGTTCCGTCAAGGATGTTTTATTTACATTGTTTGAAGCCAGCAGGATATTCCAGCTAAACAGGGGGATGTAGTGATATAATGTTATGTATATCCACTGGAACGACACTAGGTGTTATGTACAACCCGGACTGTTATTATGGTTACGCCACTACCATGTATCGTTATTACGTCTCCCTACTGAGCCACGATTAAACCTGAGTTCTATAACCCGGTGTGGTCATTGATCCTCTACCAATACTACAAATACTAACCCAAGTATTACTTCAATCGGAAGCGCGTGTGCCCTGAGACGTGAGGGATCTGATATGCTGAAGCGCGGGGACGCGATTCCCGAAGGAGGGGGGGGGGGTAGTGTAACGTACACGAATAAGTAGACACGTTAGCCCTTGGCTAACGGGTCGGATTCTTTAGTCGACTGGTTAACGTTGTCGCCCGCGGTGCGGGAGAACTGGGTTCGCGTCCCGTCCCAGGCTGCCCCCGTGTTCGCTAGAGTATGTTGTGCAGCACGGACACCTTGCGGTCATATGCTGGTACTGCGCGTTGTGGTTGTACTGTGTGCGTGCTCTGTCTATGATGCAGCTTTCTCTGAATGTACGGTCTGTTCTTATTGTCTAAATATTTGTGTAGTATATGTTAATAAAAAATAAAAATAAATAAATACATAATAATAATTGCAGTCTCCGTTTTTTTCCCTTCCTTCAAATAAATAAATAAATGTATTCTTCGTTTTTGACCGCCCTGTCTGTCCGCCCGTCCATCCGTCAGTCAACAAATCTCACGCATTGGAATTCTGCAAATTTGAGAGCTATGAGTCTCGTACGCGATCATGGTTTAAAACTTTTTCCACCAACTGATCTCGTAACATTTCATCCGAGTTTACGAACTCACACGTAGATGCTAAGTGCAACGTACTGTAGCACAGATTCACTGGGAGCTTGAGCGCGCTTTCTGAAGGCATGACGCTCAGCCACTATGTTCCGACGTGGAGTAAAATGTGCTTCTAAAGTTTTTACAGCACCTTCCATGGTCCAACCTTGGTCCGGCAGTGTATAGAGGAGTCGCTGGCCCTCAGTCCCCAGGCAGTATAGAAGTAATGCTCGTTTCCGAGTATCCGACCAGTCGTCTGTGTTTGTTGCAACCACTTATAGTTGCGGAACATTTTCAACCACGTGTTGAATGGCAGCGGAGGCTCGCCAGGGCACGGCGAAAAAGGGGTAGTGTGCTGACTCCTGTCATTTCTGTTATTAGTATTTTGAAACTATAGTGCCACCTACTGGCGGAAGGGTTATTGCTCCTGCAAGGAAGTGATGCGGTGCCAGCCCATGTTGTCATAACGACATTTCCTTTCAGTATGAGTTCGCCTGAAAACAGAAAACTAACGTTAATGGATGTGCTCTACAGTTGTTTTTTGTGTCCCGTAGAGTAGATCTATCAGTAAGTATGGTGTTATGTCGTGTTTAAGTTAGAAATGAATGTGTGTTATGGGAAAAGTTAAGTCATGGTTTTCTATGAGTGTTTAACTTTACGTCGGTTGTTGTGTGTGTGTGTGTGTGTGTGTGTGTGTGTGTGTGTGTGTGTGTGTGTGTGTGTGTGTGTGTGTTAGCTATATACCGTTAGCCTAGCCTCGTGCATGGTAGCCTGACGTTACTTGCTGATAGCTGTGCATCACATTAATTGTTCTGTTTAGTGTGCTCTGTAGTTTACCTACCATATACTTACCCAACATTATTTGAAACTGGAAGGAAGTTCTCTATTAATAGAGCTATAGTTTATTGTTACATAGGAAAAGTTTGTTATGTTGAAATTTGGATTGTACTTCCCTTTGTGAATGTTGATCCTGGTGAGGGTACCTGTAAAAGAAACATGTTAATTGAGGTCACAATTGTTTAATATTCTTATTTTAATGTGTTCACATTGTGCTTTGTGTGTTTCAGTTTTACAAAATTGCAACGAGTGATTAAACTACTCCAGTGGAAAGCTTTGTCCCTCGTTCGTGTTAGCTATCTGTCTAGGCACTGCACAGAACTCATGTGCCGAGGACAGAATATGTAGAAAAAGGTGTAACAGCAGCCATCTTCAGTAGAGTGGGTACAGAACTCGTCGCCAAGTTGTCATGTTTGGATGTGTGTTGTGTAAGCAGTGTATGTATAAGTAAGTAAGTATATGTAAGTAAGTAAAGCACTGAACACAGTAATGACCAAGCGTTTCTTGTTCTCTTCTCTTCTCTTCTGACATTACACGCAACAGTGCATTCATAACATTGGTGCCACCAACTGGCGTACACATAGAACACAATATGTGGGCTCAGTTAAGAGCATTATAATTACATTTTTGGAATCAATTAATCGACACATAAATTTGTACATAAAATTCCTCAACACAGCATGAAAAGTGGGGACATTACTAGTCACAAACACATGACTTGCACTTGTCCATCTTGGAAGCTTGAGCAAGATGCTAAATGCATCATTATATGCTACCTGCAGCTTTTTCATTTTTGCTTTGCTATAATTGCACCACAAGTGGGCTGTATAGAGTGGAGTACAGTAGGCCCTAAAAAGAGCAGTTTTAACATCATCATATGAAATTTGCGTGCCAGCTTGTCCATACAGTTTGCAACACTGGCGCTGCACATCATTGTCGTCACATAAATCATTCCTGATGATGTGATCCACATATCTCATTTTGTTCACCACATTTTCTATGGCTCTGTTAGCGACGGGCGTTGGTAAATATCTGATCAGAAAGAGCCACGCACGTCAATAGCTCTGACAACGACTCATAGAGGATAAATACTGAGTCTCATCACCAGCCAGTCAGACTAGCTTGGTCTAGTCAGAAAGGCACGAACTGAGGAAGCCTCTTGGATGAGAGGCGAAACATCTTCACGGATATATACCAGTCCAGTTGCACTTGATTCAACTCCTTTGGATAACCATGACCTGGATGAATGAGAACATTCACAGTCACCACATTTAGTGCTTGGTCTGCCAAGAAGAATGAGGGAAAATTTTGCTTCTGCTCCTCCTTGGTTTTAGCAATCATGACAACACTCTTTAAAGAGTTAAATTTAATGTCATGCTGCACACCATAACTTGAGCAGACTCTGAGCAGTTGCTGTAAGCCAGCACTATAAGGGGACAGTATGACTAAGTCATCAGCGTACATCAGATGGTTAATAAGACTATTCCCCACCATACAGCCAGTCTTACACTCTTTTCACTTTTTGGAAAGATCACCCATATACACATTGAATAGAACAGGTGATAGTATTCCACTTTGTCAGACCACATTGGTCAATGGTAAGGGTGCAGATATACTCTTCTCCCATCTCACTTGCATGGTTTGATATGAACCATGCAAGGTAGATGGGGTAAGATTGGGTTAATACGATTCAAGTGTCTAGAGTTAATCAGTATAGGGTAAATCAATATACATAACCGAAGAGGCTAGACTGCAACGTGACTTGCCCTATCCTCTGTGTAGCTCTGTTTTGTCCAAGAGAGAAGAATAACAATTGTCAGCTGTTTTAAACCAAGAGGAAGTCCCTCCCCGTCAGCGTCCACCAGTAGTGTGTGTGTGATGTGTTGGTGCCACCCAGTGGTTGACTACAAACACTACACAAATTATAATCTAGAATGAGACCATAATATTTTTATGTATCCTCTTTGTATCAAAAGCCCTGGGGCTTGTCCGTGACAGAAATTAATATGTACATAAAGTACACATCTTCAAAGAAATGTTTTTGTCCACGTATTATCCAATAATTCAGAGATTTTTGATGTATTAAATGATGAATGATACATGAACGGATATTGAAGTGTTTAGATTTCAAACCATTGCACAGGTGCTATTATTCAAGTAGTGAACCCTGGTCCAACATGTGTTGTACTTGCAATTCACCCCTCAGTCCTAATTCACCTGCAAGGTAATCTACATGGCTCTCGCTTGTCTACCTTACTGTACTGCTGTCCTCTGCGCTGTCTGAAAACACTAATTTCTGTCCTGAGAATGCAAACCATGAATTTACACTAGTTTTTCATGTCTGTATGATAACTATATGTGTACCAAATAGTTTTCTTTAGTCTGCATATAGTTTCAAGGCTGATTTACATTTTTTAAACTGATGTTTGTGCACTAATGATGTAGCAATTGCTAGTCTGTCATTAAACACCAGTTAAAATATGCTGCTGCACTGTGGACAAAAAGGATAAAGGAGGACTGTCCCTCCTTCCTGGTTTTCATGGCCCAGTATAATGCTGTAAAGTTTGGTTTCACCTGTGTCGTGTATCTACAGGATAATTGAATTATACAACGATCAAGGTGTATCTTGGTCTTCCTCTTTTATTTGCTAGACTGTAGTAACATTACAAAACGACTGTGTTAAGCAGGCATGAAAACACATGAGTGACCCTCTTGCTCTGTCTTCTTCCAAGGGGCGCGCACCAGAGTGGCGTGCATACATTTATACAACACACACAACCAATAGACATTGAGGGTCAGAGGTCAAACATAAAATACATATTACTACAAATAAAAACATTTGCTTTTGTGTGCATCTCCATACACTACACTCCTCCCCTGAAATCTGAACCCAGTACATTTACAGTACAACAACGTTTATTTTTTTATTTTATTTTTTTACATCTTTTCAACATTACATTGTTATAACAACAACTGGGTTCTCACAGATTTAATCTATCGGGCAGCTTCACATTCCGCTGTGGCCTCTGGTCACCCTCTGCAACTGAGGAGGGAGCAGTACCACTGGATCCTTGCTACAAAACCCTCTCAGTGGATTCTGGAATGTTTACAGGCATTGCTACACATGCATGTGCTACATTTGGAACAACCCTCAGATCATCATCAGATTCATCTGACACATTACAGTTCTCAATCTCAGTATTGATCATTTGATTGGCATGTTTCTTCTACGCCTTTCCATACACTTTCACAAGATATGTGACAGGATCAAGTGCCTTTACAATGCACCCATGCACCCATTTAACACCTTCCCCTCCCCTGTGGTTTTTTAACCAACACCTTCTGTTTTGGTAGGAAGTGTCTAACTTGTGCCAATTTATCTGCTTGCTTGGACTGTTGACTGTCCTGTCTCTGTTGCATGGACTCTGCAAAATTAGGTTTGGTGAGAGAATTGACGTCTGAGAAACAATTCTGCAGGTGTTTTCCCTGTAGTAGACTGTGGTGTACTCCTATAACAAAATAGGACATTGTCTATGCAGTGCTGCAATGTCATATTGCTACTCTTCCCCTTTTCAAGAGCTGTTTTCAGGTTCTGCACCAAACGCTCTGCAGCCCCATTAGAAGCTGGGTGGTAAGGAGAACTCTTAATGTGTTTAACCCCATTGTTTTTCAGGAATGTTTCAAACTTAGCAGATACAAATTGTGGTCCATTATCAGACACAAGTTCATCTGGAAGACCCCAAGTGGCAAAGTATCCTCTCAAAACGTTTATGGTCATTTCAGATGTAGTGCTACTCATCAAAGCTATTTCTGGCCAACGTGAATAGCAATCAGTGACCACTAGGAAGTTGAACTTTCCCTTCTAACCATAATCTATGTGTATCCTCTGCCAAGGATGGTTAGGTCAGCTCCAATTGTGAACAGGAGGTGTGGCAGGTTGGTGTCTGTTTAACTGGCATGTCTGGCAACTGTTTACCAGTGACTCTATGTCAGAATCAAGGTTTGGCCACTAAAAGTGACTACGGGCTAATGCCTTCATCTTTACCATTCCCTGGTGATTTTCATGCAACTGACGTAAAATCTGTGGTTTTAACACCTCTGGCATGATTACCCGGAAACCCCACATCACACAGTCAGATTCAACAGTCAGTTCAGTGTTTCTTATGAAGTATGGCCTTAACTCACCTTCATTAAAATGCTTTGGCCAACCATTCAATGTGAAGTGCTTCACTCTCTGTAGTACTGCATCAGTCTTTGTCTGTTTTGCAATCTCTTGTGAGGACACTTGCACTTTATCCAAGAATGAGACCCTAAACACAGAACTATAATCCGAGTCTGGCTCTTGAGTCTGTAGTGGTAAACGTGATAATGCATCCGCATTTGCATGTTGTAAGGATGGCTTGTAACGTATGTCATACTGGTATGCTGCTAAAAATTAACGACCACCTCTGCAGCCAAGCTGCTGCCAATGTAGGCACTCCAGTCTTGGGCCCTAGTATATTTAGGAGTGGTTTGTGGTCTGTAAGCAGAGTAAACTTTCATCCCTAGATAGTCATTAAACTTGGTCACCCCAAAGATGATACTAAGTGCTTCTTTCTCTATCTGAGAATAGTTGATTTCTGTTTTAGTGAGTGTCCTAGACACGTAAGCTATAGGTTTCTCACTGTTGTTTGGAAACTGATGTGAAATCACGGCACCTATGCCGTAAGGTGAAGCATCACATGCCAAAATTACAGGCAGTTTAGGATCATAATGTGTAAGCACTGGCGCAGCTACAAGCTCTGCTTTAGTACGCTCAAACGCCTCTTGACATTTTCTTGTCCAATCCCACTCTTTATCTTTATGTAGCAGCTCAGTCATAGGCTTAATCTCGCTAGACAGGTTTGGTATAAATTTACCATAGTAATTGAGCATGGCTAAGTACGACCTCAATTCTGTCACATTTTTCGGCACAGGAGCTTTGTCAATAACCTCAGTTTTCTCTTTAATTGGGCGCACACCCTTGGCATCAATTACATGCCCGAGGTAGGCCATACTGTTCTGAAAGAAGGCGCATTTCTCTTTGTTAAGCCTAAACCCATGTTCTCCAGTCTCTGTAACACTTGTTTAAGATTGCACAGATATGCAGTGGTATCTGTTCCTGTTATCAAAATATCATCTAAGTAGCATACCACGCCATCAAGCCCTTGTAATACTTCATCCATAGTGCGCTGGAAAATAGGGCAGCTGTAAATGCTGTTTCCCACATTGTACATTCACTAGGATGTTACTCAACAAAGCTAATGGTTGGTCTGTGTATGTTCTCAATGTAACGTCACATGAATGCAATTTCGACCCCTTCAGTTTCGATTTGTACAGGCTCTCTGAGGTAACTGACATTGCTGCCCCGGTATCTACCTCCATGTACATCCTAACACCATTGCATTTTACCATCACCTTCACATACTCACCCTCAGTCTTTACTGAATACAGCCTCATATCAGTTCGCTGTTCAGAATCAGTGCCTGAATCTGGTTCGCGAGTTGCATCTGCCTGGTCCACAAAGTTCACCTCCGGGCCGCCTTTGGTCCGAGGCGGGCTGGCAGACGAATGTCCAGCAGACCGCATCCCTTGGTCCCTACCGGCGTCGGTGCGCTTGTTCCGACAGGCTCGCTCCAGATGTCCGTTCTTTCCACATCCGCGATACTGGAAGTCTTTGAAGCGGCAGCTCCCCGGGCCGTGTCCTTTCCCGAGGCACCTGTAGCAGTCCTGGTGGCTGTCGCTGACCTCTCTCTGGTTCCGTGCAGTCCTGGGCTCTCGGTGTCTCCGCACTCCGACATGATCCGCTCGCATATGCACAGATGACTGTCCCTTCTGCATGCTTTCTAATCCAGAATTCGTGCATTCGAAATTGTTCGTTAATTCCACCATATTTTGCCATGTTAATCCCTCGCCAATGGCGGCATTCAGTAACCTTTCGACGCAGCTCTTTGTTAGATGTCCCACACACGAACTGATCTCGGAGCTGCTCCCCGAGGCTGGCGCCAAAATTCCATGTAGAAGCGAATCCTTTCAAGCTAGCAATGTAATCAGCAAAAGTCTCTCCAGACTGTTGTCGACGGCGTCTAAAGGCAAACCTTTCCGCCATTACGTTCTTCTTTTGGCGTGTAAAAATCCCGCAACGTCTGTAGCAAGGTTGCAAAAGCAACGTCACTGAACTTTTTCGGTGATATCAAGTCCTCTAGCAAGGCAAAGTTTTTCGGTCCAACCACGGACAAAAATACGGCTCTTCTCCTATCTTGCTCAATGTTGTTGGCAGACAAGAACTGCATAAGCCTTTCTTCATAATTGTCGAAGGTTTCCGCCGTTTCGTCGGACTGCAGTCCTGTATCTGTGCTATACACTGCCATCGCGTACGTTAGCTGCTAAGCTGCTAGCATCGTTCAACAATTACCGGTCAAGAGGAGCTGGGCCTGAGAGTAGGAACATTGTACGCCGGCCTAATTAGGACGGCCTTGGAGCAGGAACGCCATGCACATAAACCTGATTAGGACACGCGCTACACATGTGTAGCCCGTGGAATTAGATACCACACAGGACACAATTACTTCCGCGGTTCTTGTAGCTTTAATTTTATTGTTTGAACCTTCGAATGCAGATCGTTTTACTGAGTGCATACATTCCTGTGTCTTTCGAGCAAACAGCTCATAAATGTTCACAGATGTGGCAAGTTTAACAGAAAAGATTTTAAAAAGGGAAATAATAAATACAAAATACGCTGCAAAATACGTTAAACAGGGTTTAACAAAGACATGTGGAACTTCCTGAAGATCGCGCAACTTCTCACTCTGTCAGTTACCTTTAAACAGAATTAAAATGCATATAAAACCTTTACATCCCAAATACAATGGCATGGTGTGGCTTTATTCACGCCAACATTACCTTGTCATGCCTGCAATGGCGAACAGCGGTCGACGGCTCGCGCCCAAAATCACCGAACATCAACTCCAGTAGCGTCTAAATCAAACCATCTTGTCAAATTACCGACATACAATATTGTTTGGAATAATGTTACAGGTATATTTCACAAGATATTTACCCTTACTTACTACGGAGTCAGAGCACTGTCACACCGCAATCTTCAGGCGCTCCACACAAGAAAAAAAAGAAAGAATACCCAAGATGCACTTGGATAACTTGCACGGAGTTACAATAAAAGTCCGCCACTGCCACTTACTGGTCAAAACATGCAATGACAACCAAAACTATAAAAATACACTCACAATCTGCCTCACAATTTAAATACATCAAATGACATTTTACATGGCTTGACAGTGTAACAATTACATATATTAACAGTTAAACTATACTAAATTTAAGTGGAAAATCATTTAACATATTTAACAGATTTACCACCCGGCTACATACTCCCCTGCAAATATAGTCAACGTCCTCGGTGACTACGAAACATGAACTGACTCAAATACTCCCTGCAAGGCCTTTTCAAAGAGAGCAGCACCCAGGCTTGTCAAAACCTTAGAGACCATGTCTGTGCTGACAGAGACCGCATTACAGGCTGACTTTGGCAGATGAAATGGGTTTGAATGAGATCCAGCCATTTCCCGCTTGCTTTTCCTAATGGCAGGTTTAGGTGCATAGGTTCTACGTCCTGCTCCACCAGCATCCTCTGTTAGTGCGGGCCTGTCCCTGTTTTCAATAATGGGCAAGTCACTGTCGCTAACGTTTGGATGCACATCATTAACACATTCTGTTTCTGTGCCACAATTTCTCATATCTGAATAACCTTCCTCAGGTCCTTCACCGTCACTCTCATCTGTGGGTGCTGTCACAGGTAAACTAACACTTTCTGCTGCAAGAGGCAGGTTAGGTACTTGCACAAGCCGGCGAGGGATGACTTCCTCAACAATAACAAAATCAGCCTCAGGTGACTCAGGCTCATCCTCAGCTACAGGCTGTGTAGTGGTCTGTAACCTAGTTCTAGTTCTTGGTTTGGGAACTGGTTTCGCACAAGGTCGCAACTCTGACCTATAAACTCTTTTAATGGGACCTCCCTCAAAAGGTTCAACAGTGTGTGTGGTACCCTGGATGTCAACTACCTTGTAGACTGTTGAGGTCCATGTGTCCTGAATCTTATGTCTACCTGGGGGTCTGTGACGTAGGAAAACCAACTGACCAATGTCCACAGGAGGACAATACACCTTCTCATTTTGCAGTGAGATCCTCTCAGCTGCCTTCTGCTCTGAGTACTCTCTGGCTCTCTCATGTGCCTGTCGGAGTCTCTCCTGATGAACAGACAACCAATCCTGTTTCCTGTCTGACACACACTCACGCCCTAATAAAGCATCTACTGGGAGATGTGGCTGTACCCCGAAAAGCAAATAATAAGGCGAGTACCCTGTGGTGGAATGAGGAGTGACATTATAGGCATATACTACTTCAGACAGATGCTCTGGCCAACGCTTTTTTTTCTCTGGTGGGAGTGTCCTTAACAAGTCATGGAGTGTGCGATTGTATCTTTCACACTGACCGTTTCCCTGTGGCCTGTAGGGAGTTGTCCGTGTCTTTTTAACCCCATAGAGTTTGCACAGCTCTGCTATAATTTCACTCTCGAAATTTCGACCTTGGTCTGAGTGCAGTCTCTCTGGGACCCCATATTTCATGAACCACTCCCTGAGCAAAACTTTAGCTGTAGTGTCAGCCTTCTGGTCTTTGGTAGCATACGCTTGTGTGAACTTTGTAAACACATCGGTCACAACAAGGACATTTTCACGGCCATCTGAAGCTGCCTCCAACACTGTAAAATCAACAGCCACCACTTCTAGAGGTCGGGAGGCCAGGAATGCCTGAACTGGAGCATGGATTTTTGGCTGAGGCATCTTGGTCAAAATGCACCGCTCGCAGTTTTTAACCCAGCTTTCCACATCCTCGCATAGCCCTACCCAAAAACACCTCCCTCTTAGCAAGTTTACAGTGCGCTCTATGCCCTGATGTCCCATGTTGTTATGTACATTTTCTAGAACTTGGTCCCTCAAACAACTAGGCACGAGTAACTGCCACACTTCTCCATGACGTGGGTCTGTGATAACCCTGTACAACAACCCTTCTCGTTGTTGTATGCATCTCCATTGTTTCAACAATCTTTTCACTTGACTAGACAGGGCTGCTCTCTCTCTGGGACATGGCCTCCTCCCCCGATCCCAAAATGCCCTAAACTCTTTTAGGGTGGGGTCACCGGCCTGAAAACCTACCAGCTCCTCTCTGGTATAACCTGGCAGTGTGGGGGTGTTGCCCTGTTTAGTACCTGTCTCACCAGACCTCGACTCCCCAGCACGGATCTGTCTCACTTTGTAACACTCCAGACCTCTAGAGACAAGACCAGGATCCAGAACTGTTCCTCGCTCAATCAGGTTACACACAGTGATACAGTCGTCATAATCCGAGTCAGGGTCTGTTTCAGGCTCCCCTGCAAACTCCTGCCTAGAGAGAGCATCTGCGGCGGCATTACTGCAACCAGGACGGTACTTAACCTCGAAATCAAAAACAGACAGTTGCGCTACCCACCTCTGCTCTATAGCACCTAACTTGGCTGTCTTGAGGTGGCAGAGGGGATTGTTATCAGTCAGGACAACAAACTTTGAACCAAGCAAGTAACCCCTGAATTTTTCAGCAACTGCCCATTTTAAGGCAAGCAACTCCAACTTCATGCTACTATAATTTCGGTCATTCTTCTCAGCCTGGCGTAGTCTGCGGCTAGCATATGCTAGGACACGTCTGGTGTCACCTTGCTGCTGACACAATACAGCGCCTAATCCATGCTGACTAGCATCTGTCTCAACGACAAATGGTTGTGTGAAATCGGCAAAACCCAAAATGGGAGCAGAGGTAAGTTTTTCCTTTAACTGCTCAAAGGAAGAGTCACACTCTGGTGTCCACATATTACAAAACTGGTGACCTACTTTCCCTGTTTTTTTCACACCTGAACATTTGTTGACTAGGCCATGCAGTGGCCCGGCAATCTGTGAGAAGCCTCGAATGAATCTCCTGTAGTAACTACAGAAACCCAAGAACGACTGCAGCTCTTTGGCAGTGGTTGGGACCTTCCAGTTCTTAACAGCAGAGACCTTGGAGGGGTCAGTTCCTATACCTTCTGCTGACACCTGATGACCCAAAAACTTTACTGACTGTTGTAGAAAAGCACACTTCTGCAACTTCACCTTAAGGCCCGTCTCTGCCAGTCTCTTAAACACAGTCTCAAGTCTCTCCAAATGCTGCTCAAATGTCTCTGAAAAAACCAAGATGTCATCTAGGTAGACCAGGAGTATCTGAAAAATGAGATCATTCATAGTAACTTGCATAAGTCTCTGAAATGTAGCTGGACCGTTACAAACACCAAAAGGCATTCTCACGTACTCATACAGACCAAACGGTGTAGTAAATGCAGTCTTAGTCCGATCTCTCTCATGCATAGCTACCTGGTGGTATCCGCTCGCCAGATCTATGGTCGAAAAGAACTTTGCCCCTCTCAGCGCATCAAAACTCTCATCAATTCTCGGGAGCGGGAATGCATCACGTCTTGTCTTTGAGTTGAGTTTCCTGTAATCAACACATAGCCTCAGACTACCATCTGCCTTTCTCACTAGTACTATGGGCGAAGCATAAGCACTAGAGCTTTCTTGAATGACCCCTTTTTTAAGCAGCTTGCCAATATGTTCCCTGACTTCACTGTACTGTGTGGGTGGGATTCGTCTGTATGGCTGTGTTACAGGTATGTCATCTGTCAGATGGATCTCATGTTGTACTTTGTCAGTGTGGCCTAGATCTTCATCTTCTGTTGCAAACACAAAAGAGTACTTCTCCAGTAACAAAGTCAGCTGTGCTTGCTGTTCTGGGCTACCACAAAAATTGAGCTTGCCGAGAATTTCCTGCACATCTGTCGGTGTTTCGGGGTGTTCACTGATACTCACTTGTTCAGTATCTGCTGAGATTCTCTGGAACTGTACCTCACAAAGCTCATCACTTTTCACACAGTCTACCTGAGTCAAAACCCCTAGCCTAGTCCGTGGCCCTAGCCAGATATCTTCATCAGACATGTTCATGACTCGGACTGGAAAAATGTGATTGCCCGATGAAACCAAAGTAGGCACAACAACCAAACCTCCAGGAACGGGGACACCCACTGACTCCAGCAACAAAAAAGAACCATCCTCACTCACGGTCCTGAGTCCCCTAGCCATAACTGTAGCAGCAGATGAAGCAGGTATATGGACTACATCCTTACCAGCTACCCTAGCGAAAGAGAGTCTGTCTGTTGCATGTACTGCATGAAGATGATTAAAAGCCTCTCTCCAGTTTGAGTCAAACCTCTCCTGCAGTGTGGTGTCAAACTCAGTGTGTACTAGCTCTCTGCATTTTTTGACAATGTTCATCCCTATTAGACCTGGAACAGAGGAAGAGTGTTCAGAATCTTTAACTATCTGAAAACCTCGCTTTGGGATAGTCAGACCCATGGCTTCTACATCAAGCTCCACATAGCCCATATAGGGTATGTCTAATCCATTAGCTGCAGTGATCTTTAACCACTCAAATGCCGGGTGAATGTCTTCACCTTTCACTGACAGGTGTTCCCTGAAAAAACTCTCAGAAATTGTACTGACCTGGCTACCAGTGTCAAGTAAGCAGGACACTGTAACACCTCGTAGTTTCACCTCAACAGTTTTACATTCTCCGACTGCACGCTCTAAGATCCTGCTTCTGTCTGGAGTCTCTTTTGGTGAGCCAGCTTCCTCCCCTCGAGTTGTGTGGCTCATGACAACTGAGGGTGCGAGTTTTCCTGCACTACATAAGAACTAGGTGTTGCGTCCCCTTGACCCCCTCTGGCCTGTGAGCATTTTCTTGCAATGTGACCTATGCCTCTACACTTGAAACAGATAAGCTGACCATCTGGTGTGAACTTTGGCTGGGGTCTAGGTCGTGGCTTGGGCTCTAGGAATGTCTGTTGAGTGCTGCGCTTACTCAGTTCACCTACAGCAAAGGCTAGATCAGCGAGTGTTTTGCCTAACTCTGCTAGCTGTTTTTCTTGATGGGCTACTGCTCTCCGAACATCATTTAATGCAATACCTTGGTCATTGTTTGTTTTAATAATAGAGCACTGGGTTTCCGGAACCTCTGATGTAACTTGGTTGCTCTTTATGACCCTGGGACGATGAGACCTGCTGTCCTCCATCTCCCACAGGAGGGCCTCATTCCTCACATCTAGAAGACTGCTCTCTGGTTTGTCCCTAACCATTTTCCTGAGTTCACGCCTGAGTGCTGCTTCTCTTAAACCCTCAATAAACCGGTCTCTGAGCACAGTTTTCTCATTAGGTATTACATCTGTGGACAGTTTCACTATAGAGCTCAAAATCTGGGATAGTGCATGGGAGTAGTCACGGAGGTCTTCTCCATCAGTTTGGTTACGGTTGTAAAAGGTCTGCAAAAGCTGTGTGGAACTGCGCTTTTCCCCAAATGCATTGCTCAGGTAAGAGTATAAATCACTGGGCCCCACTGACTGACCCCTCATGCATAGTCGCACCTCTTCCAATGCAGGGCCATGCAATAGAGATAGTATATAGTCACATTGTTCTTCTGTTGTTTGCTCTCTGTATCTTAAAAGCCTTTCAACCTCTTCAATAAACTCTTCGACAGATCTCCTGTCTGTACCACACTCCCCACTAAATGCTTGGATCTGGCGTTCTTTTGGAAAGTAGATGTATGAACGTGTGGGTGCACTGTTATCACTTGCTCTCTGAGCCCTTGCTTCACCATTTAACCTGGTGAGCTCATCTCGCAGTCTGGCAAGCTCTTGCATGGTGGTCTGCATTTCTTTTGTAGCACCTTCACCTATACCCATTATGCCACCTGAGGTGTGGCCATTATCATTACGTTAACTCCCTTCATCACCAGAATCACTAGACATAATGATATATTAATCTTTACTCAGTCCAGTATAAATGAGGATATTTAGTTCAAAACCTGGTTCAAGGATACTACAAGGACAGTCTTTAACTTGGAGCCTTGCTGGATCTTGGTCTTTGTAGCTGAAGTTAGCGCTGGAGTCCTCTGCGCTGGTACGGCTGAGTCGTGTGAAACAGGAAGCACCAGAACCTCTTAGAGGCCCTCACGTCGTCTCTCGCTGGTCACCACCTCCACAGCAGGATGGCTTCAGACTCAACACCAACGGGCGTCACCAGCAATCTTCACCACTGCCGTATTTTTTTTTAAGTAAAAATAAGCCACTCTGTTGCCAATTTAAAAAAAATGTTTTAGCTACGCCCCACTCCTGGTACCAAAATTATGTAGCCCGTGGAATTAGATACCACACAGGACACAATTACTTCCGGGGTTCTTGTAGCTTTAATTTTATTGTTTGAACCTTCGAATGCAGATCGTTTTACTGAGTGCATACATTCCTGTGTCTTTCGAGCAAACAGCTCATAAATGTTCACAGATGTGGCAAGTTTAACAGAAAAGATTTTAAAAAGGGAAATAATAAATACAAAATACGGTGCAAAATACGGCAGTGGACTATGTACGTTAAACAGGGTTTAACAAAGACATGTGGAACTTCCTGAAGATCGCGCAACTTCTCACTCTGTCAGTTACCTTTAAACAGAATTAAAATGCATATAAAACCTTTACATCCCAAATACAATGGCATGGTGTGGCTTTATTCACGCCAACATTACCTTGTCATGCCTGCAATGGCGAACAGCGGTCGACGGCTCGCGCCCAAAATCACCGAACATCAACTCCAGTAGCGTCTAAATCAAACCATCTTGTCAAATTACCGACATACAATATTGTTTGGAATAATGTTACAGGTATATTTCACAAGATATTTACCCTTACTTACTACGGAGTCAGAGCACCGTCACACCGCAATCTTCAGGCGCTCCACACAAGAAAAAAAAGAAAGAATACCCAAGATGCACTTGGATAACTTGCACGGAGTTACAATAAAAGTCCGCCACTGCCACTTACTGGTCAAAACATGCAATGACAACCAAAACTATAAAAATACACTCACAATCTGCCTCACAATTTAAATACATCAAATGACATTTTACATGGCTTGACAGTGTAACAATTACATATATTAACAGTTAAACTATACTAAATTTAAGTGGAAAATCATTTAACATATTTAACAGATTTACCACCCGGCTACACATGCAAAACAACATGAGGAAAACATGATCGACAGTGACAAAGGGAAACCAAAAAAGCAAGCCTGTCTCTGAAAAAGAACCACGCCTTGTTGTTTTAGTATATATCACTATGTGTTTCTGTTATTTGGCAGACGACTCCCGGTTGCACCGAGGGTACGTCTCCAGCGCTGCAGCATTACCTGTGAACTATTTGTTGTGTGCCAATAAAATGACACGAACCAGCAAGAAGTCGTCTGACTTCTTATTTGCCTATGTCGACCTGAATCAAAGAACCGGGCGAGACTTTTGCAAAAGATAAGACTCAACAACGGGAGCAACCCGTTGCACATAAAAATACAGAGGAAAATCCCATCCTCGTCGCCAAAACTTGTCGTGTATCTACAGGATAACTGAATTATACAACGATCAAGGTTTATCTTGGTCTTCCTCTTTTCTTTGCCAGACCGTAGTAACATTTACAAAACGACTGCGTTAAGCGGGCACGAAAACAAATGAGTGACCCTCTTGCTCTGTCTTCTTCCAAGGGGCGCGCACCAGTGGCGCGCGTACATTTATACAACATACACAACCAATAGACATCGAGGGTCAGAGGTCAAACATAAAATACATATTACTGCAAATAAAAACATTTGCTTTCGTGTGTATCTCCATACACTACAACCTGAACCTATTGGTCCACCTCAGGGTCAGACCCCTTTTCCACCAACAGGGAATGGGTTCGGTGCCGGTTTGCAAACCCTTTTTGAACGGTTCAGAGCATTTAGACCAAAAATAAATTGGTTGCGAACCCAAAAAGTTGGTTCCGAACCGGCACCAAAAAATAGCAGGTTTTTCAGTGCGAACCGTGACATCAATGGGTGCGTGACATTCCAGAGGAAGAAGAGAGGAGAGCCTAACGGTAGATAATGGCGAAATCGGCAGATAACAAGGGTGCGCAGTGGTCAGCTGAGGAAACTCAGTGTTTGGTTGTTATCTGGGCATCTCCTGAGTTTCAGGAAAAACTAGAGCAGCACGAGAAAGAGTATGGCGAATTAATAGAAGAGATGGCCAAGAATGGGTTCACTCGAACGCAAGAACAAATTATCAACAAGTTAAAAAAAAATTAAGGACTACCGAGACGATAAAAAAGAGCTGTCCAAAAGTGGAGCAGAACGACATAATAATATGATGCTGTGGAGTTAAAAAAACAACGAGACAGGAGAGTAGACGTAGTCGAGGTAGTTTACTAGCTCCAACTTAGCATGTCATACATCTGACAACGACACTGAACTGAACTGTGAACCGGAAGCGGAAGTGCATTATCTGACCCCTCGCCTCTTCCCTTAAAGGTACACCATCCTCTTAGGTGAATGTCTCTCGTTATATAGATGTGGGTCACCACACAGGCCCCCCCAGAATTCACCTACACAAAACAATGCAAAACAGCAAAAGTGCAAGTCATGAACATAAAAATAGACTCTACAACAGAAGAGTCAATGACATAGTGCAAAGTCACGGGGAAAACAGGTGACGAGTCGGGGGGCGGACCCTGCGGCCATAACGGCTGCGCTTCACAGGAGGGGAAAGAGATGGGGCTGAAACCCGGGCCATAGGCGGGGCCGAAGCAGGAACAGAGGCAGGTGCCGGGGCCGACCTAGGAGGGCGCCCCTGCCGCGGGGGTAGGGCCAATTGCATTGGCTCCCCAATGTCCAAGTGAGTGGGCTTGAGACGGTCTATAGCGACCCGCTCCGGCCTGCCCCCCCATGTCCACCACAAAGTTCTTATCCCCCGCCTCCAGGACGCGGAAGGGCCCGTCGTATGGGGGCTGCAGCGGGGACCGATGGCTGTCGTGCCTAATGAAGACGTACCTCGCCGATGGCAGATCTTTGCAGACGTAGGACCGGGGAAGGCAGTGTTGAGACATTGGAACAGGAGCGAAGGCACCGGCAGCGCTCCGGGATGCACTGAGGTGAGAGGCGGCCGACCAGGGAGCCGTAGCATCCGGAAGAAACTCCCCCGGAACCCGCAGGGGCTGGCCATACACCAGCTCAGCGGAGGAGGTCTGGAGGTCTTCCTTCGGGGCCGAACGCAGGCCGAGCATGACCCACGGGAGCCGGTCCATCCAGTTGCAGCCAGTGAGGCTTGCCCGCAGAGCGGCTTTCATGTCCTGATGGAACCGCTCACAAAGTCCGTTGCTCTGCGGGTTGTACGCCGTAGTGCGGTGGATCTCCACCCCCAGGTGCTCAGCGACCGCCGCCCAGAGCTCCGAGGTAAACTGGGAGCCCCGGTCGCTCGTGATGTCACCAGGCGTGCCGAAACGGGCCACCCAGCAGCCGATGAACGCCCGTGCTACCTCTGCTGCCGTCGTGGAGGACAAGGGAATAGCCTCTGGCCACCTGGTGGCCCTGTCCACAATAGTGAGGAGGAACGTATAACCACGGGAGGGGGGCAGGGGACCCACCAGGTCAACATTGACGTGGTCAAACCGCCTCTCTGGAACCACAAACGGCGCCAAAGGGGCCTTGGTATGGCGGTGCACCTTGGCGCGTTGGCACGCCACACACGAGCCGGCCCAGGCTCTAACATCCTTACGGAGCCCAGGCCAAACGAACTTGCCGCTCACCAGCTTGGTCGAGGCCTTCACTCCCGGGTGGGAAAGGCCGTGGACGGTGTCGAAAACTCGGCGCCGCCAGGAAGTAGGCACAAGGGGGCGCGGTTGACCGGTGGAGATGTCACAGAGGAGGGTGGTGTTGGCCGCGTCGAACATCCCATCCTCCAGCCGTAGCGCCGTAGGGGTCGACCGGTAGTCTTGAACGGTCGCGTCCTTGGCTTGGTGAACGGCGTTAACAACCGCCCGTGAAAGGCAGTCGACGACGAAGTTATCCTTGCCCGACACGTGTTGTATGTCCGTGGTAAACTCGGAAACCGCCGCGAGATGGCGCTGCTGACGCCCAGACCACAGTTCTGAGGTTTTGGCCATACAGAACGTCAGCGGTTTGTGGTCCACGAAAGCGGTCAAATGTCGGCCCTCCAATAGGAACCTAAAGTTGTTTACTGAAGAACGCCAACGGCCGAGGCCATTCGGGGACAGTAAACGGTCTGCCTTCTCCAGCTCCGACAGTTCAAATAGTTTCAGGAGGAATGTCTTTATAGCATCGTACTTGCCAGCAGCTGGCGGATCTTCCAACAGTGTCATTGCTCGCGCCGTTGTCGATGCATCAAACGCCGCCACTACGTGGAAGAACTGCGTTACATCCTGCGTTATCCCTCTCAGCTGGAACTGGGCTTCCACATGTCGAAACCACGGCCGCGGATTATGCTGCCAAAAGTCGGGTAGCTTCACAGTAGCGGCGTAAATGCTAGCGTTAGCAATAGCCATGTTGTTAGCACCGGCGTCGGGAGCGGGTACCGCGGCAGCATTATTCCCGGCGTCTTCGTTGTCAGACATACTCGTATTAGTAGTTCGATCACGTCGGGGTCACCAATGTGGAGTTAAAAAACAACGAGACAGGAGAGTAGACGTAGTCGAGGTAGTTTACTAGCTCCAACTTAGCATGTCATACATCTGACAACGACACTGAACTGAACTGTGAACCGGAAGCGGAAGTGCATTATCTGACCCCTCGCCTCTTCCCTTAAAGGTACACCATCCTCTTAGGTGAATGTCTCTCGTTATATAGATGTGGGTCACCACAATGCCATATTATTGCTAGCTAGTGGGTTTCAGTGGGATGTAGCTAATGTTTACATCCAGTGTGCAACGCACAAAGTCCCCCGTTGATGACGTACAACGGTTCCGCGAAAAACGAGTCGAAACGCGGGCCCGTTCGCCACACAACACCAAGGTTCTCAGAATCCTGAACGGATGCCTGAACCAGAGCTACTTTGGTCGAAAACGGCTAACATTCCAGCCAAACAAGGGTAAATGTGCCTCGCCCAGAACCTGCTGACAGCTCTGTGGATGAAGTCTTCATCACGAGGGACACGGAACATGACGCTTTGCTGTGAGGTCCAGGTGATGAAATTTGCCTATGTAGCCTGTCAAGCAAAAGTGGAGCTGCACCGGTAAAGACAAACAGGGAGCACGGTGTCTTTTTGCATAATTTTGTATGGCTCTTTCACATTGACATCCAATGTTACTGAATTTTAGAGTGTGTGGTGTATTGGATCGAGCACTCGGTGCTCGATTGTGTTGGACTGTCACCACTACTGAGTTCTGTAATACACTGGTCGAGCCGAGTAGTGTGTGATGTCTCCGTCAGTAAAGATCAGACTTGTGCCGCATCCTCGTCTCCGTGTACTTATATATATTAGTGATTAAGTTAGTAACCCACGAATAGTAACACTACAATAGTGTACATAAGAGAAGTCACAACATGGTGTCAGAAGACGGAGTTACGGTATAATTCGAGGGCGGTACTTCAACGAGTTCGCTGGTAGTTGAGGCAGCTAGTTAACACGTGCTAGCCTGAGCACAAATATGGAACAGTTCAAGCCGCCACCACCGCTGATACTTACCGGGAATGTCGCAGAAAACTGGAGACGATGGGAGCAGCGTTTCCAGCTGTACATGACCGCTTCAGGTGCGTTGGATAAGGAAGAGACGGTTAAAATAGCCATTCTGCTTCACACCATCGGCGAGGAGGCGTTAGAAGTGTATAACACACTCACCATCATCCCGGAAGGAGACGACGAATCGATGGAGGACGTTCTGAAAGCCTTCAAGGACTACTGCAGCCCTCGGAAGAACGTCGTGTTCCAACGCCATCAATTCTGGTCGCACACGATGTCAGCAGGAATATCGGTGGACAGATTCATCACAGAGCTGTGCCAGAAGAGCAAAGACTGTGAGTTTGGCAGACATGAAGATGACATGATAAGGGATAAATTAGTGTTCAGCATAAATGATGCCCGTTTGAAAGAAAGACTGTTAAGTGATAATGAGCTTACTTTGCGCAGGGCCGTAGAGATATGTAGATCAGCCGAGCTCGCTAAGTCACAAATACAAGCGATGCAGACGTCACATGTTGTCCAAGACGCCTCAGTGGAGGCATTGAAGAAAGCAACAGGGCAAACGCGCACGGGCAGCTGGAACAAGAACAAAACGAGCAGCAAGAGGCATGTAACAACAACTCTCTGCCACAAGTGTGGAAATAAACATGAGCCCCGTCAATGCCCAGCTTATGGTGCAGTGTGCCACAAATGTGGTAAGAACAATCATTTTTCCAAGGTGTGTAAATCAAGCACTGAAAAAAGCGGCAATTACAAGACAAAGACAGTGCATAATCTAGAAAGTGAAATTGATTCCTTATATATAGGCATGATTGGAAAATACAAAAACAAAGCAGCCCACCAAGCTAAAGGCACTGTATGGCGTGAAACAGCCACGGTCAGAGGCGTAGCAATTAACTTCAAGTTGGACACAGGCGCCGATGCAAATGTGCTTCCTATGCGAGTATTCCGGCAGCTACCAGGTCCCGTTCAGTTACGGCCCACAAAGACTGTGCTGATTGCTTTTGGTGGTGCACGACTACCCTCAGATGGTGTTGCATCTCTAGATTGCCGCACATCTAAGCATACGGCTATATTGGACTTCCATGTGTCTAGCCGAGCTGACAAGCCAATCCTGGGTGGAGATGCGTGTGAAGAGCTGCAGCTGGTGAGAAGAGTCGAGGCGCTTGCAGTGGAGTCCCCACAACCAGCAAAACCTCCGGCCACCAAAGAGGAGCTGCTGCAGAGGTATGCAGAGGTCTTCACAGGATTAGGCGAATTTCCTGGAGTTCATCACATACACATTGACCCCAGCGTCACGCCTGTGATTCACGCGTGCAGGAACGTACCACTCTCCATCATGGACTCACTAAGAGAGACACTCACAGACTTGCAGAACAGGAAAGTCATAACTCCTGTCAATGAACCTACAGAATGGGTGAACAGTCTTGTTGCCACAAAGAAAAAAAATGGTGCGCTAAGGGTATGTTTGGATCCTTGCAACCTGAATGAGGCAGTCAAGCGTCAACACTACTCCATTCCTACACCGGAAGACGTGCGCAGCAGGCTAACAGGAAAATCCATCTTCTCCATCCTAGATGAAAAGGATGGATACTGGCAGATCAAGCTAGATGAGCCGTCGTCTAAGCTATGCACCTTCAACACGCTGTGGGGCCGGCTCCGCTTCCTCAGACTCCCATTCGGGATCAAATCGGCCAGCGAAGTGTTTCAACAAAAGAACTGTGAGACCTTCGGCGATATCCCAGGTGTGTACATTATAGCAGACGACATGATCATCGCAGCGTCATCAGAGCGGGAACACGATGAAATCCTGCAGAAAGTAATGGAGAGAGCCAAGACCGCACATGTGAAATTTAACAGGGACAAGATCCAGTTTAAAGTTGATACTTTAAAGTAACTGGGACACGTCATCACGGCAGCAGGACAGAGAGCTGACGACACAAAGATCAAAGCGATTGTCGACATGCCAACCCCGGAAGACAAACAAAGTCTCCAACGTCTGCTGGGAATGACAAAATTCCTAGCGCAATACATACCAAACGAAGCCTCACTCACGGCACCCCCCAGACAGCTGCTCAAGAAGGATGTAGCGTGGCAATGGTGCCCGCACCACAGCTCAGCGCTAAAGGCACTAAAGACCATCCTCACACAAGCCCCTGTGCTGAGATACAACGATCACAAGCAGCCTCTCACTCTACAAGCAGACTCCTCAAATGATGGACTGGGAGCCTGTCTGATGCAGGACGACCGCCCAGTGTGCTATGCCTCACGAGCGCTCACCGACACAGAAAAGAGGTACACACAGATAGAGAAAGAGTTGCTCGCTATAGTGTTTGCTGCTAAGAGATTCCACCAGTATGTTTTTGTCTTTGTGTCTATGCAGTTAGCATAGCCCTGCACCATGCCCTGCAACACCTGGCATCACCAAACACCTACGCACGCATCCTGTTCATAGACTTTAGTTCCGCCTTCAGCTCCATCAACCCACTCAAACTCTTTACCATACTCTTGGATATGAACATTGACCTAGCCATATGCCACTGGATTCGAAGCTTCCTGTGGAACAGGCCACAGAGGGTGAAGGTTAATAACCTAACCTCACACCCTCTTACCCTCAGTATAGGTGCTCCTCAGGGCTGTGTTCTCTCCCCCTGGCTCTTCTCACTTTACACCACCCACCTCACATCCACGGATAGCTCTGTGAAAATAACCAAATACGCAGATGATACAACCATTGTAGGCCTCATCTCCAACAATGATGAAACCCAGTACCGCACTGAAGTAGACCAGGCTGTCACTTGGTGCTCAAACAACAATGTTCTGCTTAATACAGCCAAAATCCAAGAACTCATTATTGACTTCCGATGCATGCCGAATCCTAAAACACCCATACAAATGAACAGAGGCCCCATCACCACCACCGACTCTTTTAAATTCCTTGGAACATACATCAGCAATAACCTGAAATGGAAAATTAACACCGAACACATTATTGCAAAAACTCAACAACGACTTTACTTTCTTAGACAGCTTAAAAAATACCAGATCAAACATCAACTGCTCGTTCTGTTTTACTTAGCCATTATCGAGTCCATCATAACATCTTCTATTACAGTATGGTACAGCCGCACAGACAGTCAAACGTGGAAAAAACTACAGCGGATTGTCAACAAGGCATCCAAAATCATAGGCAACCCACTCCCCTCAGTTCAATCTCTACATACTAACCGGGCTGTAAAGCGAGCAAAAAAGATCACCTCCGACCCCTCACATCCTGCTCATCACCTCTTCCAGCTCCTTCCCTCAGGGAGGTGCTACAGGTCACTGTCAACTAAGACTAAACGCTTCGCAAACAGCCCCCCCCCCCTAGCCAAAAGGCCTCTGAATTCCTCCCTATAGTCCCCTCCTCACACACCACTGGCATAAATACCACCATTCACCTGTTATGCCTGATATGTTTATTTTTGTTATTGTGTAACTGTATTGTTCGTGATAATATATGGAGTGTCTGTTGTTGTCCATGTATGTATTGTGCTGCAGAGTATAAAATGTAAAGTGTACCAAAAACAAATTCCACCGGCCTTGGTCGTGTGGCTAATAAAACTATCTATCTATCTATCTATCTATCTATCTATCTATCTATCTATCTATCTATCTATCTATCTATCTATCTATCTATCTATCTATCTATCTATCTATCTATCTATCTATCTATCTATCTATCTATCCATCTATGTAATATGAGGGCCCTCTATTTGAGTTGAAAAGGCTTTTGAAGGTTCAAAAACCAAAATGTTAATTTTCCATTAAGTAAGTCAGTATTGGGAGAAGACTTTAGATGGCCAAATAAATTTTTGACTCTCTCTGACAGCTTGTCCCTATCTTAGGCCCAAGTTAACTGTCGTGGTGGTGAAGAAGCATGGAAGTTGCAGGTTCTTTGCAGATATACACTACCGTTCAAAAGTTTGGGATCACCCAAACAATTTTGTGTTTTCCATGAAAAGTCACACTTATTCACCACCATATGTTGTGAAATGAATAGAAAATAGAGTCAAGACATTGACAAGGTTAGAAATAATGATTTGTATTTGAAATAAGATTTTTTTTACATCAAACTTTGCTTTCGTCAAAGAATCCTCCATTTGCAGCGATTACAGCATTGCAGACCTTTGGCATTCTAGCTGTTAATTTGTTGAGGTAATCTGGAGAAATTGCACCCCACGCTTCCAGAAGCAGCTCCCACAAGTTGGATTGGTTGGATGGGCACTTCTTTGAGCAGATTGAGTTTCTGGAGCATCACATTTGTGGGGTCAATTAAACGCTCAAAATGGCCAGAAAAAGAGAACTTTCATCTGAAACTCGACAGTCTATTCTTGTTCTTAGAAATGAAGGCTATTCCATGCGAGAAATTGCTAAGAAATTGAAGATTTCCTACACCGGTGTGTACTACTCCCTTCAGAGGACAGCACAAACAGGCTCTAACCAGAGTAGAAAAAGAAGTGGGAGGCCGCGTTGCACAACTGAGCAAGAAGATAAGTACATTAGAGTCTCTAGTTTGAGAAACAGACGCCTCACAGGTCCCCAACTGGCATCTTCATTAAATAGTACCTGTTAGAGCCTGTTTGTGCTGTCCTCTGAAGGGAGTAGTACACACCGGTGTAGGAAATCTTCAATTTCTTAGCAATTTCTCGCATGGAATAGCCTTCATTTCTAAGAACAAGAATAGACTGTCGAGTTTCAGATGAAAGTTCTCTTTTTCTGGCCATTTTGAGCGTTTAATTGACCCCACAAATGTGATGCTCCAGAAACTCAATCTGCTCAAAGAAGTGCCCATCCAACTAATCCAACTTGTGGGAGCTGCTTCTGGAAGCGTGGGGTGCAATTTCTCCAGATTACCTCAACAAATTAACAGCTAGAATGCCAAAGGTCTGCAATGCTGTAATTGCTGCAAATGGAGGATTCTTTGACGAAAGCAAAGTTTGATGTAAAAAAAATCTTATTTCAAATACAAATCATTATTTCTAACCTTGTCAATGTCTTGACTCTATTTTCTATTCATTTCACAACATATGGCGGTGAATAAGTGTGACTTTTCATGGAAAACACGAAATTGTTTGGGTGATCCCAAACTTTTGAACGGTAGTGTAGATGGTAAACTGTCCAACCCTCCCACTGGAACAGCCATCGATTCAGAGGTGACATGGACAGAATGGTACGTTTACTGCTCCAAAATGTTCCTTTTTAACAATACTCGCTGTGGTAAAGAACTTTTTTATTCCTAGGTATGACTTACACATCGTGAGCCAGGCTGTTTGCATGGGAAGTGTCTCCCCGAAACAGCGGACTAATGTGTTATAATGTAGAGCCGAAGGAACGGAGAAGACCGTAGGTTCACACTTTAGCCGTGTAGGCAACTTTCTTTAATCACGGTAAATCAGCGAGACAAACAAAACCCACCGCTCGACTGAGCGGAGGTGGCAAGAATAATCAGAATACTGGCTGGACAACCATAACTTAACCCTGCGTTAACCTGCCAGGGCAACCATGACTTAACCCTTAGTTCCTGGGTTGAATTCTGTCCCCAATACGTGTCCACCACATGAGCCCCCCCAGAATTCGCCCTAGTAATCGAAGTCAGGCAGGCGCGGGTGGACGACAGGCCGTCCGCGGCGGCTCTGGATAACAGGGGCCGGAGTGTCTGTGGGAGGCATTGACGCGGGCCTGTGGAGGTCGGCCTGAGGAGCAGAAGAGGCAGCTCGGGCCTCCACGGGGGGAGGAGGCGGAGCCGGGGGACGACCGCGACGAGGAGGTTGGGCTAACTCCAACGGCTGCGTCAAGTCCAGGTGTGCGGGTTTAACTCGGTCCACTGAAACATGCTCGGCCGTGCCCCCAAAATCCACCACCAGGTGCTTAGTTCCCCGTTCCAGGACGCGGAAGGGGCCGTCATAAGGGGGTTGCAGAGGGGGGCGGTGTGCGTCGTGACGGATGAACACGTAGTCCGCTGACTGCAGACCTGGGGGCACCTGGGACACCGGAGCGCCGTGTTGGGCGGTAGGGACGGGTGTGAAAGCTCTGACCCCGTCCAGCAAGGAGGCTCGTTGGTCCACAGCTGACCAGGGACGCGTTGCATTGGGCATGAAATCGCCTGGGACTCGCAGCGGCGTGCCGTACACCAGCTCCGCAGAGGAGGCTTGTAGGTCTTCCTTCGGGGCGGTCCGCAGGCCCAGCATGACCCATGGGAGCTTGTCAACCCAGTTGCAGTCCTTGAGAGTAGCCCGAAGCGCAGCCTTCATGGACCGGTGGAAGCGCTCACATAGGCCGTTCGCCTGAGGGTGGTAGGCGGTAGTGCGGTGAAGCTTGACGCCCAGAGCCTCACCCACAGCATTCCATAGCTCTGAGGTAAACTGTGGCCCACGGTCAGATGAAAGGTCGGAAGGCGTACCGAAACGTGAGACCCACGACCCAATAAAAGCCCGGGCCACATCAGCAGACGTTGTGGATGCCAGGGGAACAGCTTCAGGCCAGCGCGTAGTCCTGTCCACCACAGTGAAGAGGTAGGTGAACCCATGGGAGGGGGGTAGGGGACCAACCAGGTCGACGTGGACATGGTCAAATCGTCTCTCCGGCACTGCGAAGCGTTCCAGGGGCGCCTTAATGTGGCGGTGTATCTTAGCCCGCTGACAGGCAACACACGAGTCGGCCCACGCTTTCACGTCTCTCTTAAGTCCCTCCCACACAAACTTAGCAGAGGTCAGGCGCACGGATGGCTTACCGCCTGGATGAGAGAGGCCGTGCACAGCTTCAAATACGGGGCGTCTCCAGCTGTGCGGGACGATGGGCCTGGGCTGTCCTGTGGAGACGTCACACAGGAGGGTGACACCTGTGTCGCTGAAAGGAACGTCCTGCAGGCGGAGCCCCGTGTCGGAGGCCCGGAGACGGAGGATGCTCGGGTCCGTGGCCTGGTCAGCAGCCATCTGTGCATAGTCAAGGCCTAGGTGGACCGCTCCAATCACTGCCCTAGACAGGCAGTCAGCTACCTGGTTAGACTTACCAGCGACGTGCTGGATGTCGGTAGTGAATTCCGAAATGTAGGAGAGTTGTCGCTGCTGGCGAGCGGACCATGGCTCGGCCGTCTTGGACATGGCAAACGTGAGGGGCTTGTGGTCCACGTACGCAGTAAACTCGCGGCCCTCTAGCAGGAAACGGAAATGCCGGACGGCGAGCCAGAGACCGAGGAGTTCCCTGTCAAAAGTACTATACTTGCGCTCTCGGGGTGTAAGCTGGCGACTGAAAAAGGCCAAAGGCTGCCAAGCCCCCCCCACCCACTGTTCGTGAACCGCACCAACAGCATAGTCCGATGCATCCGTGGTTATGGAAATAGGCGCTGTAGGTGAAGGATGCGCTAGCAGGGTAGCCTGAGAGAGCGCAGCTTTAGTCTCGGTGAACGCACGGTCCCGCTCTGCTGTCCAGTCGACCGCCTGGTTGGGGGACATGCCTTTCAGCGCCTCGTACAGTGGCCGGATGATAAAGGCGGCTCGAGGAATGAAGCGGTGGTAGAATGTCACCATCCCGATGAACTCCCTGAGCGCACGAGCTGTTTGGGGGCGCGGAAAGGCCGCCACCGCTTCCACCTTTGAGGGCAGGGGGACTGCCCCGTCCCCAGTGATGCGGTGCCCGAGGAAATCAATGGCTGTCAGCCCGAACCGGCACTTCGCCGGGTTGACGATCAGCCCATGCTGGCTGAGGCGTGTGAAGAGGGCATGAAGATGGGACAGGTGTTCTTCCTCGGAGGCGCTGGCGATGAGTATGTCGTCCAAATAGACGAAGATGAAAGGAAGGCCACGGAGCACTGAATCCATCAGCCGCTGAAAGGACTGGGCCGCGTTTTTGAGTCCAAATGGCATTCGTAGGAATTCAAATAGGCCGAATGGGGTTGTCACCGCTGTCTTGGGGATGTCTGAGGGGTGCACGGGAACTTGATGATAACCACGGACCAGGTCGACTTTTGAGAAGACGCATTTGCCAGACAGGTTTGCAGAAAAGTCCTGGATATGCGGGACAGGATAGCGGTCAGGCGTGGTGGCGTCATTTAGTCGGCGGTAGTCCCCGCATGGGCGCCAACCTCCATCAGGCTTAGCGACGATGTGGAGTGGGGACGCCCACGGGCTGTCAGAGCGGCGGATGATCCCCATGCGTTCCAGGTGCTCGAACTCAGACTTGGCAATGGCGAGTTTGGCGGGGTCGAGACGCCTGGCTCTGGCGTAGACCGGGGGCCCCTTCGTAGCAATGTGATGCTCCACCCCATGCTTAGCGGTGGGTGCAGAGAAGGTAGGCTGGGTGAGGTCAGGGAACTCAGCGAGGAGGCGGGTGAACTTGTCTGCCTCTGAGAGAGAGTTGGCTAGACCTGCATAGGCCGCTTCCCTCCGCGTACATGCGAAGGAGGAGAAGGTTAAGGCATCGACCAGACGGCTGTTCTGAATGTCCACTAGCAAACCGTAAGCGCACAAAAAATCAGCTCCGAGGAGGGGAAGCGTTACATTGGCCATGACGAACTCCCACGTGAAACGTTGTCCACCAAAACACAGTTCTACAGACCGCACGCCGTAGGTGTGGATAGGGCTGCCGTCAGCCGTCGCCAACTGGGGGCCCCGCTCCCCGCCCATGATGTCGACGTCAGTAGCAGGGAGCACGCTTCTCTGTGCGCCCGTGTCACAAAGAAATCGCCGACCGGAGATGGTGTCGAGGATGAAGAGTAGCCTGCTCGTATCGCCAACACTCATGGCCACTACTGAGTGTTGGCCCTCTCGTTTCCCGTCGGCCTGTAGTTGCAGGGGGAACGGCACCGTTTAGCTTTCGCACCAAATCGAGCGTGGTACATACAGAGTCCAGAGGGCTTGTAGCGGTCTGATGCTGTGGCGCCACCGTCGGGCCACGCCCGCGATGTCGGCGGGGGGCCAGTGAAGGTAGGAGCCAGCACCCCGGCATGGGAGGAACGTTGTGTAGCGACGAAGAATCGGTCAGCCTCCTTTGCCAGCTCACGGGGATCAGTTATGGTGGAGTTAGCGAGCGCAGTCTGGACGTGGGGCGGCATGTTGCGCAGAAACAGCTCCATAAACAGGAAACATGGCTTTTCTTGACCCAGTAGGTTTAACATCCTGCTCATTAGCTCCGATGGTTTGCCATCTCCCAAGCCCTGAATTGCGAAGAGGCGACGTGCTCTCTCCGTTGCTGACAGTTCAAAAGTTTCAAGGAGGAGATGTTTAAGTGCGGCGTATTTACCATCGGCCGGTGGGTTGGTTATGAAACCGCTTATCCTGGAAGCCGTAGCGCACCCCAGCGCTGCCACTACGTAGTAGTACCTGGTCTCGTCTGCTGTTATGTCTCTGAGCGCGAACTGTGCCTCAGCCTGCGCGAACCATGTAGCCGCGGAAGACTCCCAAAACTCCGGCAGTTTAATTGCAACGGCGTTCGTAGCCATAATGTGTGTGGTTTCAGAAAACTTATCCGAAAACCGACGTCGGGGTCACCAGTGTAGAGCCGAAGGAACGGAGAAGACCGTAGGTTCACACTTTAGCCGTGTAGGCAACTTTCTTTAATCACGGTAAATCAGCGAGACAAACAAAACCCACCGCTCGACTGAGCGGAGGTGGCAAGAATAATCAGAATACTGGCTGGACAACCATAACTTAACCCTGCGTTAACCTGCCAGGGCAACCATGACTTAACCCTTAGTTCCTGGGTTGAATTCTGTCCCCAATACGTGTCCACCACAATAATGTATTACATGAACATGTATTATAATCTCTCCCCAAAGCCAGTTTGTATCAAAATCAATGTTGAATGCCTTTTAATGTTTGTTATTGTGAAATAGTTTATAAAAGCCCTCTATAGGCATGAAAATGTATAAATATTTTTCAGAAAGGTGAATCAGTTCGTCTGGACATGAGGTTTAGTGGAAGAAACGTTTCATCACTTAATCTAACTCTCAGCTGACTGAAGGTATCTCCAACCAGCACATTTGGATACCGACTTAAACTGCCGATCAGTTTAATAAGCAAATTGCCGTGGCCATTAATTAGAGTTACAATGGCCATGTGTACTATTCACAGAGGATTGGGGAATAGCTGCAATCACAGCTGCAAGCTACGTATATCTATCTTTGAGATATGTGACTACTTTTCATGTATTCAAACTCTAGTGGCCTAGTTGACGTTTGATTACCCAGGTTAGTTTAATTTAACACAACCCCTGTTACCTTGTCCAGTCAGCTGAAGTCTAGGGAGAGTATGAAACTGATTGGAATTGTCAGAACCCTGGTCACACAACTTCCTTTTCTTTTTAAGGCGATCATCAGCATTCCTGCACCCTGTCAGTATGCCCATAAGTTGGCCTTCCTGATGGGTCAGAACATTCACAAGCAGCCCAACATGGAGCTGGATGACTACCTCTTCTACCTGTGAGGGACCTGGAGAACTTGTCCCAGGAGAAAAGCACTCTGGTATTAATTTTGTTTTATTCTGTTCAGTTTGTATTATTTTGAGATGATTTCCTGTGTAAAATTTAAAAAAAAACCCAAAAGGACTGAGTAGCCAAGGTACAATGATCCCATTGGCATCTTTTGTACAATGAATTTATTTTTTGAAGTTTATTTTTCACAGCAGTATTACAAAATTTATATCAATGCAAAAAGTTATTTTTGTCTGCCATCCAGGTTTTTTTTTTTAACTTCATGGGAAAGTAAAAAAAAAAAAACGAAATATAAAAATAAGCAAACTTTATACAATTTGGGAGAGGAAAAGTGTGTACATAAGAGTCTATACGGGAGAGAGGTGATATGAGGATTTTCAGTCTGTGGTAGGGAGAGTGTCAAGGTTCCCAATGTGTGGTAGGGAAAAGAAGTGTGAGAGTAGAGAGGGTGTGCGGGCTCTCCGACTGTGTGAAAATGTGTACATAAGAGCAATGAAACAAAAAAACAAAAACAAAAAAAGGGGGGGGGCTTGAGAGAAAATAAAGTTAACAGATAAAATTTAAACAAAAAAGTAATAATGAATCAAACATTACAGTGTCATTCTTTCAGGGCATTCAAAAAGTAAAACAACATTAAAATGTCATTTATTAGATAAATCCACAAAATCTTGGTCTAGAATTTAATGAACTTATTTTTCTGAAGACGGAGGGAAAAAGTAATCTTTTTCATAGCATAAATGTCATTTACTATATCTATCCACTCCTGTATTGTGTGTGTGTGTGTGTGTGTGTGTGTGTGTGTGTGTGTGTGTGGGGGGGGGGGGTTCAGAGAATAACCAACACCTTGTGAGTGCTTTTTTTTTTTTTTACCAGCGGATGTCAAAATACCAAATAACTATTCATCAGGCTGTCCTGCCTGGAAATCAGCATTTCTTAAGAATATTGTGGAAAACTGGGAGGGCAGATCATTGTTCAGTATGCTTTTCAATGCTTTGTGAAGCTCTGTCCAGAAAGGTCTTATCATTGGGCACTCAGAATATGTGGCAGTGGCTGGCTTCCTGAAGTCCACACCGGTCTCCAACATTTGGTATTACCCCCATCAGTATGTACTTTCTGTTTTGGTGTATAAGAAATTGAATAAAACACTGCACTTCCACTGGAATTTACATACATCAAGCGAATTCTCATTTGATATTGTAGTTACCTTCTTTTTTCCATTTTTCTTTAATGTATTCTGTAGTTTTTTTTGTGTCATAAGGCCTTCATAAAATCTTGAGATAACACCCTTATCTGAGTCTTTTTGATAGGCACCAATAAATATCCTCAGTATAGGATCATTAGAGTCTGTTTTATCTTTAATGTTATGTTCAAAATGATTACGTATCTGGAGATACCTATAAAAATCATATTTTTCAAGACCATACTCTTTCCTCAAGTTTTCCATCTTTTACGAGTCCCTTTTCTGTTAGGGAACAGAATGTTGTTACTCCTTTTGAAATCCAGGACTTAAATCTATGACCAATTTTATTAGGTTTGAACTCTGGATCATAAGTACACCATTGAATTATTTGTAATGTATGGCCCAGTTTATATTCTTCTTATCATATTCCAGATTTTTAGTTGAGCACTGATCCATGGATTTTGCATCTATATAAACCTTCCTAAATTGTTGTGAGCCAATACTGTGTGAATTGGAGGATCATTCATAATGGAGAGTACAATATCCATTTGGTATGAAATGTTGGGTTACATATGTTCATTAAGGGTTTAGTCTGGGCTGCATAAAAATAATCCCCCCCCTCCCTTGGTAGTTGTAGAGGGTTTAGCCCTGTGTTTTTTTCCCCCCTGCCAAATAAATCTGGAAATGATCTTATTGAATTCGGAGATTGTTTTGAGGAAATTTCTACAGGGAGTGCTTGAAATAAATAGAGATATCGTGGAAGGATGTTCATCTTTACAGAATCAATTCCATGACTGGGACCAAGGAAAGAGACAGCATTCCATCTGTGTATGTCGTCTTTAATTTTTGCTAAGAGGAGACCATAATTTATCTCTGCCAATGTTGGGATTTTTTTTCCCAGTCAGTATATTCCTAAATATTTCAATGAGTTCTGGTCTCAATTAAGATGGAATTTTTACCTAAGATGTTTTGCGGGTGTATAATTAAAAGCCAAAATTTGCGTTTTCTTTACATTTAGTTTGTATCCTGCATATCTACCAAATGTTTCTAGAAAATTCATTAATTCAGAAAACGCGTTAGGGGGTTTACTTAAATAAATCAAAATATCAGCGTACAATGCCAGTGTGTGGTCTTGTCCATCTATGCAGATGCCTTTGATGCTTTCAGTCTGCCTTATCCGTTGTGTGAGAGTAACGGTGAAATTGGGTACCCTTGTCTCAAACCATGCTCTAATATAATGGTGTCTGAAAAGTACCCATTTATTTTTATTCGGGCAAATGGTTTATTATATAGTGTAGGATGCCCTTTACAACGTTTTTGTGCATGCCATATCTTTCAAGAACATTGTATAAGAGCGGCGAACTCACTGAATCAAAAGCGTTCTCAGCATCCAGACGAAGAAGGCTTCCAATTTATTCTGTTGGATATGGATTAATATGTGCAACGATCGTCTAATTTTGTTGTGAGCTTGTCTTTGTGGGATAAATCCAGTCTGGTCGTTATGTATAATCTGGGGAAGGATCTTTTCCAGTCTTTTGGCAAGGATGGCTGTATATAATTTGCAATCAACATGCAACACTGAAATTGGTCTGTATGATCCACATTATCTATAAATTTATTTCTGATTTCTCCCAATTTTGTGGCCAATCGATCCCTATTTTAATTCAAACACCCACCCTCGTACTGCATGCGTTCGCCAACTGCATCTCTCCGGCCGGCAGTCTCTAAGGAGACCGCCTCCCCACTTTCGTGACAAGGCGACTCCAGGCCAAACCACTGCTTTTTTCCGACACACCAGAGACGCATTCACGTGACGAACACAAGCCGACTCCGCCCCCTCCCGAAGACAGCGTTTGCCAATGATTGCTGCTTCATCGAGTCCGGCCATTGTCGGATCTGACGAGACCAGGGCGCGAACCCCAGTCCCCAGTGGGCAACTGCATCGACACAAAGTCGATGCTTAGACCGCTACACCACCGCGGACCCTTGTATGATCCACATTCTAATCTGTCCTTTATCTCCTTTGGGATAACTGAGATCACTGCCTCGCTCCATGATGGAGGCATTTTAGCATCCATTAAAAAATGCATTGCAAGCCAGAATAAGGCTTGGTATTAACTCGAGTCGAAAAGCCTTATACCACTCTGAAGGGAGGCCATCTGGACCAGGTGACTTATTCGCTTTGAGCCTGGCTCAAAGCAAATGTTTAGCTCTGTCTCAGTTACTGTAGCTGTTAATGTTTGATTTTGTTGCTCTGCTAGAACAGGTAAATTGAGAGACTCAAGGAAATTTACAATTTGTTGCTAGTCCTCTAAGTGGGGTTGTGTGCACAAGGATTTGTAGTACTTTTTAAACGTTTTTTGTATTTCGTCTTGTTTATATTGTATAGTCTTAGAGTCTGAGTCCCTTATTTTGTATATTGTTATCCACTTGTTTTTATAGTTTCCTTGCGAAAAGTTTAGTTGATTTTGAGCCTGACTCATAGTGTTTCTGTTTTGTAAATATCTTTTTTTCAATTTCCTGTGAATACAATATATTTATTTCGTTTCTCATTTTCAACAATTGATTGACAATACCCCCGGTATCACAGCAATGCATTCTATGGCGGTCTCACTTTAACACAAAAAAAAATCTATCCTTGAGTATACATCATGGGGGCATGAATACATAGTATAATCACGGCCTGATGGATAATAATCTCTCCAAAGATCCATCTGTCAGGACCAGATGGACACCTGACATCAATTGTGATGCTTCCAGCATTGGTGAATTGATCAACTGGTCAGAAGGTGTGTCAGAGCCACCTCTTACCTGCTCCCTAAGCACCTCGGAGGTGAAGAACTTCATCAACACACCCATGGAGGTGCTCAACTGGCCTTGCCACACACAAAGCATTGAGAGGGTTGTTAAAATGGTGACTGAAGTTTCTGTTAAGTACTTCTCACGGGAAAAGAGGGATGGAGGGATCAGGGCTCAGGAGACCAGCAGGAGGCTGATGTCCAAGAATGACTCAAAGCAGGACTTGTGCAACCTGGCAAAGTTCAAGAGGTCAGGAGATTGATCTTTGTAATTGTATCCAGTGATAAACATGCAGTTCACCTGTTAATAAATATTTAAATTTGATTTGGCTTTGTCAATATAAATGATTTCCCTTATATCTTTTAATATCTTATAAAGGGGTTCGAAAAGTGCCTCCAGTAGGAGATTTCCAGTTTGGGGAACATGTGAGGGGAAGCGCAACCTCAGGTGCTCGCACTAATTTCTTTCAATTCGTACTTTTTTCACCATCCCAGACAGTTTTGAAGAAGAGTTGTGAACAGCTAACTGTCTTTTAACATTCCAGAAAGCTGCCAAAACATCATAAATTATCAAAACAAGATGAACCAGACGGTTTGCCTGCAAGTAGCGGTTCCTCTGAGACGAGGGTCATTAGCACGCTAGCAGACCTCAGGCCAGAGATTAAGATGAGCTTCGCGGCCCTGGAGGTAAACTTGGATAAAATACAGTCTGCAGTGATGGAACACAGTCAACGTATGGAGTCTTTGGAATCAAACGCCAACCTTCAGGACCAGCGCATCAGTAAACTACAGGAACGATATGAGGCTCTAGCCGCAAGCAACACTAGGCTAATGGGTAAAACAGTGGATTTGGACGGACGGAGCCGCAGAAACAACATCAAAATCATCGACTTCCCTGGGTCCATTGAGGGACCAAGACCCACTTAATTCTTTTCGCAACTCCTGGTTGAACTACTGGGCGAGGAGACACTTTCGTCACCACCGGAACTGGACCAAGCACACAGGGCAATCGTTGCTAAACTGCAAAATGAAGTGAGGCTGCGGCCTGCGATTACTTGCCTAAACCGCTACCAGATCAAAGACCAGATGATCAGGGAGGCTAGCAAACGTCGAGTTAAACTATAATATCGCGGCTCAGCTGTACAGATTTTCAAGGATTATACCCCAGAGGTGCTGGAGCAGCGAGCAAAGTATCGAGAAGTCATGTCGAAGCTGTACGGTTTAGGCCTCAAGCCATCCCTGCTTTATCCAGCTAGCTTAAAAATCACACTTCAAAGCGGGGCTAGACAACAGCTCTCCTTGCCCGAGGAAGCAGAAACTTTTGCGGCTGGCTACCGGCAAAAATGAAGAGCTGACATTAAACCCTTGGGACTCCTAACCAAAGTTTGGTCGAGTACTGTAAATCCAGTCTACAACACGTTCAGGCATTTTTCTCTTACTTTTGTTAAATGTTTTGGGATTTCTTTTCTTTTATTGTTTCACTTTTATTCCATTTTACAATGGCATTAGTGTTAGAAGTCACACACTATACAACCTTGATGTCGTTCACAACTGTTTATTTTTATATATTGTTTTAAGTTTTTGGGGTGATATTTTATGAAGGGTAGATACTGAGACATCTCGGGAAAGAAAGAAAGTCGTTGCAGAAAGGGAAGCCATGGCTGATATTGGGGAAGTGAGCTTTTGTGCTTTTACTTTAGCACTGGTTTTGCTCTTAGATGCTTGTTTAGAGAGAAGATTCACCTCTGATGACTAGTAGTTCTCCTGATTTCCTACGTTAAATGCACTTACTGTAAGTCGCTTTGGATAAAAGCATCGGCTAAATGACTGTAATGTAATGTAATGAGGTGGGGAGGCCGAGGGCCAGAGGGGGGTGGAACACGGGGAAGGGGTGGTTGACCTGGGAGCAGTTGGCCCGGGAGGTCGGGGGTGAGACGGCATGGAGATGCCAAGGCTGTGTGGGAAAGGGCTTCTTTGTTTTTTTTTTGTTTGTTAAAAAAAACACTTTGATTATGTCGCTTATATTTTGCCATATTGTTTTCAAGTGCCTCATTTCTCCTGCTTTTTGTCTCTTGCATCCTGAGTCAGGTCAGACACTTCTGAAGTCATGGGCTATATCATGGCAAACGTGATGTGCTGGCTGGTGGTGGGCAGGCGGTCAGGATCATTTCACTAAACACTGGTGGGTTAAATTCCTCGGTTAAATAAACAAAAATTCTGACACATATTAAAAACCTAAGTGCAGACATAATGTTTATTCAGGAGACACATTTATACAACTTTGACCAAGGGAAGCTGAAAAGGCCTTGGATAGGACAGATTTTCCACTCTAAATTTAACTTGAAAACGAGGGCGCTGCCATATTGATTAGGAAAAATGTGAATTTTACACCTAAGGATGTGATCATAGATTCAAACGGCCGTTATGTCATTGTCATCGGTATACTCTATCAGAAACCAATTGTATTAGCATCTATTTATGCTCCCAACTGGGACGACCAAAAACTTTATGAAATTGCTGCTGTCTTCTATTCCAAATTTGAATTCCCATCTATAATTACTAGGAGGACATGCTCCTCTTCTTCACTCCAAGCTCTTGTGTGTAGTGCCCTTCCCCTTTACAGTTTACCTCTAACCCCATCGTGATAGGCACCTTGAAGATCTGGGCACAGGTCAGGCGCCATTTTGGTTGGTCTTCCCTCCCCCAAGTGACTCCGGTAGGTAAAAATCACTTATTTATGCCAGCCAAGATAGATCATCAGTATTCCTAGCTAGAAAGGAGAGGTCTCCGCTGCCTGGCAGATTTGTATATAGATGGTCTATTTGCCAGTTTTGATCAACTGCGTACAGCCTTTAACTTAGATCATTCCGATTTCTTCAGATACCTTCAGCTATGAAATTTATAGGTACAACTCACTCCATCTTCCCTCAAATCACTCCTCCTAGTAGCATAGACTTATTACTCAAGGTGGGAACCTTATCCAAGGGTCATGTTTCCTATTTCTACAACCTTTTATCCCCAGCAGATGAGTCGGTCATTAATAAGATTAGAGTTTGTTGGGAAAAAGAACTGCAGACCACTTTTTCAGATGCTTTCTGGAAAAGGGCTCTGGAAGCTGTCAACTCTTCCGCTAGTTGTGCTCGGCTCAGTCTCATACAGGTCAAAGTAGTTCACAGACTCCATTATAGCAAGGCTAAGCTGGCCAAACATTACCCAATAAAAGTGGATGAAATTGTGAAAGATGTTTCCTTGCCCCTTGCAATTTGGCTCATATGTTCTGGTCGTGGGCCAAACTAACAGGCTTCTGGCATTCATTTTTAACATGATTTCAGAAATTTTGAAGTTGAAAATCTGTCCGTCCCCTCACATAGCAATCTTTGGAAGACCCCCAGACAAAATCACTACAATGGCTATCCAATCTAATGTTATTGCCTTTGCCTCTTTAATCGCCCATAAAAAAAATCCTCATTCTTTGGAAATCCTCTCAGCCACCCTCTATCAAAGCATGGCTACCGGACAGTTTGTTTCTACTTAAACTGGAAAAAATAAAGTTTACACTGAGGGGCTCCTCTGATAGGTTTTATTCTCACTGGAAGCCATGGATTGAATATGTTTATTGCCTCCCTCCTGGCGAGATGGCGCTATAGGAATCAGGCTTGGGCCTGGGGTGAACGAATACCTTGCGGCTTGCCCACCACATTCACAGCCAGCAGTTACCCAACGTCATAAAGCCAAAAAAGATCATTAAAATGGCCCAGATGCTAGTACAGTAGTTATCCTTTTATTTATTTACTCGCTTCTTTATTTTATTTTATTTTACTCATCTAATTTTTTTCCCCTTTTCATACTTATCTTTAACCGACTCTAATGTGGTTTCATTCTGTTCTGAGAAGGGGCCTGCGGGACACGGTAGGAGTAGATAGAGGGGAGCAGGATGTGGGGAAATGGAATCGGGGAAGTTAAAATGTTAAAAAATATAGTTTTTCAACTGTAATTGTTCAGTTCGATTTGTTTTCTTTGAAAAAATAAAAAAATAAAAGGGTTCAAAAGGGTAAAATTGGCAATTTAGAAATACAAATGATGTCGGTTAGAGTTATCCTATACAAAAATAAACTCATATTTAAATTCCCCATAAAAAAAAAAACAACAACACATAATCTAGACACCCCACATGTAAGGATTTCCCTCAGATTCGTGTTGGCACCTGAGTATGACCCGCCCTACTGTCATATGCTTTTCTCTTCATCCACAAAGACACAGTGTAACTCCTGACCTTCTCTATACTTCTCCATCAATATTCTCAAAGCAAACATCACATCTGCAGTGCTGTTTCATGGTATGAAACCATACTGCTGCTCTCTAATCGTCACCTCTCCTCTTAACCTAGCTTCCACTGCTCTTTTCCATAACTTCATGTTGTGGCTGATCAACTTTATACCTCTGCATATCACCCTTATTCTTGAAAATCGGTACCAGTATACTTCTCCACTCCTCAGGCATCCTCTCACTTTCCAAGATTGTGTTAAACAATCTAGTTAAAAACTCCACTGTCATTTCCCCTAAACACCTCCATGCCTCCACATGTCACCAGGACCAACTACCTTTCCACTTTTCACCCTCTTCATAGCTGCCCTCACTTCCTCCTTGCTAATCCACCCTACTTCCTGATTCACTATCCCCACATCATCCAGCCTTCTCTCTCTCTTATTTTCTTCATTCATCAGCCCCTCAAAGTACTCCTTCCACCTTCTCAACACACTCTCCTCGCTTGTCAGCACATTTTCATCTCTATCCTAACCTGCTGCACATCTTTCCCAGCTCGGTCCCTCTGTGTAGCCAATCCGTACAAGTCCTGTTCTCCTTCCTTAGTGTCCAAACTCTCATACAAATCACCATACGCCTTTTCCTTTACCTTCACCCCCTCTGTCTTTGCTTTATGCCGCATCTCCTTGTACTCCTGTCCACTTTCTTCCTCTCTCTGACTATCCCCCTTCTTCTTTGCCAACCTCTTCCTCTGTATACTTTGCTGTACTTCCTCATTCCACCACCAAGTGTCCTTGTCTTCCTTCCTCTGTCCAGATGACACACCAAGTACCTTCCTAGCTGTCTCCCTCACTATTTCTGCAGTGGTTGCCCAGTCATCCGGAAACTCTTCACTACCACCCAATGCCTGTCTTAACTCCTCCCTGAACTCCACACAACAGTCTTCCATCTTCAACTTCCAACATTTGATCCTTGGCCCTGCCTTCACTCTCCTCCTCTTGGTCTCCAAAGTAATCCTACAGACCACCGTCTGATGCTGCCAAGCGATGTTCTCCCCTGTCACCACCTTGCAGTCTCCAATCCCCTTCAGATCATGACTCCTACATAAGATATAGTGCACATGTGTGCACGTTCCTCTACTCTTATGTCACCCTGTGTTCCTCCCTCTTCTTGAAATATGTATTCACCACAGCCATTTCCATCCTTTTTGCAAAATCCACCACCATCTGTTCTTCCACATTCCTCTCCTTGACACCATACCTGCCCATCACCTCTGTTCCCTTCACCAACATGCACACTGAAGTCCACTCCAATCACCACTCTTTCCCCCTTGGGTACACTCTCCACTACTTCATCCAACTGACTCAGAATTATTCTTTCTCTTCCATCTCACATCCAACTTGTGGGGCATATGCGCTGATAACATTCATCATCACACCTTCGATTTCTGGCTTCATACTCAGCACTCTGTCCGACATGCTACACCTCCAACACAGCTGACATACTCTTCCTTCAGAATTACCCCTACCCAATTTCTCCTCCCATTCCCACCATGGTAGAAGAGTTTGAACCCACTCCGATGCTCCTGGCCTTACCCCCCCCCCCTTCCACCTGGTCTCTTGCACACACAGTATATCTACTTTCCTTCTCTCCATCATATCAGCCACCTGTCTCCTTTTACCAGTCAGAACCAACATTCAAAGTTCCCACTCTCATTTCCACACTCTTACCCCTCCTCCTCTCCCGCTGCCTCTGGTCATGCCTTCCCCTTCTCCTTCGCTTTTACAGATTGCATTTTAATACCAGGTGTAAATGGGGTGTAAGGCAGGTGTAAATGCAGTCTGTACAATGTGCTGGCATACCTGCACAACTTCATCATTCCCACTCTGACCTCTGACCACAATTACCACCTGGGACATGCCACGGGGCTGTGGGAATCTGTACATGATTTTTTTTTAAACCTCTCAACGGGGAGGTCCAATCATTTATTATCCGGATACAGATCGCTTTTAATACCAGGTGTAAATGAGGTGTTAGATTGTTAAATAGTTTTTGCATATGTGGCTTGATATTTATACCAGCCAGAGTTTTGGGGAAACAAATAGGCATGCAAACATTACAAAATATCAAATTTATTTTGATTTTCTAAAAAAATTCACATGCACACCCACACATTTATTTATAATCATCAATATAGGCTATTTCTTATCATGAAGCTGGCACACAACTGCAGACTTTTAAACAATATGGTACTGAAGACACCATGGGGAAAGCTTGCACTGTTTTGATTATAAAGTTAAATGTACAAAAAAGGCAGTTTGAAAATCAATTATAAACATCTGAACAATTTACAAATGGACAAAGTACAAAAAGAGCAACAGTCAAACTGAATAAAACCAATGATTAATGATCCATAGGAAAAGATGCTTCATCAATTAGCTGTAGATTGACATGGCTGTTTGGCTGAGAATTGTACAGAAAGTATTAGAATGTTTTATACATTCCTCTTTTGGCAGTTTAAGTTCAAATCTGGTGTATAGAAAAAGATGGGCTAGATATTTTTTTAAATGGAGAGAATGAGATGGGGGAACAGAATGGTGTTAAGAGATAAAAGGTGGAAAATGTTTCATCTCACATACAAAGTTGACAACTGCACAATCCTTCTGGGTAGCTTTGAGAAATACATTGGCTTTCAATTCATCATACATTCACTACTCTGTGCTGGGCTGTTTGTATGCTGACGTTACAGTACTTGCGGCAGTGTGTGGCCCCACCAGAGATGGGTCTGGCGGCAGACTGAGCACACCTCCAACTCCTTCCCATGTCCTCTAACACCTCCCACCGCTAACCTTAACCACTTGCAATAATCGAATACCCAGAGCGTCACCAGTTGCCTGAGAGCGAAACAACCAACGACGGAGGAGTTTGAGGTGTCCTCAGTCCGTTGCCAGACTGGTGCCCCGCCATAGCACGTTGTAGGACAAACGTAGCCGCAAGATGGCGCATGGTTCATCTTGAGCTACCACTAGCACACTTTACCCTGTGCGTAATATGGGTTTCGCACAGGGTAAAGTCGAGTCAAATGCTGTTACGGTAGCACTGACTAATTTTGAAGCAGCAGTTTACTTAGAAGGAACCTATTGTTAACCAAAATGCTACCTAACTGCGAGTTGCGCTTCTGAGTGACTGTTTCAGATTGTGTAGACGTCACATCAAAAAGAAGCATTTCGCTCAGAGATAAAATCGGTCTGTGTCAACTACAGGGCATGTTCGAGGTGGTTGTGTTTTCAAAATGAAATGTGGTTTTGGACCACTTATAAACTGCATCTGAGGAATGCCTTGATGCATGCCTCAATAATCCAGGTAATGAAATCTCAGGAAGTTGGCTCAGTTCATCTGGACACAACGTTTAGTGCGCCTGAGTAAACAGTCGAGTTGATTATAAATCAGTGTTTTGGACCGTAAGCCATCCGTCATCTTGCGGCTACTGAACTGCAAAATGACGTCATAACGGGCCACTCAAGAACTTGGGACTACTGACTGAATAAATTGTTGGCTCCTTCGAAAAATGCAAATTCAGCACGGACTGGGAAAATGGTGGGGGCTTCTTAGAGGTAGTATTGTGTTTTATAATACTATCTTGAAAAAAATAAACAAAACAAACCAAAACCTATCAAGTTAAAAGTCGACGAAACATCCGGCAACGAAATATTCCAGCGAAGTCCAAAATTGTTTTGAATTGTGGATAAAAAAATTACACACATAGTTGCACATCAAACGTTTTAGATAACTGGCTTTTGTCCCTGAAGCCTATCAGTGTTATTTGTTCGTGTGCATGACGTCGAAAACGAAACCCTCACGGTCATTTCCAGCTCGCAACTGGATAGGGGAGCGGACTTTTGTGTATTTCTGTCCGTCACGTCGCCGGTTTTGTTTTCACAGTGCTTACGAATGAATAAATAACCATCTTTTACGGACAAAGACAAACCGGAGCCTTGTTGAGATTTCAAAGCTGCTCCGCAAGAAACAGACAGTCACACTAAGCTGCACATCGCTAAGACCAAGACATTTAATTTAGTTAAGTAAAAATTATTGAACACTGGACGCTCAGCTTGACAGAGAACACACCATTGTGCATTTATAAGGCAAATGTATGGGGGATGGGTCCACTAGACACTTAATCACCAATAATCATAAAGTGATGCGCGACCTACTGTACAAGTCTGTAGCATCCAGCATGTGCTTCTTTATCTGACGTCTGGTAAAATGTCGTATTAAGGGTTAAAGTCTTCCACCGGCTGTTATCGCAAGTGTTGAACTATGTGAAAAGTACAAGAGAAGTTCAGCGATTTGTAGATTAATCTTCAGTTCCTATGCCGCACTTTTGGTTTTTAAAGGGTGTATCTGATATCGCCGTGTCGGTATTTTAGCGACCCTGTACTGCTGGGAATGCTGATTGGCGGAGTCAGTCCATCATCCCGCGCTCACTTGCCAATCACGGGATGATTGGCAAGAGAGTTACGTCGGTCAGTGTGTGTGCCTGTGGTTGGTGGAGCAGAGGCTGGAGGGTTGCGCGCTGGGTACTGATCGTGTTGATTTGCGTGTGGAGAGACGACCAGTGAGTAGAGTTAATGGCGGTCTGTACGGCGTGGAAGTGGCCGACAACAGCCGAGACTAAAGACGACGTTCGGTTGTAAGTCGTGTAAGTGCGATCTGTATAGCGGTGAACGTTACAGTATTGCTCCCACGACACCATAATTAATGTTGGTCCAACAGGACCATAACTGCAACGGACCAATCGCGTTTTTGTGCTGTCGTGCCTTTGCGACCGGTGGGTTAGCTACCGGTTAATATTAGCTATCGGTCAGGTAAGTGTTTTGGTTAGGTTGAGGTTGAGTTTGTTTTAGGTTCGTTTCAGTCCTTTCTCCCGTGTGGCAAAGGCGCGACATTGCAACATTATTGGTCCTACAGCAGTATAATTACGAAATGGTGGGGAATAATGCCAACACGGCGATATTAGATCGTACGTTTTTTTAAAGTACTGCACGCTTCAAATGGATTTTAGAGACGCGTATCTGCGTGTGCTTTTTTAGGGTCGGGAGGGAATGTGCTGAAGTTAAGCATGCAAACCTCTCTACAGTGTAGATGACTGGCTTTACTGAACAAAGTTGAGTCAAACCTCTGATATATTCCTAGACTACTTATATAGGCCTTTACAGAAACGGACTCCGTGGCTAAAGTGATGAATATGCAACTTTTTTAGTCCTATATGTTGATCTCAGTCTGAAGCATTTAGTACCTAAAGTGTTTTTAACACTATTTTGTCCTTTCTTAGGGCAGCAAGACTTGAACCAAAAAGACTTTGAGGTAAGACACTCCATATTATATCAGCCAGCAGCATAAGGTCTCTTGACCATAATATCAATTGTATCATTCAAAATATGTAATGTAACTGGTTTACAAAATACAGCTTTCTAGTATACAACAACAGATGTACAAGAATATAGCATTTGCCAAGCTCACAAATGCCACCCATCCAATGTAATTATTCTTGTGAACTGAATTAAAATTGATATAACAAAGGGTTAACCATGAGGATGTTAACTGACATACTCAGATATGCCAGTAAATTATTTTACAGCGCCAAGTCTTTTCAATAGTTTCTTCCCTTTGGAGAGCAGTCCCTTTTTCTTTTTGGAGTACATGTCCAGTGGGCCCCTGATGGGACTGCCAGGCCCCACGGTGGCTGGGCCAGAGCCAGGGATGTGTGGGCGGACAGTGGGAGTGGCAGCTCCTCTGGACAGACCCGATTTTTCCAATGGAACCTAATGGGAGACCCGTAAGGGACAGTTCAGGGTGTTAAAAAGCCAGCCGTCTCACACCTCAGTCACTACTCCCCTTCACTTAGTCCTTTCTTTCTTAGTAGGGCCACCACGGCTCTAAATTTCCAAGTCTATCTTGCTGATCTTGGTAGTTCACATTTACTTAATGTTTGGATGTTGTCCTGTGCACTCAGGTGTACCACCTAACCCCTCTCTGCCATGTAGATTCTTTTGTCAAACCTGTATAATTAAGCTACAACACCATAGAATGTAAGCATGGTTCACCTCCAATACATGTTAACGCACATAACAACCAATTCTATGGAGACAAGATTACTCAAGAATGATTAATAAAGACAAGGGCAGTTCCTCCCACATATGAACAAGGGATACAGTAGTATGATATTGCATTTTAGGACAAATGGGATATATCTCTATCACATTCACTTTCCTTTTAAATATGTATTCACTCATACAACTGGGTTACAGAGAACTACATACTAATATCTTAATATTCCTTTTTTGTAATCATGAGCTAAAAGGCTCCTTAAAATTGCACTTAGGGAAAATGTAAGGTTCACAATTTGAATAGCATCAGGCTGTTTGTTTCATTATTGTGTGCCAAAACTGTACCATCTTTATGAGTCCAGATCAATAACAGCCTAAAAATCTTTGCTTTATTTATTTTTTTTAACTTTTATATGGAAAAGGAGAGGCTTTTTATTGAAAATTTTTAACGAATCGATCACTATTTCACAAGTAAAATTCAAGAAACAAATGCAAGTAAGATGAGGAGAAGCAATGTCTTGCGATCATCAAAATGAAATTTGATCATTTAGTTTGAAGTCAATTTCGATGAGAAAGATGCTATCTGTTTTTGCTATTTCACATAAGTAATTGTCTTTAGTAGAAAAGAGAAAGGTACGTCCTTTAGACAACTTAATTTCAGTCTTCTAGCAAAGGTTGTGGCAAAGATCCAACATCAGTGGAACAATGTGGCTGAAGAATGCCACTTTTTTTTAAAGACCCCTCAATGTGTGCAGATTTGGTAGTCTATAATTTCTTCTCATTTGTTGACTTGACTAAAAGTGCCAGGATGGGATGAGTCAAGTAAGTGCAAGGTTGTTTTCGGAGTACAGTAAATTCTAACTAAATTTTTTGACTAGAAAGGATAGTTGGACGTGCAACAATGGCCTTTTAGCTTACCATGAGTTACAGAAGGAGTCTCATTGCAGAGGACGGACATTGTCATATACAACACTCAGAGAAACAACTGAAGATACCATACTTCTTGTCTAATGCATTGGCTAGGGTTGCTATCCTAAGTATTTCGAGGAAAAGACAAGCCTAAAACTCATCCTAAATGCACAATGATGCTATATGAATGTCTTATGAGGTGTACATGTTGCATACCAGAAACTAAGGGCACCCATGTCATCTGCATTAGACGAGGGGAGCGTAATCTTGGTATCCTCAGTTGCTCACTTACGTGACGGAAACAGAGCCTTTAAGGTGTGAAATGAACACTCTTCTTCTGTTTTGCCAAGCGGGTGAGGAAAAAGAAGTAAAAAAAAATGTGGTGATGGCATTTATAATAATCTGCACTATGAGAATGACAAATTATAACACAAAGAAAGAAAATATCTGATGATACCTGTTGATATTCAAACAATTCCATTGTTAAACATATAATTAGCATCACATATTTACATTTATTACTAAATAATTCTGAAATTATTCTCTGATGGCAACATAAGCTAAGTAATGTTTTGCGTGCTATTTTACAAGAAAGCAATATACAAAACAAGGCTTTCAAGAGCAGATACAAAAGTTGTACTATACTAGGCTTCTTCCATAAAAAAAACTTTCAGGAATTCATGCATCTGGGATATAGAACATGCTGAGCTACAGACTACATAGTTCATTTCTTCGTACATCAAAACTATTTACTCTATTAGAAATGATTTTAGATCCAACACAGAATATATTCATAAAGCATCTTTTACAATGCTAAATATACATGTGCAAAAAAAAATTGTAATTGCTGTTTTTTTAAGACATGACAGAAAAAGTAAAAAGTCACAGGTGCCCCTTCGCAGCCTTCTCTTTAATTCTCTTTGAAAAATGCTTTATGAATACAGTATATCCTTGTACGATACAATGCATATCTTTTCCCTTTCACAGCAGTAAACATGAAAAATAAAAGTACCCCTCTCAGGTATACGTTTTTAAAGTTTATTTTTTTTCCATAGGTCTCAGACATCTTTACAGTGTAATGCTCCAATGTCAGAATTCCCATTATAATTAGAGCAATGACACAAGCACAAGACACAAAAAACTAAGGGAGCAGGGAGATAGAGGGAACGGAAAAGAGCAAATGGATGACAGAGGGCTAGTACTGCGAAGGAGCATGTACCCTTTTGGTCTTTATCCGTGCCGGAGTGTCCTGGGGGTATCGAGATGGTGAGTCAGTGAGAAAAACCTCTACATCATCAGGCACTTCTTCTAGAAAGTTGGATGGAACAAGTCCTTTGTGTCCATTGAGCTCACCCTGGGGAGTACAGGGAGATAGTCAGGTTTCCTCTGGTCCATGAATCTCTTGAAGTGTAAATGTTGCATGCATGTACACACACAGTTTGTTCTCCAACTCATAGAACAAGGTATGGAGTTTGTGTATGCAAACCATTGATTTGCCAAAAAAAATTTTTAAAAAAGAAAGAAATTGGTTAGGTTCTCATTAAAAGGTCAACAAAACACTGCAGTTTAGATAAGATCATGGACCCCATCTGCGATTTAAAAAAATGCCAGAATCTGGGGAAAATGTTGGGATGGGCTACATACAGGTATCAAACCACACCCTGCAGTTTGTTTTTTATTTACCTTTGGGAAAAGCTCAGTCTACTCTGAATAATGCTCTAAGTTCAACAGCAACCACGTAGGGGAAGCTAGAACACTAATTCTGTAAGCTAACTATAAAACTATATATAACTACTTATAAAACTAGAAAATCACACAAGCGCTATAAAAAAAAGCCCATGATCAAATGAGAACTACTGAAAAATGCAATAGAAAGTAGAAGGGTGTAGTCGGGGGTCGTAACTCATATCCCATCACGTAGCCAAGCCTACGACAGTCCATGGCTGTAATAATGCAGTTAAACTCCAGAAGCAGCACGTTGCTGACATTCACTGTTTGTGTATAGATTGCACTAAAATGTCAAGAAAAGCACCAGGGTCGATGTCTCTGACTAGGATGTGTCCAAGTACATCAGTATTTAGTGAAAGTAAGTTGTTGTAGTGTTGTGTAGACCTTTAAAGACTTGTTGCATTCTGAACATATGATATATAACTCAAATGCTGAGTACTCACATAGTAAAAGCCATCTTCATCTATTTCACCAAAAACTGTTATGACATCACCGGCGCAGAATGTCAATTCAGCCTGTCAAAGAAGAAAGAAGCTTGAGATTTGCTTGTCCCTGACATCTGTTGTTTATGCCAGTATGAGTCTTCAAAAGACATCAGATCTACTAGGATTTGACAGGTGTGAAATGCTGTGCTTCCTTCTCCAAATCAATATGATGCATCATAAATTAAGAGTGTCAATTCAGTTCCAGCAGACAAGGCTGTCACAATTGTAAATGCATCAAATGCGGAAACTTTGGAGAGGATTGCAACACATCAGGCATGTCTCCTTGGGGAGGGGGGGCTCTCTAAAAACACAGAAACCAAACGCAGTGTATGTAGGAGACAGCCTGACACAAATGACAGACCAAGGTTTTGGGGAGAGATGCTGACTCAAGCAATGCACGAGGGGCTGTGTTCAAGACCACCAGGGAGCGAGGGCTGAGGCCCATCATCTGAAGCCCACCTCCTCAAAGCACTCCAACAAACGGGGAGGAAACACACACGGAGCAGACAGTACCGTACCCTCTTCCATCCTCACTCACCTCATCATTCAGTCTGTTGCCCTCATACTGTGTCGGTGGCCGTGCCAATAGAAAGGTGAGAGTGAGTGAAACCAGTGGGGAGGGGCCACACATTCAGAGTCACGTCTAACACAATTAACACATGGAGCTAGGCCTTTCCTTTAAGTCCATGGGTTAGATTTATGCCTGTTTATATTTCAAGAGGTGGTCATGTTTAAGACTGAGCTGTCTGAGCAGTGTGTCATTTAACAACATTTGGTGTTCAGTTTGCTTGACTCAAAAACCATATCTGCACATACCTCAGTACATTTTGTCTGATACACTCAACAAAGTACAAACAACAGGTAGTTATCTTAATGCCATTTAAAGCTGTTAGTTATAATTGAATTTATAAATGTCTGTGCACTCGAAAATTCTCTCATAATTTGATCTGTGACCTGTTTATTTGTTTATGCGCCTGTTACATGAACTGAGAATAGGGAAGATAAAAGTAGAGAAGTATCTCCAGAAATGCAATACCTCTACATCCACATTAGGAGAGCTCTCTCGGGGGTCATAGTCATAGAGGGCCACCATTCTCCGTGTAGACATTGGGTGTTGACGCCCACTTCGCCTGTTCCTCTCTAAGGACCGGAGAGAGAGAGAAAAAGAACGAGAGAAAGAAGATGGAGTGAGAGTGGTCACTTGGGAATGATGGGAAAAATTTTTGAGCACATTGGCTGAAGAATGTAATGGCAAATGACATAATGTGCAACCAATTAATCAATAACCTTGCTAGCCATAGAGTGACACAAGCCAGAGAGGTCACCAGAAAGTCACTTATTGTGACTTTCTGGTGACCTCTCTGGCTCACAAGGCTAACGGTTAGCATGTTAGTAATTAGGGGATGATTCTCAGTGGCGATACGTTGAGGTGAAATTCATCTTTTAATGGAAAACAGTTAAAAATGGTTTAAGACTGTGATGGCTGAAATGAAAGGTATAAGATGACGCAGAGGGCAGAAGATCGTCTCACTAGACACACCTCTCTTGGACTTTCTGGACCTGCGATTTATTGAGCGGCCATCTTTGAAACGGTTGCAGTTCACTTCACAAGAAAGCAGAGGAAAACAATAATCAAGAGGGAAGAGTATAGCTAGAGAGAGATGAGAATATTATCAGTAAAGGACAATTTAGAACAGCGCAAAGCTGGGCAGGCAGACGCAGAGGATAAAGGCAAAATAAAAGAGAAAGGAAATGAGCAGTGGGGAAAGTGAAATACGCAGTTAATACCTAATTTCTCCACGGGAGTATTGAGTGGGAGAAAGCCCTGTTTGAGGAGCTGGTCCATCATTTCATCATCCTCCGTCTGGATCTCGGAGACCATGTTACAGGGGATTAGACCTATCCGGTCACGGATCTCTGCTCTGTAGAACCCATCTGTGTCTTTATTCCCAAACACCTTAAGGACAAAAAACAATGTTCATTTGATAATTCTTACAGCAGCTGGATATCCATGACTTACAACAGTTAGAAAAGTAAGTAGTAATTACAATGTTTACATCTTAAACAGGTAAAGCTCCTGCTTCAGTATAGATAGAATTACTGCAAAACTGGAATAGACTTTAATTCCTACAGTGACAATATTTTTGGCTCACAGAAACAAATGTTCCTTAAGTTCCTTCTTGGTAAATCATTTAGAACTAGATAGAAAAGGCCACATTAGAATGTTTTGTTTTTCATTTCTGGTTTCTTTTCAATGTAGGTCAGATCTGGGAGCAGGGCCGAGTGTCTCAGAGTCAAGCCACCACCTTGATTATCTGGCCCTCCTTGAAGGGCAGCTCCTCATCTGCAGCATCAGGGTTGGGGGACATGGACAGGGGGTCGTAGTCAAACAGAGCCACAAATATACGGGTCAGGTCCTCCGGTTCTGATTCCTCATAGTACTCCGGGGAGCGTCGCCCCCGGCCCTGCCTGCGCCCGCCATAGCCGTCTGAAAACACAGAAGAGGCTTCTGCTGCTACTGCCAGCCTTCTACAGCCACGCTGGCTGCAGGGGCAATGGGAGCAGAAGATGTCTCTCTATTAGAGCTGACAGGGGAGAGGGCGATGAGACACTAGTGTGAAAAAAGAGCCAGAGGTCAATTGATATAATTATACTAGAGTATAGTGTTAATCTGCTTCGCTTGTCATTAATTCAGTCACATTGTATTCATGCATAGTTAGGCAAGGAATACATCTCTTTGCAGTGGACTGACATCAGTGCAGCAACGTTCACACATCTCTGAGTGCTGGCATGACAGGCCCCACATGTGGCAGAGCACTTTTGCAACACACAGATGCATACGTGTAGACACGACACAGACAGGGAAGACGAGCAAATTCTAACAAGCAAATTCTTTTTGGTGCAAGGGAAACCAAACGACCATGCACATTAAGAGAACGGGGGAGATCATTTTACATAGCACTTTGGTTCATTGCTGTTTCACTGCCTTATCTCACAGAGGCTGACTGAACACATGCTTTCCTGGTGTTGACAATGAGGAAGTTGCATTCAGATATCAACGCAGACAGGGGAAATGTCATGCTTCATCCACATCTGGAATCAATTTACGGCAAAAAGGGAGGGGCATCCCCAAGGGAAATTAGAGCATTATGCCAAATGCCACATTAGTTATTTTTTTTCTATGCGGATATCAGGCGCAGTGAGGGGGAAAGCATGAACCTGATATCAGTTGCCCATGCTTCTAATGGATCACCATGTTAAATCAAATGTTCAAATGGCAGAATTCTACACTCGGTTTGACACTCAACCAATGGTGGGACCAATCAAAATTAGTGTTTTGGGGACAAGTCCTTCATCACGATTAGAATGGTGTGACACTTGTGTTTGATTTGGATGGCGGCATATTTGTGAATGTGCAATGAAGTGATACCAACGTGACGGGAATGGGCAAACCCATTCAAGAATATCTTTCCTTCTCATTGTATTGTGAAGGAGTCATGCAAACTTAAAGAGGAACAAGTCTGCTGGCCCAGAGAGACAGGAGAAGGAATAGAGGTTGGGAAGGTGTGGGTGGAGGGCTGGGTACGGAGTGTGAATGGGGAAGGGTGGGTTGGCTGGGATTTCTGGGATTGAGGCTTTTGGGGTACATACAGGGAGGGGATTCTCATTCTCCAGCCACGGGAAAAGCCATCTAGTCTTCCCCCAGTCAGCGCTTGAACAGCTAAACTAAACTGAACAAATCAACAAGCTGTCCAGAACATAAAAAAAAGAAGGAAAAAAAAGACCACCATTCACCTACTGTATGATATCACTGCATATGTTCAAAAACAACAGTTTCTTTGGTCTTTCTGTCATTGTCAAGGTTGAATTGTCACCTGGAGAGAAGCTGCACCACATACCATATTGATGCTCTGAGGACATAGATCGCCATATCCTGCGGCGAGCTACACTGCCATAGTAAACATCCTCCTTGACAGGTGAGAGGTTCCCCTCACTCCCCTCACTGTTACTGTCCATGGTGATCTCTACAGAAGACACCAATCACAATGTTACGGTCAGAGACCCCCCCCCACCCCAGCAACACACACACCCCGCTCTACCCTATGGCCCATTCAGTCATGCTGAGAGAGTAGGATGATGGTGGGAGCCATGGGAGGGTAGAAGGCAACAGCTTTCACTCTGGAGTTATTTTGGTGTAAAACAGCAATGCTTGCACTGTCGTGGCAGGAGGGGGAGGTCAAATTGGGTGCTTATGAAAAGATGTTAGCCCACAGTAAAAGAAAAAAAAACACAGGCACAATATAACAGTGTATCTAGGGCAATCTATTTTTCTAGGCTGCACATGAATGCTTGGCCAGTCCAATTTATGAAGATGGATGACTACAGTTGGCCTAGTACACCCCTACAAGGTTCTACGTGGTTGTTAGAGCTCATGTGTCTAATGGTAGAGATGTATATATAGCACAGCTCACATGGGGGAACGAACACACGGTTTAAAATTCACAACATCAGTGGCCCTGCAGGAGGAGCGTGAGGCTTCTCCTCAAGAGGTGACCTCACTAACCAATGGACGGGATCGGCCGTCGCTGTGGGGGGGTGCCGACGTGGACCAGCCTCCTCCCTGAGTGGTCTAGACGATCAGAGCGTCCATGTGATGACGAGTTCCCAATGATCTTTAGAGCAGGAGACAACATAACCTTGGTTAGCTATGACTGGCCTTGTCTCAACCTCCCACTAACCCCCCTCCCCCATCCAAAAAATAAAAAGTAAAACAAGACATAAGCACCCATTACAGACATTCAAAACAATTCACAAAACCTGTTTAAAAACAATTGAAAAGCCTTAAGAGCAAATGATGTTGCTTCCATTTGTCCTTAGGGAGGCAAAAGAAGAGAAACAAAATCCAATAAACCAATGAAACCATCGACACAACCAACTTAAATCAACCCCCAACACAACAATGTGGACTGGGGGTGAGGCAGGGTCAGATGTTTAGCTAAAGACCATTTGTTTGGTTTGTTTTGTTCTGTGCATGTCAGCTCCTTCATGAGAAAGTAAGCAAAGACAGTGTGATAGAGGGAGATGAAAGAAAAGAGGAAAAGGGGGGAATGAGTCAATGTGTGTGTGAGTGTGAACAGAAAATGGCCAAAAATAAGAATGAGAGGGAGAGAAGTATAGAAGAGGACACCACTAGTTCAGACTAACCAGCATTACTTCATGCTAAGGACTAATAGCTTATTTATATGCGAGAAATATAAGTACTCCCCAAGCTAACTTCTACTGTGACAAAGAGAAATGTATTTTCTGGAAAGACAGCGAGAGAGAGAAACAAGAGAGCTAGTTCTTAAGCACTGGTATGAGAGTGGGTTAAGACCTGAGCCAAAGTAAAATTAATCAACCCGAGCTAGAAAGGGTATGTTCTGCCATAACGTTGTATGTGAAGCAATGAGAGGCAGAACATGCTAGAATACAGATCCAAGTGCAAGCTAGAGCAAATGGGTGTACCGTACTAGAAGACTACATGTAAAAGATGTATCAAAGCCCATGGCTGGCAGAGAGAAGAAAAGGGCAGGGAGGAAGATGCAAACAGCACATCCCCATGTGATGCACAGAGAAACACCCGTGGTTTAGCTGCTACGTGCCTTTAAATGGAACCTTTTCCCTCTGAGACATGAGGAACCAAAACTAGTTAAATGGCCTTTAGGTAATCAAAAGATTGATGTTCCATTTATGAGCAAACTCATACACTCATTAAAACATCAAATAAGAACAACCATGAACAGGTGATAACTTGTTAGAAAGTTGTAAATGAAAAAAAAAATAAAATGAAAGGAAGGGGTATACCCATAAAAGAAAAAAACAATACGACATTAAGAAAATAGAATGGCTGCTTCTTGCTGATGGAATGCACAGTACAGCAGAAAGTCTGAATCACACACCAGCGGCTGGTCCCGGTTGAGTCTGGACATAGACTGGGCCCTAGCCTCCCTGTGCGGACTGTAATAGACCCTGTCCAGCTCGTTCAGCCTGCCCTCGCTCAGCGCTCCCTCCCTGGAGTAGCTCCTGGGCCCTGCCTCTCGACCAGGACCAAAGTGCTCCCTGTTTCTAAAGTCCCCCGTGTGGACCGACTTGGCTGCAGACACAGGGGCGTCACAGAAGTCCTCATCTACGCTGCACTGGCGGGTGAGAGTCCTTTTACGGCCCATTGCCAGGGCCCGCCGCTCTACAGGCCCCTCGCAGTGGATGATGCGGACTGGACCCCGCATGAAGCCGGCTGGGGCGCAGTAACCGCGGCGACCCCGACCCAGAGAGCCCTCCTCTTCGCTGCCACAGTCCAGCCCACTGTCAGGGCTCTTGGTGTTCTGACGGTTGGGTCTTCCCAGGCTACGCTCCTCCATGGTGTAACCGTAGCGGCTGTCAGAGAAGCGGGGGTAGGAGCGCTGGCGTTGCAGACTGCGGCAGCTCTTGCTGGGGGAGAGCTGGTTGTGCACGTGGGGGTCCTGCTGGTAACTCCGGGGGCTCCTCCGCTGAGCATGGGGCGTCCCTGGTTGGCTGCTCTCCTCATAGCACAGGCGTTGGCCCAAGCTGTCCACCCCATCCGGCTCCTCCTCAGCCACCTCAGGGATGCTGTGGAGACGTTTGCTGCGGAGCGACTTCTGCTTCACAACCTCCCTTTGGAGGTCCCAGCAGTCCCTCTCCTCTGCTAGGTCCTGACGTTTGTAATATGCCTTCAGCCGTGACGAGGAGGCAACAGTCCACATTTTTTTCATCAGTTCAGTCAGATTCAGTTCAATTCAAAAGTTTCAGTTTAGATTTGGGGGAGGGGGTTGTATAGTTTTTCGAAGGTTTTAGAACAGGCAGGAAACAACACAGTTTGTGAATAGAAATAAATGGGGGAAAAGACAAAATAAAGACAGAATTAGTTATTTGTGGCAGTGCAGTAAGACATGCAGAGTCATTCCGTGAGGAGGAAATGGCATGCTCCGAACAGGAATCTGAAGGCTGAAAAATGAAGTGACAATTGATCAAACTGAGCCCAGGTGTGGGGGTTACTTGTGGGAGAAGGACATGATGTATTAAGCTCGATGCAAAATCTTTCAGATGAAAATCAGTGAAAGAAAACCTACAGTTAAGTGTTAACAGATAAGAAATTAAAACTCTGAGGTGACTGAAATGATGAATTGATGGCAAACAAATAGTATTCATTCACATCAAAAATAAACAATGTAATGCTAAGAGTGATGAGGAATCAACTAAAAGGAGCAGGGAAGGGTCATATTTTTGATAATTTCAAATGTAATCTAAAATAGTATTTCCGGTATTCAATAGCATCCCACGGGAATTTATATTCAGTGTTCATATAAAACAATTGGAGACTTCACACGTAAGCCAATTTCACTTTTTTTTTTGTGGACTTTCCCCCCCCCCCAATTGTATCAGGCCAATTACCCCACTCTTCTGAGCTGTCCCGGTCACTGCTCCACCCCCTCTGTCGATCCGGGGAGAGCTGCAGACTACCACATGCCTCCTCCAATATGTGTGGAGTCGCCTGCTGCTTCTTTTCACCTGATAATGAGGCGTTTCGCCAGGGAGACATAGCGCGTGGGAGGATCATGCTATACCCCCCAGGTCCCCCAAACAGGCACCCCGACCGACCAGAGGAAGCGCTAGTGCAGTGACCAGGACACATGCCCACATCTGGCTTCCCACCCACAGACACGGTCAATTGTGTTTGTAGGGACGCCCAACCAAGCTGGAGGTAACATGGTGATTCAAGCCGGCAATCCCTGTGTTGGTAGGCAATGGAATAGACAGCCATGCTACCTGGACGCCCTGCCAATTTAACATTTTAGTAATGAATGTTAAATGATTTTCTCCCTCTGTCCATCAACACACAATTTCATTAATCATATTAAATGCTCTTTTTTGTCATCCCAGATTTGTTTTTTTCAAACTACAGATAGTTTTTCAGGGACATGTTGGGTTGGATAATGACATACAATATTGACTAATAAAATAATGGAAATGACGAAAGGCTGATGCAACATTGGTGTATTGAAACAAAGTCAATAGACCAATGAATACAAATGTTGAACATATTACTCTACATATTACTATACAGCTCAGTTGACCAATAAAACATAAAGGGAAAAACAGACCCTAATAAAATTTTTAAAAAGTAAAGAAATGTCCCCCAATTTAATCCATCCCAATAATGTTTGACCCTCTGATCACCGGCAAGGTAAAAACGACAGACCAATCACAGGACAGCAGCCAAACGGGCAGTACATCCACACATACTTATTGCACAGACTGAATGAAGACAGGTTTGTGTACGGACATGGTCAGCAACTACACTGACAACAAAGAAATTAATCATTACGACATGAGACAGACTTAACCAAAAATGAATACCTGCATTTAAGTGTTTACTTAAATGAGATTCCTATATGCACTTGATATGCCATGACCCCTTTTTGCTGATGATACAATCAATTCTTTGCCTTAAAGGATATTCCCATTCTTTTACAACCTGGCTCTTATTTTTTGCTATTGTGAATATAGGTTATGATATCGGTCGATTCCTCAGCTTCATTTTGGAGATTTTGGACACGGCAGCACTGCTAGACATCACTTTACATCACGCGACTTATGGGGCAACCAAACACGAGCCACTAAACCTGTCCTTTCAACAACAACAACTAACTCCTCAGTTTGACTGCATAGTGCATGATTTCCCATTATCTATGGCTTCTTACAGTCATGGCCAGGTAGTTATTTGATAAGTACTACTACCTACAATAAGTAAGATGGTCATTCCTGCAAGGTTGACCATTGATAATAATGGACATTTCAGGTAATAACTTAATTTTCACATTCATTTTCACTTTCAAAGATGTGGTTTAGTTTACTGGGTTAAACTGGACTTTCTGAAACATGTTTGACATAGTGTACCGTTGCCCTGTAAGACACCATTGCCAGTGGTGGTCCTGTATCTGAAATCTCCACAATGAAGCTGCTGAGTAAAATGATATCATAACCTATATGCAAGATGCCAAAAACTCCTAAAATACAACCCAGGTTGTAAAAAAGAAAAAGAAAAGAATGATCCCTTAACATCACATCCTGTGCGTAACATGTTGGCTGTTTACCTTTAAAAGATGTAAAACTTGTTCAAAGTTTTGTACAGTGTTTTAAAAATTGTATTGCAATCCAGAAATGGGGCAGTTATGCCTTTGGTTGACAGCCTCTTTTCTTGCATGATGTAAAGTATAGATATATGTTTACAAAGCCATTCATGTGAACTCAGATTTAAGTGAACAAAGCAGTGCTAGGGGTACATTCAGCAACCAGGGGCGCTCAGCCAGGCAAAGCCACAGAAGGCCTGAGTGTAGAGCTCGTGAACGAGAGCAGGGACTTTTTGCAGATGGCATGACCCTCCCTCCGCCCCTCACGCACATATCCCCTCTCTATCTTCCCTGATGACTAAAACCAAGAGGTGTGCCGTAGGTACCTTGAGAGTGTTGTGGGAGTTGATGCTGCGCCTGCGACCTTCTTCCAGCTGCATCTCAGAGTAGAGGTCCTCCTCATCCTCCTCCATAATGTCAGACAGATCAGAGCCACGGCTGCTCTCTGTGTGGTACTCCTCACTGTGGCTGTAGTGGTGATGATGGTGCTGAGAGCGAGAGGGACAAGAAGGTTGTCTGCTTAAACCACACAGAGAGTTGATTTTTTTTTATAAATTTATTTCTGATTTTTCCCTTTTTTCTCCCAATTTAGTGGCCAATCGATCCCTATTTTAATTCAAACACCCACCCTCGTACTGCATGCGTTCGCCAACTGCATCTCTCCGGCCGGCAGTCTCGAAGGAGACCGCCTCCCCACTTTCGTGACAAGGCGACTCCAGGCTGAACCACTGTTTTTTCCGACACACACAGAGACGCATTCACGTGACGAACACAAGCCGACTCCGCCCCCCTCCCGAAGACAGCGTTGCCAATGATTGCTGCTTCGAGTCTGGCCATAGTCGGATCTGACGAGACCGGGGCGCGAACCCCGGTCCCCAGTGGGCAACTGCATCGACACAAAGCCGATGCTTAGACCGCTACACCACAGACAGTTGATTTGAAGCAATATTTCTCTTAATCTGTTTCTCTCTAGCATGCAACACTTTGTGGATGTTTGGAAGTAGTTAACCTCTAATTTTACCTGGCTCTGGGATCAGCTTTAACCCCTGTCATTCAGTTGTTTCTTCTTTTTTTTCCCCTCCAGCTATCAATATGTACATACATAGTGTGCACACATTTTGCTTGTTTTCTGTAGTGTACCTGTCTGCCCAGCTCTGAGCCCCTCAAGAACTCATCCACTGAAGCTCCTCTCCTCCGAGCATTGGGAGAGTCATAACCATCTTCCTCTTCATCGGAGTTCAAAGGATGCAGAGCGTTGCCCCGCTCACTGAAGATGTTCCTCTTCTCAACCTGACATATGAAACAAGTAAATATACTCAACTGTTCCAAGGGTACTGAAAATATTGTCATTCTAGGTAAGTTCTCACACACCCGGTTGCCCTCAGCAAACACTCTCTGGGCAGCTTCCCTGGCCATGGCCTTGGCGATGGTGTTGGGAATGGGTACTCCCTGAGGCTGTGGCAGGATCCTCTGAGGAGAGGGAGAGCGGTGCGACTGGAAGTGCGGTGGCTCCAGCGTAGGTCCACACATGGGTGGAAGAGGAGAAGGGGAGCGCTCCCAGGGTGGGCCCGACCGCATACCAACCTCATGCTCTTTGGTTTCTGACTCTCTGGCACTTACTAAGGGTTTGGACTTTGATATGAGGTGGGGCTGGAAATGAGGCTGGGGATGAGGAGAGGGGTGGCGGACAGGCTGTGTATGAGGCAGTGTGTGGGCCTGGGCTTGAGGCAGTGGCTGGACTTGGGGTTGAGGGTGAGTTGGGGGATAGGTGGATGGGTAAGGTGGATGGGTTTGGGAGTGTGGGCAAGGCATAGGGAGGGGAGATGCAGTGGTGCGGCGGGAGAGATGCGGAGAGCCCAGGAGATTGTGTGGAATGATGGCCACAGGTGAGTCCTGGGACTCTCCTTGTGTTGACAACGTCCTTACAATCACTTCCCTGGCCTCCAGACACTGGATCCTGTTCAGCTCCACAGTCACATAGTCTGCTGTAGGGTACAAGACCTCTGCTATCTACAGACACACGCATGCACGCGCGCACACACACACACACACACACACACACACGAACCAGGACAAGAATCAAATTCAGAATGTCAGCATTAACACACACTGCAACCTCACTGTTGGATAAGCCTTTCTATGTGCATTTGCGGTTTTTGAATCAATGTCTCAGATTTAGGGAAACTCTTAGAATGCAACACAGAACCTGTTTCAGCTTTGTTTGCGAATCATTGAACTACATAAATGCTGCTGTCTCCATGGGCTAGATATTAGTATTACATCAATTATCGTCAGCAGATGGCAGTATTGTCCTTCTCTTGAGAATGACAAAAGCTGATTTTTGCAGAACACACACTCTAAACGACAATTTGGCTTGATATTGATACCTTTTGTCCCTTTGTGCATACAGCATAGCCAATTACGTTGGCACCGTTGGAGGTTCCTGCAGGGGTCAGAGGTGGGGGCTTCCATCTAACCTGCAGGACCCCGGGAGTCTGACTGCACTGGACCTGCACTTCCTGTGGGGGGAATGGGGGCCCTGGGGAGCACAACACACGCACTGGATGAGGAGAGAGAGAGGGAAAAAAAATAAAAAAAACATTGGCTGAATTTTTTTTTTTGTCTTTTTGATCAACTGACAATGTGCTGACCTGATTCTGTGCAATGCACATTTTTAATGTTTGATAATCATGACAGAATGTTATGAAACAAGGGTTTTCTCAATGCTGTGGGAAAAGGATAGTGTGCCTCACAGGTGTGCATGTGTGGAGAATATTCATCATATTCTTAGCAAATTTTATAATTCCACTATAATTATGTAATCTTCTGTAAATTGTGTAAACACAGCATCCATCTCACGTTGTCCGTCTTGGGAGAGAGATCCCTCCTCTGCTGCTCTCCCTGAGGTTTCTTCCTATTTTTTCTCCTTGTTAAAGGTTTTTTTTAGGGAGTTGTTCCATATTTGATGCGAGGGTCTAAGGACAGGATGTTGTGTTGCTGTAAAGCCCCTTGAGGCAAATTTGTAATTTGTGATACTGGGCTATACAAATAAAATTGACTTGACTCGACTATGTCAACCTCGAAATGGCCAAGTATTTCCACTTACGTATTGTTGACACGATATGTTTTTGCCGATGCAGTCAAAGGGAAAACACTCTTGATCAAGTATTTTCTTCCAGTTACAGTCCAGAATTAATCAAACTAATTGATGACGATATCTAATAAGATAAGATACTTTATTGTCATTGTGTACACACAACAAAACTTCGTTTGGTGACTCTCAGACCAGCAACACTAGACAAGGTAAACGATTAAAAAAAAAAACAAGAACAAACAACATTTAGTATATATAAGTGAGGTAGTAAAAAGTGAGGTAGCAAAAATGATGAGACAATAAAAGACAGCAGCGGCTTTTAAAGTTCAAAACAGTGCGTGGGGTTGTTATTGCACATAGTTGTCCATATTGCAGCGGCTTTAGCACCAGTTAGTCCTCAGCAGCTATAGGCAGGTGTGAGTGTGTGTGGGGTGTGGGGGGGGGGCGGAGGCTACAGCTCTAGCGAAGAAGCTGTTCCTCAGCCTGTTAGTCTGGGTTTTGATGGTGTGGTATCTTTTGCCCGATGGCAAGGGAACGAACAGACAGTGACCTGGGTGTGTTGCGTCTAATCACAGGTCGCTTGGTTTCAGCATATCCATATCATCCAAAATGGCCCATGCATGCTCACATCTTTAATTCTGCCTCTGCAGCCACATTCTCTACAACATTTCTTATAGCTACTCCTGCAGTTGTGACCTTGCCGTCCCTTGCAGAACACAGAATGGCTGGTGAAACTTTAAAACAGCATTTGCTCAGCAATTCTTTATTCCACTGGACAAATTAAAATCAGGAACGTCAAGCCAAAAAAACACTACCTTGGCTAAATGAACACACTCTGTTGTGAGAGTGACATACAATTTGTAAAGTAGATGAAGATACTTAAACAGCCTTTTCTGCCATCTGGTCCTTCCCTAGTGTCATTGGAGCTTCTTTAGATAAATCCTGTGCCTCTCGAGGACACTGTTGAACACACAAGGCCAACAACCTTTTCGTTATCTTCTCATCTCGTCAAAGTGGCCATGAATTGTAAGGGTCTAAGTATCTTTAATCATCAACACAATTTGCGTTCATCTTTCAAGCACATTCTTGTATAAGATCTTTTAAAAAAAGCCACAACCTCATAAACGCTGTTAACTACAGGTCAAAGTCAAAACTGCCATGTCTCTCTGAAGTGCTGAAAAAGAAAACCTTCTCCGATCAACTTACATCCTTTCTAAGTAAAAACATTTTTGAAAACTTTCAAAGTGGCTCCCAGTCGTTGCATGGCAGAGACCGCACGTCTTAAAATGACTAATGACTTCTTTTAGCGGCAGACAAGGACAATGTTCGATTTCAGTCCGTTTAGATCCCAGCACAGTATTTGACAGCACCAAGTAATTCTTTTAAATGGCCTTTAACAGGATTGCTATTAAAAGGTACCGCTCATCAGTTCACACCTGATCTCTTGGATATGATTTCCTCTTGTCACGTTTGGTAACTTCTTTTTGGGAGGGGGGGGGGTTCCCCCCCCTTTTTTCTCCCCAATTGTACCCGGCTAATTACACTGCTCTTCCGAGCTGTCCCGGTCATTGCTCCTGCCCCTCTGCTGAGCCGGGGAGGGCTGCAGACTACCACGTGCCTCCTCCAAAACATGTGGAGTCGTCAGCCGCTTCTTTTCGCCTGACAGTGAAGAGTTTTGCCTGGGGGACATTGCGCGTAGGAGGATCACGCTATTCCCCCCAGTTCCCCCTCACCCCCGAACAGGTGCCCCAACTGACCAGAGGAGGCGCTAGTGCAGCGACCAGGACACATACCCACATCCGGCTTCCCACCCGCCGACACGGCCAATTGTGTCTGTAGGGACGCCCGACCAAGCCGGAGGGAACACGAGGATTCGAATCAGCGATCCCCATATTTGTAGGCAGCGGAACAGACTGCCACGCTACCCAGACGCCCCAGGTTTGGTAACTTCTAATCTTCCGTAGCACATGCAGAGTGTCCCAGCATTCAGTCTTGGGTCAAATCCCCTTTCTCTAAATATGCTCTCATTAGGTCAAACAATTTAAAAACATGACATCTATTTTCAATGTTACAGTACAACACAGGCTACAGTGCCTACATATGAGATGATGACTCACTCTAAATGACTGCCTCACAGACATCAAATGCTGGATCAGACAAAACTATGACAAATCTGAAATAAGGCTAACTGGCCAAGCCCATTTCATTGGTTCAGTTTGCAACAATTAAGGTTCCATGACTGGGTATGTTAGGCTCTTTGCTAGCAACTTGGGGATAATTTTGGAAGTCGGCCTTAGGCTCAGTGAAAAGGTAAAAAGTTATAAAATTGTTTGTTCTCAAAACTGAGATTCGTTTTGAAAAGATCATTCTTGTATTTTGCTGTCCTTGACAAGGTCAGTGAGGCATTTGTGTCCTCACGCTTGAACTATTGCAGGTGTCTCTTCGGCAGCCTTAGTCACAAGGAAATGCCATGTCATAATTTGGTTTGAAATGCTTGACTTGTGATTAGTGTAACGGATCAAAAAACACTTCTAACTTGGCCACTTTGCAATGGGAACCTGTAAATTTCAGAATGGATTTTAAAAAGTTATTGTTCAATTTCGGCAGTTAGCTGGGTCTGGTTGTAGATGCTAAGTTTCATTGGGAGTGACAAAGGACAGGATTGGGAACGAGTATATTAGAGGGACAGCTCAGGTTGGATGGTTTGGAGACAAAGCAAGAGAGGCAAGATCGAGATGGCTTGGACATGTGTGGAGGAGAGATGCTGGGTATATTGGGAGTAGGATGCTGAATATGGAGCTGCCAGAGAAGAGGAAAAGAGGAAGGCCGAAGACGAGGTTTATGGATGTGGTGAGAGAGGACATGCAGAGGGCTGGCATGACAGAGGAGGATGCAGAGGACAGGAAGAGATGCAAACGGATGATCCGCTGTGGCGACCCCTATGGGAGCAGACCTGTGAACTACATTTAACCTGTTAACCCGAATGTGGTCTGAGGTGCTCAGGACAGGTCCAGTTTCAGGACAAGGCATGCAAAAACATTTTCTGTTGGGGCTGCTCAACTCTGGGGTGTTGATACAGAGGAAGTCAGAATAGCAAATTCTTAAAAACTTTTTTTTTATAAGGCAGCTTTTTGTTATCTATTGTTTTATTCTTATGGTGTTATGGCAGTTATTTCTCAGATTGACATTTTTTATTGTTCTAAATTTGGCAAAGTTCCTCGTGAATATTATGTAACTGCTTGTCTACTTTGTCCAATCGGCACCTATTGCATTTCTCTCCATCCTTGAAGAGGGATCTTTCCTCAGATGTTCTTCCTGAGGTTTCTCTTTTTTTTTTTTTTCATGACAAGGTTTTTTTCTGTGGAGGTTTTCCTCAGCGGAATTGAGGCTCAAATGATGGAGGTTGTCGTACAGAATGTGATGTGAAACTACTACAATAATAATATAATACAATAATATATGTGTTTATCAGACTGTGTATAGTACATATTTGTGTTCATTCATAGTGGTAGCATTATGTTGGCTGAGGAAACGTACAAGTGTGCCCACATTTTGCCATCAATGAATGTTAATCGTTGCCTGCTGCCAAATTCTTACTCATGATATCCTATAGAGCATGCAGAGACAGTGTGCTGTTTTCACAGTCTGTCACTGCCGCCTGCATACTAACCAACAGGCCCCATCTGTGCAGAGCTACCACTACACTGCAGTCCTACAGTCACAGAGCAGATACAGTCAGCACTATCACAGAACTGCAACCTACAGCTGGGTCTGAGGACCTTCATCAATGCAATCTTAATCACATTTCCCCACTGGCTGTCAGTAGAGACCCGCTTTCAAAGCAGGAGGACTTTACGCTGTGTATTTGAAGAATGCGTTTCTTCTTGTCATCTTGAAACAATACCTATCAAGAATAACAAGCTCCTACGAGAACTGAAATGAGTGTTTCAGCGGCGCTACTTTCATTTTTCCTAAATGCATAGACACAGATTTCCACACGGGGAATTGGGTCTGCTTGGTTGTGACTAATGTGAATACAAATATTGTATCACGATGAGATGAATTGTCAGCCGTTTAAAGGACATGTTCTGTGTGAGGAAAAAAAAAATAATACACCGATACTTCATCCCCTGTTGTCAGTGGTCCTCAAGCACTCACGCTGGGAGCATTTCAGGTCTCCAATTAAAATGTTCAACAGCACATCACTTTAAGAACTCATCATGTCAGCCAATGGCTTATATGGTTTGAACATTGTATTAAGCATTGAGATTCAAGCAAATGACTGCATATTGTGTAAATACCCAGTGAGCAGAGGCATGGATAACAAATATTTTCAGCAACAATGTGTAGGCTACATGGAAGGTCATGCAATTGGGCTTTTAATCTGCAGGAATGACATCACTTCCCAGTCTGCTGTCTTTATCTTGCTGTGTGCCACCATGCCGTCATCAGGATACAGCTCCCAGTGTTTCTCTGTGATGGGCCTAAACCCATGCCACACTGCTATACGCAAACACCATATCTGTCTCTCCTATGGACCCCCCACCCACCCACCTCAAACTACTGTCCTCAGGAGAATTTAGTCACTGTGTAAAACAACACTGATGTCTCCATGCACTGTATTTCGTTTGATCACACAAGTAGCTGACTGGACCTGTACCTCTGCAAACCTCACCCCAAATATATCAACCGTGTAAATTCTCTTGGCTGTGGAGAGGATCATACATATTACATTCTCACTGCACTGTTAAAAAGGATTGCTGTAGCAGGGAAATCAGACTGAGATCAAGTATAAAGCTAAGTGGTGAGACCCAGGTTTAATGCTGCATGCACCAGCAAAGCAAGGAGCCTCATGAGAAAAAGACAAACACACTATTTACACACATTAAAGTTTGAGGGTTGTCTTTTCCCCAACCACATCTGTTTTACCCCCCTCATCTCTGGTGATATGCAGCTTAGTTCAGCAAATGCTTCTACAATGTCTACATGTTACACTTTCTCTACTTCTACCATACATGACTCTTATCGCAGTTGCACAAACAAATCCTTGAGGACAATCCAAGAGAGACTGGAGAAAAATTGAAAGCAAGTCTCAGATGTGTGTCAGGTTTGCCTTTGTAAATGTAACTGGCTCAAAGCTTGTCGGTAAATAAGCAAATAGATTGTTGTTTTTACAGTGAATTATCTGATAGTTTTCAACTAGCAAGCAATACTGTAAAAACAAGAAAGCTGCATGACTACAATCCTTCATCTTTAACATATACCCTACTACTACTACCTTCAGCTGCTCCTGTTAGGGGTCTCCACAGCGGATCATCCGTTTCCATCTCTTCCTGTCCTCTGCATCTTCCTCTGTCACACCAGCCACCTGCATTTCCTCCCTCACCACATCCATAAACCTCCTCTTTGGCCTTCTTCTTTTTCTCTCCCCTGGCAGCTCCATATTCAGCATCCTTCACCCAATATACCCAGTATCTCTCCTCCACACATGTCCAAGCCATCTCAATCTTGCCTCTCTTGCTTTGTCTCCAAACTGTCCAACTTGAGAAGTCCCTCTAATATAATCATTCCTAATCCTGTCCTTCTTCGTTACTCCCAGTGAAAATCTTGGCATCTTCAACTCTGCCACCTCCAGCTCCGCCTCCTGTCTTTTCGTCAGTGCCATTGTCTCCAAACCGTATAACATAGCTGGTCTCACAACCATCTTGTAAACCTTCCCTTTGACTTTTGCTTGTACCCTTCTGTCACAATCACTCCTGACACTCTTCTCACCCACTCCACCCTGCCTGCACTCTCTTCTTCACCTCTCTTCTGCACTCCCCGCTACTTTGGACAGTCGACCCCAAGTATTTAAAAATGGGGGAATTATCAATGTTCCAGATTGGACAGTAGATACATATGTTAAAAAAAAACAGAATACCATGTAAAATATTTGAAAAATTACCCGGAATGAGAAAGTAGTTCGACAAATAATTATCAAGTGATAGTTGAGAAAATTATACATGGGCCAACCTGCAGGCTGAGTACAGAACTCCACAGAGATCTCCCTCTTCTCCCTCTGCTCCAGGGGAAGCTGCCAAGGCACCTGGTGTGGCCGTGCCACCGCTTTCACCTTGTAAACCGTCATGGGCTTCAGGTTGAAGAACTGGTACTTGTAGCCTCCTGCTTTCACCATGTCATACTCTGCACCGTTGAGGAAAATGGTGTGACTGTAGTTGCTGTTGCTGGGCATCCAGGAGAGCTCGGCCGACACCTGTGTGATGTTGTCTACGCGCAGATAGTATGGGGCCACCACCACATCCTTTCCCACAAGCAGCGTGCACCGCAGCTCGTCCGACAGGCCCCTGTCTGTGATGCTCTGAACCGAGATACGGTAGGTGTTGGTGGCCAGGTTGAGCTTCTCAATGAGAGACTTTGTCCTGCCCCCGAAGGGAACGCTCATGCGCACCTCCTTGTCCACCAAGACATTGTAGCCACTAATGGAGCCCCAGCCAGGTGGCACCAAAGGGGGATCCCAGCCAACAATGACACTCTTGGCCAGCTGTTTGATTAGGTTGATACGGCGGGGGTAAGGCACAATGTCTTCACCAATCTCATCAATGCTAACATCCAGGGTTCCTGTCCCGTTGCTGCAGGAGCCCAGGAGGTCCATGCCCAGGCTGCTGGTGCTTAGACAGTCTAGTTTACTGTCAGACTGCAGGCTGCTTATGCCTGTGCCCGTGCTCATGCCCATTCCCCCACCCAGTCTCTGAGAACCCAGGCTACTGTGGTTGACGTAGCCCGGTTCCTTAGCTCCGTCCCTGTTCTGAACAGAGGATGTCTCCTCATCTTGGACAAAGTCCACAAAATTGGAGGGGACAAGGCCCTGCTGTCCATCAAGAAGCTCTCCTGGATAACAAAAAGAGAGATGATAAAGAGGTAGTTGATGCTATGATATGAAGAAATGATGAAATTGAATTAACATGGTCATGGGAATATCAGACCTTCATAAAAGCCATCCTCATCCATAGTGCCATAGACGTAGAGATACTTCCCTGCCACTAGGGGCAGCTCTGCCTCAGGATGCTCATTAGGCCCATCGTAAGGATTATAGCTAAAAAGATAAATAAATACTGTAGCTGTCAGAGTGGTTGTGTTGTGCTTGAATTGTATTTCACACTAATTGAAAAGAAACCCAAACAATAAATACGCAGCCAAGCATTAGAAAGACAGCAACTCTCATTTTTTCCAAGACACATTCATTTTCAGGTGAAATGAGAGTGCCGTGTGGATGAGAAGCACTGGGCTTTCTGCATATTTTTTTTTCTTTTTCTGAGGAGTCCAATTACTTTGGTGCTTTGTCTTCTTCAATTTTTTTTAAGACTGGTGCTTTGTGGGAAAAAGCAAATATAGATAAGACCTCTCTATGCAGGCCTATGAGCTGGCAGTCCATTTCAAAAGGAAGGTTCAGGATCTTAAGCTGCCTTTCCTGTTAGACCTCTCTTGAAATACATGACAGTTTTCATTTTAGTAATTTGCTTTTTCCAAGAAATTGGGACACAGCTGTGATCAGTTGTCTTCAAACTTGCAGAAAATACCTCAATATACTTAGTTCCATGGTTAAAAAAATGCAAGAATTTAAAAAGGACTTTCATGCAGAATTGTGAGTAATGACTTTGTGCCAAACTAATTTCTTTTCAAATGCAAACAAATGATTGCTGTCAGTTCAGAGACAAAAACTTGCATATGCCAACCTGTCGAATTCCCTGAGAGGGGCTCAATCATGAGGAGTGGTATCCTGAACCTTCCCTTCATGTTTCTTGTGTTTCACTTCTAAAGAGACTAGACAAAAAGCAGCTTGAGAAAATATGGTCTGGTGTGTAATATTTGTGTAGACATACCTGTACCGAGCAACACACAGACGAACTTTGCCTGTGAATCTTAGCTTGGACCTTGTGGTTGAGCCGAGTTCTTTGTCCATCTAGTAAAGGAAAAGGAAAATACAAATGCACTGTATTCAGGTAAAAATTTCACATCTAAATGTCCTCTTTCAAAGCTTCACCTTGAATGTGGAAACTCACGGTGGCAGCTGAAACAATTTCACCTCCCATGACAGCAGAGGCTAGTATATTTTTTCAACAAAACTCCCCCCCCCCAATTGTATCCAGCCAATTACCCCACTCTTCCAAGCTGTTCCAGTCATTCCTCCACCCTCTCTGTCAATCCAGGGAGGGCTGCAGACTACCACGTGCTTCCTCCAATACATGTGGAGTCGCCAGTTGCTTCTTTTCACCTGACAGTGAGGCGTTTCGCCAGGGGGACATAGCGCGTGGGAGGATCACGCTATTCCCCCCAGTTCCCCCTCCCCCCTAAACAGGTGCCCCAACCGACCAGAGGAGGTGCTAGTGCAGAGACCAGGACATATACTCAAATCTGGCTTCCATCCGCAGACACAACCAATTGTGTGTGTAGGGACACCCAACCAAGCCGGAGGTAATTCGAACCGGCGATCCCTGTGTTGGTAGGCAACGGACTAGATCACCACGCCAGCTGGACGCCTCAAAACTTTTTTAAGGGTTGAATCTTTTAGCTGCAAAATTTAAAAGTGGACAGATTGGACTTCTCACAGTTCAATTCCTGTGCTTTAGACTGTGAGAATAAGGTCTGACTTTTAGTATGGTGTGCTTAAATGTACCCCCAACCTTATATATTACAGTGACTTGAACTTGGAACTACTGTAGCCTAAAGGTTAAAAAATAATGAAGTTGGTTTATATCTGGAAAGCTAGGAATAATCTGAATAGTAGACTGGTTATACTGGATAGCGCTCAGGTGAGTAGAACTGAAAAGCATTGCATTGTTGACAAATAGCTCATGGTCTCAGTGAAAACCTTCCATGAATACATAAAAAATAGAACACACTATGTCTTTAATAAAATATATCTCCTTAATGAAATTAGATCTTACAATCTCTCTGTCTCATACATTTATACTTTTACACTCCATCAACCTCATGTAGTCAGTGAAGCATGGTGCGTCATGCTTCACTAGTCAATGAGATCTTGGTTAAACCAACTTGACTGAATGTGAATGAGGTTTGTTATTTCTTATATGTGGCAGCGTTGACCTATCCCTCTCTCATTATTGATGGCTTGTAATGTTGGCCATCAGGATATTGACCTCATCTGAGATGCCGTTTAAAAATCATTGAGTTCTTCTTGATAAGTATGTCAGCTGCAATGACTACAATGGAAGGGCAATGTATAAAGATGAACGGAATAAGAAGGCAAACCTCAGAGAGGAGAGACCTCCCGGTGCTGCCTACTCGACTGCGGGTGAGGAATGTTGGCTTGATGGAGAGGAGCTCAGGCTTGTCCCCGCTGATCCGGAGAGGCCTGATGAACTCAGATATCAAAGATCTGCTCACTGGAGTATCATTGCCTGGGGATCAAGCCACAGAGATATTCACATGACGGTGCAACATAGACCATATCAAACCTGAGCTAAATGGAATAACATTATCAAATTAGGTTAACAGCCTGTTAGGATCTGTTCTCTTTATGATAGAGCAACACCACTTCTTGTTTCATTCAGTAAAATCAATCACTCAGTTGAGGCGATGCCTTTTTTTTTCTTCAAAATGTTGATATCTCAGCTGATTTGGATTTTTTTGTATGATCTTTATTTGTTAAATTTAACAAACTTTGTTACATTTATTTAAATAACCCAAAATCACGGTCTAAAAGGGCTTTGGAATATTGCTAAAATTAATGTTTCTTTAAAGTCAGAGTAACTTTACTGACAAAGTTCTATCATTTTATAGAACAGTTTACATTTTTTTGAAACAGTGTAAAATGACCATTAGGCCATCCCATAACAAGTTCTTTCAATAGCATTTTGGAGTAAAGTAATTCAAAGCTGAAATCTGGGATTTTTCTCCATGAATAAATAGCTATTTTATCCATCTGGACCATGGAATCAGGTTATATAATACTGTCATCTTTACTATGGTTGGAGACGCTCCATATACTGCTGTTGAATTTTTAGACTGGGCAGGACAAACACTGGCGCAGCAGCAAACATGTTCCTACTAAAACAGGAAAAGGACTAAAAAGTGATGACGATGAGGTGATCCTCCTGTTGGACAGGCAATTTACCAATTTTGCAGTTAATATTCCAGTAGAACAGTATTCCATTACAGTTTGATGAAGTTTGCAATTCATTAGATTTCCTGTGTTCACTTTGGTCCGAGGATGCCGTTTTTACAAGGGTGGAAACTGTTTACTGCTGAGCTGACGGCACACAAGCGACAATGGCTGCCGGACCTCGTTTGTAGTTCTCGCTACCAGAGGGACAGACAGGTCGGGGGAAATCACTGCATTTCAATACAATTCCACAAACCTTTTCCTATGGGGGCGGCCAGTCCATTGAGGAGCTGGGACAGGGATTTGTTGGGCGATCCAGGGGAATCGCACAAAGATATGGGTTCAGTGCTGAGGATGTCAAACTTCCCAGCCTGTAAACGGAACTTCTCCAGCTCTTTGGACAGGAGGTTGAACTGCTCACTCTGAGTCCGACATTTCTCCTCCAGCTCGCGCACTTTGGCCTGACAACAAAAACCAGGGAGGAAAAAGAGACAGATAAAGACAGCGGTAGACAGAGAGATAGAGAGACAGACATAGACAGAGAGATAGAGAGAAAGAGGGGAGAGGCAGGATGGTAAATGAGACAAAGTGTCAGAAGAGGAGAATGTAAGGGAATAGTGTCACGCATAAAAAAAAGAAAAGAAATGCGAGAGTGCACCCATACGTATGTAAATACGTACACATGTTAAGTCTAAGATCTAAACAGAAATAGAATGTAGAATGGGACAATTTCACTTGAGGAAAGGGGGATCATTCAGAGAGAAAAATTTTCTAAACCTCTAAACTACTGACAATATGCAAATCTCATGCAGGACTGCGGGTGATGCACATGATTCCAAGGAGTTGCCTCTTGCTACGAGGAAATTTGCATACTGTACCAAAAACATCAGAATTCCTATTCATAGCGTGAGGAATACTCCTCAATCTCACTGCACAAAGATAGTAACATGAAGACAAGGCTAATCAGGAGTGATGGGACTGATAAATGAGGCAACAGTAATTTAGTAAGACACAGTAGAACCATGCGGTCAAACCCTCGAGTTTGACAAGCAAAATACTGTTCCCCGCATTTATTGTTTGTCAAATTGCATGGGCAGGTACGGTGGAAATTCCAGAAATGCTAATGCACGACTGTATTCTAGGCTATATGATGGTTTGCTGAAAAACAGCTCTTAAACGCAACACAACCTTTCGTCCACACAAGACAACCTAAACCACAAAAAAGGACACTGCAACGCTCTTGGAATTTTCAGCACTGCCCAATGCACAGCAATGACTGCTGCACTACAATGCTCTGTTAACGTATTTCATGCAGACAAGTGATTGCTTGGCTGGGTATGAACATGCTATTAGAGAAAGATGACCTCTCTAGTCCCTGTATTTGTGAGTTAATGAATCAACAGAAAGGGGTGATTAGCTTATTAGAGTCATACAGTTTTCAACTGTATGACAGCCTTGTGAACACATGCCGGACACCATACATGCAATGAAAAAGGATCCCATTCATCGTTGTTCGGTGATCCTGTGTTTTGCTGCAATGTAAAATGTCATCTTTGCTCTATTTTCCTCTAGAGAGAAATAAGGGTGATAGTTCTAGATGGTAGGTCCTGAAAGATGTGGAATCACTGAAGACCTCTGGATCCAAGACATCATCTAGCCACTGTTTTTAACAGTGTATTTTAGGGGTGAAATATATGCTCCCTTCATTGAATGCATTCTTATGTTTATAATGTTTGTTTTTCTGTGTGTATCCACTGAGGTATTTAATGCAAAATTGCTTGACATTAAATAGTTCAAAATGCACCTCCCGCTACTGTATGTCTGTGAACTCGGAGTGCAGACATACATCTTTGGTTCAAGTTTACATATGTGGACTCTGAAAAATTAGTTTTGTGACGTCTTGACGCAAGCTCAATAATCCAGGTAAGGAAATCCCAGAAAGGTTAATCAGTTCATCTGGACACGTTTAGTGGGAGAAATATTTCATCACTCATCCAAGTGACTTCATCCGTCTCAACTGACTGCAGGTATGAGGATTTATTGGCACATCCTTGATAGGCAGGAACCCTGGTTTGAATGGGGAGTCAAAGACGACATCTATGTGAAGAGGGAATGACCATCCCTGAACCAAGGGAGGGGCCTAAGAGTACATCTGTCGCCATCTTACAATGCTGTGACTGCAACTATTCGTCAGTCCTCTGTGAATAGTACACATGGCCATTGAAACTCTAGTTAATGGTCACAGCAATTTGCATATGAAACCCATTGTTGTTTTCGGTCATTACTGTATTGTTTATAAGGGTGGTGATACCTGCCGTCAGTTGAGACCGAAGAGGTCACTTAGATGAGTGATGAAACGTTTCTCTCAACAAACGTTTTATCCAGATGAACTGATTCAACTTTCTGGGATTAGTTTTGTGATGTATATTGAGTCATTAATTGTTTTGCAAGTGTAAAGTAACTCTCCTTTAGACAAAGGCCGAGACACTTCAATAAAGTTCCAACCCTGCCAAGATCCCACCACTTGCGCCTTTAAAAAGGCAGTTCACCTTTATGAAAGTGCTGCTAGAGACGAGTGGGTGTCATAGCATATGATAAATGGATTGCTACTGTGCTGAGACAGCACAGTAACAATATTGAAAACTAAGTTCAATCTGGAAGTGATAACTTGTGTAAAATCAGTTCTCTGATGTTCTCTTTGAGTATCTTTCACCTTTTGTGGTATAGCAATGTGTTAACAAGAGCAGCTGATCATTTCTGCCGTAAATACAACCGACATCATAACTGTCATTACAATTTGGTGTGTGATAATCGTATCTCTTAGGCTGAAGAAAAGTAGGGGGACACAGTATATCCTATTGGCTGTACTGGGAGTGGTGAAAAATACCAAAAAACATGAAACAATTCTGAAATACCTGCATGCTGTCCAAGTGGTTCTGTATATGCATAAACACACACACCAATACAATGAAAAGAGATTTGGGAAAGGAATTAAGCACAATTTACACCCATGATCTCTCATACATATCTTGAAAGAAGAGCACTTTTTTGAAATGTGAAATTACAATCTGTGCCGGCACTCAAGCATATCTATTACTTAAGAACAATAATAAACAAGAGTGAAATAGTAGATAATGGTAATTTATGATAAAAAGGACCTTTTTTATGAATTAGATCTTCACTGGAGAGAGTATATTCCGAGAAAAAAAAAAAAAAAAAAAAAACACGCCAAGTTCAAATGGACCCTTAATGGGGTCAGTTAAACAGTGCTGTCACTATAGAATGGCAAAAAACAACAACAACAGAAAAAGCAACCTGGATTACGCATTTAAATCATCATATCAGCTGTATGACCTGGGAAGAACTGACAACAGTGCAAAGGCTTTCAGGCAATGAGTCCAAGAGAAACAGAAAATAGTTTCTGGTTGACATGTCTGACTGACTGGCTGACCTGTCCCACTCATTCCAGCACCAGCCACGCACTAAAATCTCACATCAGCCAAGTCTCCCTTCCATCCTGCCCCCCATACATGCCCCCCCACACACACAAACACACACTCACACAGAGTCAAAATACTCACCTCTAACAGATGGACAGCGCCTTCATGCTCCTTTTTTGCCTCAACCTGAGCCTGGGAGACACAGGGATGCAGAGTGAGCCTCAAAAACAAACACCAGTAAGAGACCTCCACTAATCTCTAGAAATGCCTTTCCATTCTTGGCATTTTGAAAAAAAAATATATATATATATATATATATATATATATATATATATACACTACCGTTCAAAAGTTTGGGATCACCCAAACAATTTTGTGTTTTCCATGAAAAGTCACACTTATTCACCACCATATGTTGTGAAATGAATAGAAAATAGAGTCAAGACATTGACAAGGTTAGAAATAATGATTTGTATTTGAAATAAGATTTTTTTTACATCAAACTTTGCTTTCGTCAAAGAATCCTCCATTTGCAGCAATTACAGCATTGCAGACCTTTGGCATTCTAGCTGTTAATTTGTTGAGGTAATCTGGAGAAATTGCACCCCACGCTTCCAGAAGCAGCTCCCACAAGTTGGATTGGTTGGATGGGCACTTCTTTGAGCAGATTGAGTTTCTGGAGCATCACATTTGTGGGGTCAATTAAACGCTCAAAATGGCCAGAAAAAGAGAACTTTCATCTGAAACTCGACAGTCTATTCTTGTTCTTAGAAATGAAGGCTATTCCATGCGAGAAATTGCTAAGAAATTGAAGATTTCCTACACCGGTGTGTACTACTCCCTTCAGAGGACAGCACAAACAGGCTCTAACCAGAGTAGAAAAAGAAGTGGGAGGCCGCGTTGCACAACTGAGCAAGAAGATAAGTACATTAGAGTCTCTAGTTTGAGAAACAGACGCCTCACAGGTCCCCAACTGGCATCTTCATTAAATAGTACCTGTTAGAGCCTGTTTGTGCTGTCCTCTGAAGGGAGTAGTACACACCGGTGTAGGAAATCTTCAATTTCTTAGCAATTTCTCGCATGGAATAGCCTTCATTTCTAAGAACAAGAATAGACTGTCGAGTTTCAGATGAAAGTTCTCTTTTTCTGGCCATTTTGAGCGTTTAATTGACCCCACAAATGTGATGCTCCAGAAACTCAATCTGCTCAAAGAAGTGCCCATCCAACCAATCCAACTTGTGGGAGCTGCTTCTGGAAGCGTGGGGTGCAATTTCTCCAGATTACCTCAACAAATTAACAGCTAGAATGCCAAAGGTCTGCAATGCTGTAATTGCTGCAAATGGAGGATTCTTTGACGAAAGCAAAGTTTGATGTAAAAAAAAATCTTATTTCAAATACAAATCATTATTTCTAACCTTGTCAATGTCTTGACTCTATTTTCTATTCATTTCACAACATATGGTGGTGAATAAGTGTGACTTTTCATGGAAAACACAAAATTGTTTGGGTGATCCCAAACTTTTGAACGGTAGTGTATATAATATTTGAAATATATACAGCCCACCCAGACCTGTGCCAGATGAAAGCTGAGGAAACAACAAGATCAAGATGTATGGGATGTGGCACACAGGACATATCAGTGCCTCAAAGTTAAGACAATCAAAGGACTGAATTTAAAGTCAATTTCAATTAATTGCCTCTGACTAAAAATGTACATGTCATCTGAGTTTTCATAACTTCGTAAATCCTTCCATTTTGGTACTTCAAGCTAATCAAATCAAAGGCTTATTGTAGCTGTAAGATTTATTTTTCAGCTCCTAGTTGACGCAGCTCTGACAGTGACCAATCTTTCCTTCTTACAGAATATTTGTAACTTTGGTGGTCAGTGACACACCTAGTTTGTCAGAATGTGTGCTTGACTTGTTGTGAAAGCCATCAGTGAGATTAAGAATCTGCAATAGTGTTATACAGAAAACCCAATGATTCCTGGGCAATCAGGGAGGCTAATCTTAGGCTCATATAAAATCATTGTACTGTTTAATATACCAAACAAATTTAAAACTGAAATCCTATATAGAGGCTCAGTTTTAGAAACTATGAATATCTTTTGGAGAACAAAAAAATGTTCCCTGGGACTGAGTGAACATATGTGGACTTCCCGATTTCATAAAGCCACTTAATCGACAATCTAAGCAAAAGCAAAACAAAAAAAACAAAACAAAAAAATAGCCAATATATCTGAGGAGGGATACTGTAGTTGTGATTTTTTTTTTTTGCTAACATGAAGCTAATTTACAAACATTAGGCTGAATCTAAAGTTAGAAGTGCAACAGCAACACTGAGGTGCAGCCACTCAGCACTGATTCCAGAGGAGGCATGGGTGACAGCTCCTATCACGTTCACACCCTCACTCATCTCAGCCATTGCCATGCTTGTTTTGACCTCACAGTCATCTCCACTGCTTCAGAGGGGATAGACAAACCAAAGATTCAGGGCCAGCAAGCCTCCAAAAATGTCACATTTACTCTAGGTTATAGCCTGCTGATTTGCCTGCTGTACAAACAAGAGGCGTGATCTTGAGATGTTGAACTCTCTGTCCAAGTAGTCTTGGAACAAGATAGGCAGATGAAGGCAGGGTTTTAGGGGGTACACTGGGCTAGCTATAGTAGCAACGCTGCTCAACACAAAGGATTTTGACCCTCTAACATCACACAGGCTTGGCTAACAAGCGAGGGTGACCCTTCAGTGCCGTCAGCATGACATGAACCACCTTACCTTCTGAAGAAGGTCAATCTCCTGCTGCTTTGCAGTAAGTACAGCCAAGGCTTGCTCATGCTCCAACTCTAGCTGCTGCCTCCGCTCTGCAGCCTCACGCATATGCTGTCCGCAGGGGGCAGGGGTAGGATTGTTGGGGGGCATAGAGAGGGCTGCTGTTAGTAGAACTAAAAGGAAAAACATGGCACTGAGTCCAAAAAAGATGCATCCCCAGTCTTCTATTCCAACTAAAGAGTGATATTTTCACACATGATTAACAGTGTGCTGGCGTTAGAAACCTTTGAAGTAAGACATAAACTACACAACTGCCATGTCATGAATGTACAGTTAATGTTAAATGATCTTTTAGTGAGGTCAGGTCAAAACATTTTTGCGCAGAACATTATGGATGAGGACTAGAGATGCTTTGCTGTGTAAACAAAAAACAAACATCAATTCACAGTTAGGTTTGCTGCCCCCCTTAGGTAACACAATACCTGTTAGAAGTCTCATTACTGAGGCCGTCTGAAAAGCTGTCCTCAGCGATGTCTTTGCATAATCAATACAGGGCTTTTAGTTACATGAAAAGGGTGAGCAAACTCCACAGTGTGCCCACTTGTCTGTGACCATCCATAACAAAAGAAGCCATACAATACATAGGACTGAATGCAAGGCTGGTCATAGGCCAATATGCCAGTGTCATCCAGTCAGCTTGCTGCTATTATCATATTGTGAACAACCGGAGGGGGGGGGATCATTTGCAACACTGTTAGGGGGGAAAAAAGCAAATGACACTGTCATGCCAAGAAAAAACTGAAGGTATCGGATAGGTAATGTCATCAAAACTTGTGTGTGACATTATCATCATGAAGAGTGACCTCTAGCCAGATCCCCTTGTTCCTTCTCCCTCCCCAACCTTGTCCACCCAGTGCCAAACTATTTTGGCCTGCCTCATGCACAATCACATTCCACAGTGCTCTGGTCGTATAGCCAGGTGGCCATTCGTGTGTCTGGTGAGCAGCCCACATATAGAGGGAAAGGTAAGCACAGCCATGTGGAGAGAAAGCATTCGAAATGGGACCGTGTAGAGCTGCTCCCCAAGAGATGGACATAGCAGTGATACCTTAGCATTCTAGTACAGGAGAGAGAGGATGGGTTGGTGGTCATAAAGCGATGGGGCAGGAAGGGTGGACAACACATAAAAGGGGAAGGAGAGGAGTTGGGAAGGGAAGGAAGGGTGGGGGATTGGGGGGGGTCTGACTGCTCCAAGCTTCTACTCTTCCTGGTGAGACCTCCCAACTCGGCACTGGAAGGCAACAGACATGTTAGGGACATTAGACAGTATAGAGGAAGACAACCAGGTGGAGGCACTGTAGTAAAGGCATGGGGTGGGGGGAGGGAGACAGACTGGCAGAGGGTTCAGGTTCTGTCAAAAAAAAAAAATCTGAACCAGGACCTGGATGCATGTGCTTAAAACGCATCACAAAGAAATTGAGTGAAAATATCTGGCCACGGTGCTGAGTTCCTCACCTTGAGCACCTGCTCTAAGTTCTCCAGTTTGCCTTGGAGCTGGTTCTTCTCCCACAGGGCCAAATCTCTCTCCTGCGTCACAGCACCGAGGGTCTCTTTGAGCTGGGCATACTCAGACCTCACCTGTGCACAGAAAAAAGCAGAGAACTGCTGGTTAATGGAGCACAAACACACATGAGGCAGGAAAACACTGTCAGGGTTTTCCCTGCCCTGGCTAATTTTGTTCAGATCACCAATGAATGAATCAAAACTAAACAATCTTGGTACTTTTGTCAGCCTGTTAGAGCTGACCTTTACATACAGATGTAAAATGGATGTTAGCTGATTGCCTACTACTACTACTACTTTCGGCTGCTCCTGTTAGGGGTCGCCACAATGAATAATTTGTTTCCATCTCTTCCTGTCCTCTGCATCTTTCTCTGTCACGTCAGCCACCTGCATGTCCTCCCTCACCACATCCATAAACCTCCTCTTTGGCCTTCCTCTTTTCCTTTTGCCTGGCAGCTCCATATTCAGCATCCTTCTCCCAATATAACCAGCATCTCTCCTCTGCACATGTCCAAACTATCTCCATCTTGCCTCTCTTGTTTTGTCTCCAAACCGTCCAACCTGAGCTGTCCCTCTAATATACTCGTTCCTAATCCTGCCCTTCTTCATCACTCCCAACAAAAATCAGCTCTGTCTTCCCTTTGACTTTTGCTGGTACCCTTCTGTTGCAAATTACTCCTGACACTATTCTCTTCTACACCCACCCCATCCTGCCTGCGCTCTCTTCTGCACCTCTCTTCTGCACTCCCCATTACTTTGAACAGTTGACCCCAAGTGTTTAAACTCATCATCCACCTTCATCACCTCTACTCCTTGCATCCTCACCATTCCACTGTCCTCCCTGTCTTTCATGCATATGTATTCTGTCTTGATCCTACTGACTTTCATTTCTCTTCTCTCCAGTGCATACCTCCACCTCTCCAGGCTCTCCTCAACCTGCTCCCTATTCTCGCTACAGATCACAATGTCATCCACGAACATCATAGTCCATGGAGACTCGTGCCTGATCTCATCCATCAACCTGTCCATCACCAGTGCAAACAAGAAAGGGCTCAGAGCAGATCCTTGATGTAATCCTACCTCCACCTTGAACCCATCAGTCATTCCTACTGCACACCTCACCACTGTCACACTGCCCTCATACCTTTCCTGCACCACTCCTACATACTTCTCTGCCACTGCCGACTTCCTAATTCAATACCACACCTCCTCTCTTAGCACCCTGTCATACGCTTTCTCTAAATCTACAAAAAGACACAATGTAACTCCTTCTGGCCTTCCCGAGACTTCTCCATCAATATTCTCAAAGCAAACATCGCATCTGTAGTGCTCTTTCGTGGCATGAAACCATACTGCTGCTCGCCAATTGTCACCTCTCCTCTTAACCTAGCTTCTATTACTCTTTCCCATATTTTCATGCTGTGGCTCATCAACTTTATACCTCTGTAGTTACTACAGCTCTACACACTACCCTATTCTTGAACATCAGTACCAGTATGCTCCTTCTCCACTCCTCCGGCATCCTCTCACTTTCCAATATTGTGTTAAAAAATCTAGTTAAAAACTCCACTGCCATCTCTCCTGAACACCTCCATGCTTTCACAGGTATGTCATCAGGACTAACTGCCTTTCCACTGTTCATCCTCTTTATAGCTGCCCTCACTTCCTCCTTGCTAATCCACCCTACTTCCTGATTCACTATCCCCACATCATCCAACCTTCTCTCTCTCTCATTTTCTTCATTCATCAGCCCCTCAAAGTACTCCTTCCATCTTCTCAGCACACTCTCCTCGCTTGTCAGTACATTTCAATCTCTATCCTTCATTGCCCTAACCTGCAGCACATCCTTCCCAGCTTGGTCCCTCTGTCTAGCCAATTGGTACAAGTCCTTTTCTCCTTTCCTTAGTATTCAACCTCTCATACAACTCACCATATGCCTTTTCCTTTGCCACCTTTCTCTTCACTTTATTCCACATCTCCTTGTACTCCTGTCTACTTTCGTCATCTCTCTGACTATCCCACTTTTTCTTTGCCAACCTCTTCCTCTGTATACCTTCCTGTATGTCCTCATTCCACCACCAAGTCTCCTTGTCTTCCTTCCTCTGTCCAGATGACACACCAAGTACCTTCCTAGCTGTCTCCCTCACTATTTCTGCAGTGGTTGCCCAGCCATCCGGCAACTCTTCACTACCACCCAGTGCCTGTCTTAACTCCTCCCTGAACTCCACACAACTGTCTTCCTTTTTCACTTCCAACATATGATCCATGGCTCTGCCTTCAAGCTGTATGCTGACTGTATGATAAGAAAATACATAAAGATATAACCAATGCTATATTTTATGTTTTCTGTAAGTAAATGCTATGAATGGTTATGAGGCAACGCAGAAGCCAGATGGTTTCAGTGATAAAGCCTTTGAATATTGTAACAACAGAATTCGTCCACTCTCACACTTGTAGACCAAAGCACAAATAAATTATTCATTCTTCATTGTTAACCAAGAGCTAAATACCAGTTGAGGAGATTGAATGTTATGTTCATACAACAATTTAAAACTATTGTAGCAATGAGTCTTGTACCACCTCCATTCATAACCTCTGAATAATGTGGGACCATTTTGATTTGTGCAAATTCTTCAGGCGCAATCCATTCAGGGGGCCGGTTGTATTGCTACCCAGAAGGCAGTGTATCGTAGTGAGCTATCTGATGTCCCTAATCAGCAACAAGGTGACTGGTTCCAGCACCTATAATTTGGCAATGTCCCTTCTTCAGTGCAGACCATGGATGACTAATGACAGCTGGATAAAGCTCCTACAACACACAATAACAACCAGGAAGGCCACCTCTGAATGGCCCACCACTATACAGTATTAAGTATCTGTGTGGACAGGAATGACTCTCACGTCTAATCTGGACAGATACATCAAAACAATATTGAATGCAGCAGAAGCGGGTCAATGGGCAAACTAGTATATAAAGTGGAAGGTGCCATTTACAGCCCCTCCTAGTTCAAAGGGAGACGATAGAGATCCGAACACATGGGTGTGAGCAAGGGCTAATATCTGCACTGCCCCAAAGAGGGCTGCTCTCATATCCGCCCATGTGATAACAGTGAAGGATAGCTGCTCCAAAAGCCGCCCCGGCCCTGATAAGACATCAATAACCAGCATTCTGCCCTTCTCCAACCCCAAGGCAGCTAACTGCCAGTCAAACTCCACCAGGCCATTGTCTTCCTCTCCATAGAGAGGGCTAGTACTCTTTGTTTGTTGGTGCCCTCTGCCTTTGTGTTATCAGCTGAGCAAACCTTGGGGGTTTATGGGCTGAAACAAAGTTAGTAGTGCTCCAACAGACTTGGAGCTCAAGGTTAGTGCTGATATGCAGTACGGGACGCAGTAGAAACAACTCAACATACTCACATTTATCCATATTCATCCACCTGTGGCTTCCTGTATGAGGTTCGAAACCTTGTTGTTGGCACAATGGGCAGCTCATAGAATTGCACTGACTTTGACTGACCTGCAAACACATATTAATGCATGTACACTCCAGGTTATGATCTGTCTCCTCCGTTAAAGTGACAAGCTCTAGGTCCAGACTTTTCGCTCACCTGAGCCCAAAATGGTGTACCCAACTACCAGTTTCCATCAGAGCTACATCCTTCAAGAACCTAAAAACGTTCCTCTTACCGACCCAGCCAGCTTAATGTGTAAGTCACCCCTGGTGGCCACTTTTACAATTTTGTGGAAATATTAATCTATTTTGTATTTTGATTTTTCTCTTTGCAGCCTCTTGATGATCCAAGAAACACTTATGAACTCGATGTGACATGTACTCTTGGCTGTGACATGATTACTATGAAGCGCTTTATAATTCCAATTGGTAACACTTGAACTTTATCTACTAATTACTGACTCTCTTGTAAGTCACTTTGGATAAAAGCGTCTGCCAAATGAGTACATGTAAATGTAAATATGGCAGCTTAGGCCAAGGGCAAGTGGGAATAGAAACCCTTCTGATGGTTTGTCAGTATAAAGGCAGAGGAGATTTAATATATGAAGAAAAGACTGGCCATTTAGATGTGAAGTTCCACTGCCTACAACTAGTGAAGACACCGTCGGGGAAGAAAAAAGTTTAGTCAAAGTTTACTGTACAGTTAAGATTCTAGCCCTTGTCAAACCCTACCTTCTCATACTCGGATGCCTTTTGGCTAGTGCTGAAAAACTGGAGACTCAAGTGCTTTTTCTCCTGAAGACCATCTTGAAGCTCATTCTCCTAGGCAAAAGAGGTGGGAAGAAAACAGTATTTAGGGCCCCACAAAACCACATGGTTGAGATTAAGGAGCACAGCACAGGACTCATCTCAACATGTATTAGCGATAGGCCATGCATTATTCATCTGAGGAGATTGCCTGAGGTTCTCTCATCTGTCCTGGAAAGCTAAACTAAAAGGATGTGATGCATGCGTCATGAAAAAGCATTAATTTCCCCCACATGATAGCCACCAAAAGAACAATTACAAAAATGAAATCTTTCACTGGGATGTGTTGGATGTACAACAGCTGGAGTGAGAAATTCCTAAAAATAGAATAATGTTTCCCCAGGTCTTCATATTGCTACTGCATATATCAGATTTGCTATCATCTAGCCCCCAGCCCCTTTATCCACCAAGTGTGTCAGGCAGGGGTAGATTAAAATGCATCTCTTCACTGCAGAGGAGGAAAACTTAATTACATTCAATCAACAGCTATGAGTTATGCCCTGGATGCAATTTTCCTCACCAACTGGACATTTCTCTATTTATTTATTTATTCATTTTGATGTATGCATTTTTACTTCAACTAAAGCAGCAGGCAAGGAGAGTGTTGTGTTGTTCTTATGGGCAGCGTTGCAACCTCGCTGCTCATGCATGATGGATTTACAGTGCGTATAGTGCTTCTTAATGGCTACTGAACATTGCACAACTGTTCTTTAATGTTTTACTTATGAGGGTCAGCTGTTTGAACAGAGGGCAAACATAAACTCAGGTAAACATACAAACTAACATGTGTATACACACACAAAGACTCCACATATCTAAATACAAGAATGTGAAGCAGTAGTTTGTCTCAAATGTTGCAAATAAGGTATTATAAAGCACCATAAGTATATTATAAAAATATGAGATTAACATTTTTAAAATAAATATTGCAATATAAAACAGATTTAGTGTGACTACATCATAAGGGTTGTTATGATATTTTCATTTTGTTTTGGGATTAGACTCAAGTGCCATCTACAAATGATGGAACTAAAGATTATCCAAAGGATCCAAAGATTATCCAAAGGAATTGAATCAAGTGCAACTGGACTTGGTATATGGTCTAGTCAGAAAGGCACGAACTGATGAAGCCTCTTGGACGAGAGGCGAAATGTCTTCACGGATATATACCAAGTCCAGTTGCACTTGATTCAATTCCTTTGGATAACCATGACCTGGATGAATGAGAACATTCACAGTCACCTGCCAAAGAGTCCATGAGCAAACAGACCCTGGACGCTTACATAGAGACAAGTCAGACCTGCTGTTCCACTTATTTCAATGTAATCTCATCCAAACATTTGGCATTTTAACCAGCATCAATTGTGATCTGTCAGTTTTAATCTTTCCCACTCAAAGGCTGGATTGCATTGGTTTTCCCATTCATATGCATTGATTCATCAATTCAGTTCTAATAAGGGTTGGCTATGCCTCCAGGTTTCCATCCATGGGAGCACCTGCTGAAGAAAACTGGAGTCTTGTCAGGTTGTTTACCATTGAAAGCTTTTCGAAATTTTGAAAAAGCCTTCTGCAAGTTTTGGTTCATGCTGATTAATGTATTTGGACAAGTCTGTCACCCTTATCATTATGAAACCCCTTACTTCACCCCAAAAATGAAAAATAAAAAGATAACTCACTTGATGTTTTACTAATGAGACAGTTCATTAAAATGTATTCTAGTCTCTCTTATAGGGCCAGGGTTGCTTTGTGAATAATGCATGTTGCACTATGGCACATTGTCATTAGGTCCATGGTGGAGAAAACCAGTGATTCTCTACCATTTGAAGGCCTGTCAGAGCAGAGGCAGCCATGTGTTAAGTCCAGACACGGTCTGGCTCGACCCGGTGTGCTGGACCTGTGTGTATAATAGGAGCAGGCCAGACAGATGAAGCAGTGCTCCGCTCCCATTAAATAGACGAACACAAAAAACATTTCATCCAGGAAGTTTGTTCTTTCGACTCACTCAGCCTTGTGCAGACCGTTTACCCGTCCTGCTCAACAGAAAACATAGGGAACCTATCACAAGTGTATTGTGCTGGTGTGGAGCTACGTTTATACTGTATTTTACCAAGCAACCCTCTAAGCACACATAAATATTGTCAGAAGGTACACTACCGTTCAAAAGTTTGGGATCACATTGAAATGTCCATATTTTTGAAGGAAAAGCACTGTACTGTTCAATGAAGATAACTTTAAACTAGTCTTAACTTTAAAGAAATACACTCTATACATTGCTAATGTGGTAAATGACTATTCTAGCTGCAAATGTCTGGTTTTTGGTGCAATATCTACATAGGTGTATAGAGGCCCATTTCAAGCAACTATCACTCCAGTGTTCTAATGGTACAATGTGTTTGCTCATTGGCTCAGAAGGCTAATTGATGATTAGAAAACCCTTGTGCAATCATGTTCACACATCTGAAAACAGTTTAGCTCGGTACAGAAGCTACAAAACTGACCTTCCTTTTAGCAGATTGAGTTTCTGGAGCATCACATTTGTGGGGTCAATTAAACGCTCAAAATGGCCAGAAAAAGAGAACTTTCATCTGAAACTCGACAGTCTATTCTTGTTCTTAGAAATAAAGGCTATTCCATGCGAGAAATTGCTAAGGAATTGAAGATTTCCTACACCGGTGTGTACTACTCCCTTCAGAGGACAGCACAAACAGGCTCTAACCAGAGTAGAAAAAGAAGTGGGAGGCCGCGTTGCACAACTGAGCAAGAAGATAAGTACATTAGAGTCTCTAGTTTGAGAAACAGACGCCTCACAGGTCCCCAACTGGCATCTTCATTAAATAGTACCCGCAAAACACCAGCGTCAACATCTACAGTGAAGAGGCGGCTGCGGGATTCTGGGCTTCAGGGCAGAGTGGCAAAGAAAAAGCCATATCTGAGACTGACCAATAAAAGAAAAAGATTAAGATGGGCAAAAGAACACAGACATTGGACAGAGGAAGACTGGAAAAAAGTGTTGTGGACGGATGAATCCAAGTTTGAGGTGTTTGGATCACAAAGAAGAACGTTTGTGAGACGCAGAACAAATGAAAAGATGCTGGAAGAATGCCTGACGCCATCTGTTAAGCATGGTGGAGGTAATGTGATGGTCTGGGGTTGCTTTGGTGCTGGTAAGGTGGGAGATTTGTACAGGGTAAAAGGGATTCTGAATAAGGAAGGCTATCACTCCATTTTGCAACGCCATGCCATACCCAGTGGACAGCGCTTGATTGGAGCCAATTTCATCCTACAACAGGACAATGACCCTAAACACACCTCCAAATTGTGCAAGAACTATTTAGAGCAGAAGCAGGCAGCTGGTATTCTATCGGTAATGGAGTGGCCAGCGCAGTCACCAGATCTGAACCCCATTGAGCTGTTGTGGGAGCAGCTTGACCGTATGGTACGCAAGAAGTGCCCATCCAACCAATCCAACTTGTGGGAGCTGCTTCTGGAAGCGTGGGGTGCAATTTCTCCAGATTACCTCAACAAATTAACAGCTAGAATGCCAAAGGTCTGCAATGCTGTAATTGCTGCAAATGGAGGATTCTTTGACGAAAGCAAAGTTTGATGTAAAAAAAATCTTATTTCAAATACAAATCATTATTTCTAACCTTGTCAATGTCTTGACTCTATTTTCTATTCATTTCACAACATATGGTGGTGAATAAGTGTGACTTTTCATGGAAAACACAAAATTGTTTGGGTGATCCCAAACTTTTGAACGGTAGTGTACATTCATAACACAATGTAGGAGCACTGTGGCTTTGTCACTTGAGTGCCAATACTGAAAGTTGTAGTGTAATGTCGCTGATCTAAAGAATCAAGCTTACTCTACTTATTCCTATATACTTATTCTACTTTCTGCTTCTAAATTCGGATAAAACCGAGATGCTGGTCATTGGCCCTGATAGACACAGACACCAATTTGATCAAGTAACAATAACAACAGCCGTCCGGGTAGCGTAGTGGTCTATTCCCTTGCCTACCAACATGGGATCGCTGGGTCGAATCCCTGTGTTACCTCCGGCTTGGTCGGGCATCCCTGCAGACACAATTGGCTGTGTCTGCGGGTGGGAAGTCAGATGTTGGTATCTGTCCTGGTCGCTGCACTAGCGTCTCCCTTGGTCGGTCGGGGTGCCCCCCCCCCCGGGTCAGCAGAGAGGGGGTGGAGCAGCGACTGGGACGGCTCAAAAAGAGCGGGGTAATTGGCCAGATACAGTTAGGGAGACAAAGGGGCAAAATGGGGGGGGGGTAACAATAACAATCGACAACTCTGTGATTTCACAGTGTGGCAGCCAAAAATCTTGGTGTTACGTTTGATCCCAGCCTTTCCTTTGATCTACTACTCCTACTTTCGGCTGCTCCCGTTAGGGGTCGCCACAGCGGATCATCCATTTCCATTTCTTCCTGTCTTCTGCATCTTCCTCCATCACACCAGCCACCTGCCTGTCCTCCCTCACCACATCCATAAACCTCCTCTTTGGCCTTCCTCTTTTCCTCTTCCCTGGCAGCTCCATATTCAACATCCTTCTCCCAATATACCCAGCATCTCTCCTCCACACATGTCCAAGCCATCTCAATCTTGCCTCTCTTGCTTTGTCTCCTTTCCTTTGATAAGCACATTAAAGAAATCACCAAGACTGCCTTTTTTCACTTACATAACATACCTAAAATTCAGTCCCTCCTGTCCGTGGCTGATGCAGAGACTCTAATACATGCATTTGTTTCATCCAGACTTGATTACTGTAATGTTCTGCTTTCAGGTCTGCCACATGCTAGTACTACAAGTCTTCAGATGGTTCAGAATGCTGCTTCTAGAAACCTAATTAAAACTAGGAAATTGACCATATTACACCAATTCTTGCCTCCCTTCATTGGCTTCCTATCCATGTTAGATCAGACTTCAAGGTGATTCTGCTGACTTATAAAATCCTAAATGGGCTTGCCCCATCTTCTGTCTGATCTTAAACTGTACATTCGATCTCGAGCTCTTCGCTCTCAAAATACAGGGCTCCTGTGTGTACCCAAAGTTGAAAAGAAGTCAGTTGGTGGCAGGGCCTTTTCCTATCGGGCTCCGTTCTTGTGGAATAACCTGCCTGCTGCCGTCAGACAATCAGAGCCTGTTGAGTCCTTTAAATCCAAACTTAAAACTCGTCTTTTTGCCTTAACCTACAATTAGTTGCCTTTAAGTTGAGTACTTCACAACCTGTACTGCATGACGGGTCGGCTTTTGTCTTAATGATTTTATCAAGCACTGTTCTGCCAATGAGATTATAGCGTACAGATTTTTTTTAAATTTCCCCCCTTTTTCTCCCCCCAGTTGCACCCAGCAAATTACCCCACTCTTCCAAGCCATCCCGGTCGTTGCTCCATCTCCTCTGCCGATTCTGGGAGGGTTGCAGACATGTCTCCTCCGATACATGTGGAGTCGCCAGCCCTTCTTTTCACCTGACAGTGAGGAGTATCGCCAGGGGGATGTAACGCGTGGGAGAGGGTCATGCTATTCCCCCCTGTTCCCCCTCCCCCCCAAACAGGTGCCCCAACCAACCAGAGGAGGCGCTAGTGCAGCGATCAGGACACATACCCACTTTCAGCTTCCCACCCACAGACACAGCCAATTGTGTCGGTCGGGACACCCGACCAAACTGGAGGTAACACAGGGATTCGAACCGCTGATCCCTGTGTTGGTAGGCAACGGAACAGACTGCTATGCTACCCGGATGACCAGCATTCAGATTATTGACTATTGGCAACTGTTCTCTTCTCTCACACGTCTTTTCTCTCTCTCTGAATGATGTCTTTTCTTTTCTCTTTTTCTGTATGTGTGGTGTAATGTGAGTCTCCTTTGTGTGCATGAGCAGTCTGTCCTCCTCCCAGGTCTCCATGGTAATGGTGGTCGCCACCTGGACACTGCTGGGCATCACCCTCATCACATTTTCTTTTTATATACACATTATAAATCCATATAATTTTGTTATCCTGTTTTAATGTTATATCTTTCTCTCACTAAGATGTGTGACTATACTACATATATATATATATATATATATATATTTTTTTTTTTAACATGGTGATGCTGGTTGCGTGGCTTGGGTCCTGGGCTGTCGCAGTGGCATCTGGACACTGCCTGGCATCCTCTTCATCATATTCTTCGTATATTTTATAATTCCATTATAATTCTGTTATCCTCTTTCAATGTTGTATTGTGTAAATTGTGTAAACACAACATCCATTGCACGTTGTCCATCATGGGAGAGAGATCAAATCAAATCAAATCAATTTTATTTGTGAAGCCCAATATCACAAATTACAAATTTGTCTCAGTGGGTTTAACAGCAACACAACATCCTGTCCTTAGACCTTGTCATCGGATAAGGAACAATTCCCTAAAAAAAAATTTTTTTTTTTTTATAAATTTATTTCTGATTTTTCCCTTTTTTCTCCCAATTTAGTGGCCAATTGATCCCTATTTTAATTCAAACACCCACCCTCGTATTGCATGCGTTCGCCAACTGCATCTCTCCGGCCGGCAGTCTCGAAGGAAAGCGCCTCCCCACTTTCGTGACAAGGCGAATCCAAGCCGAACCACTGTTTTTCCGACACACACAGAGACGCATTCACATGACGAACACAAGCCGACTCCGCCCCCCTCCCGAAGACAGCGTTGCCAATGATTGCTGCTTCATCGAGTCTGGCCATAGTCGGATCTGACGAGACCGGGGCGCGAACCCCAGTCCCCAGTGGGCAACTGCATCGACACCAAGCCGATGCTTAGACCGCTACGCCACCGCGGACTTCCTAAAAAAAAAAATCTTTAACAGGGAGAAACCTCAGGGAGAGCAACAGAGGAGGAATCTCCATATAAAACCATATAAAAAAAGAAAGAAAAAATTACATGGATTAATAAAAAGAAAATATGATGAGGGGAATGATCCCTCCTCTGTTGCTCTCCCTGAGGTTTCTTCCTATTTTTTTCCTCCCTGTTAAAGGGCCTTTTTAGGGAGTTGTTCCTTATCCGATGCAAGGGTCTAAGGACAGCATGTTGTGTTGCTTAAAGCCCCTTGAGAAAAATTTATAATTTGTGACATTGGGCTATACAAATAAAATTGACTTGACTACTGTGGGGCTCATCATGAGTCATTGTGGATAGGATTGGCCACTATAAATGCCTTAAATTGCATTGTAATATATTGTGAAACTGAATTCACACCACAATACAAAACCTTTGAGACAGCTACAAAACAGGCCTCGCAACCTTGCAATATGACTCTGAGTTTTTATTTTGTGCACACACACTGTGCTAAATCATGGATCTATCCATCCATCCATTATCCAAACCACTTATCCTGCTTTCAGGGTCGCGGGGATGCTGGAGCCTATCCCAGCAGTCACCCCGACAAAATGCCAACAGAAGGTATTTGCATTTGCAGCAATCCTTTATATAAAGCAGAGGTACTGTGCACCACACCGGCATTTCACACCCACCTGGCTAAATGAAAGAGCATGGCTACACAGTTATGTGCTTTGACTTGTTGACTGTGCTTGGTGTCCGCCTTGCTATTGATCTTCGATTAGTGGTGCTATGCATTCGGGAGGCGATGCCACGGCAATTGCCTGTCAGCGTGTAACGGGCCTTAAACACTGGTGCCATGCACTAGCGAAAAAATGGCAGCTGATAATCACACAGTACCCAGGAAGGTGAAGGTGCCAGATGGATTTGCCAGTGTTTATTATCACTCACAACACTCACTCAGACTGTGTTTATACACACAACAGCGATGCTTGCTGCAAGAGGCAAGTTTTGAAGCCAGCTGTAAATCGGATATTAAACATTGATGTACTGTACATTCCTACATAGGGTCTCCTTGTTTAATAAATATATGATCACCCCACACAATCGGAGAGGCAATGCAGAGAGAGGCTAGAAGCTGCACTCTTAACTTTTAGCACCCCCTTCCCTGCATTTAGTTTTACCTGAGAGAGAGAGAGAGAGAGAGAGAGAGAGAGAGAGAGAGAGAGAGAGAGAGAGAGAGAGAGAGAGAGAGAGAGAGAGAGAGAGAGAGAGAGAGAGAGAGAGAGAGAGAGAGAGAGAGAGTGAGAGAGCATGCGCGAGAGAGAGAGGCCAGCTGAGACCAAACAGGGAGCGACGTTGCTGTCAACCCACCATTCCCTCACATTGGTGTTCATTGGTCTTGTCTCCGTTTGCGTCTCTGTTCTTGAAGCTCAGTGCAGGAGGAGATAAGAGCTGCGGTGCAGCCTGTAGAGATCAGCCTGCCATTTCTGCACGCCATTTGGGGACAGTTTGTGCTTTGAGGTAGCTTCCCCGCACAGAGGGGGCTGACAATGGTAGAAGAGGGTAGTGCTGCTGTGGGCAGGGGATGTGAGAGGATAGGAGCAGAGAAAACCATCCCTAATGGAGTGTTTATTTGGGGCAGAGACCCACACACAAAGACAGCTCATCTGAAGGAGAAGACCCGAGGGCATGGGGGAATGAATTCGAATGGTCCAGGACCAAACAGAGTGATTTAACTTACCGATGGAGCCCTCCAGTTCTCCTTCCTTTCACAAAATAACAAACAAACCGACAAAAAAAAAAAAAAAACGATCACAGCCACCAACTATTTCCACAAGTTGTGTGGATCTATTGTGCTGATATAATTGTACCAGTAAATAAAATTCTGAATGCTATGCTCAATCTTTGCTTTCTTATAGGAAGAGGCTCATGTGCCAACAACAATAAAACCTGTAATGTTCCTTTGAAATATCAGCAACAAAGCAGAAATATCTATAATTGCAACACAACAAGTATTGCTATGATAACTCTGTCTCAGAGGGAGAGCTGATTTCAGCAGCTGTGTGCTGGGCAGAGCTCTGGAAGGGGTCTCTCTTCATCTCAGCATGATGTGAAGTGATTAGCCATTGTATATACAGAGACCCCTGTGGAAGTGATGGAGAAACCCCTCAGACTTGAGTCACTGACATACATTGGCATTAGCTGTGCTGTAACTCACAGTACTGCTGTCCTTATGCAGTAACAGTCAGAGTAATGGACAGCTCCTATTGTGTGTGTGTGTGTGTGTGTGTGTGTGTGTGTGTCTGACTTAACAAAACAAACTATCACAATAAATGAATGTGTAATTTTCTTCAGCACCTGCTCTCAACATGGCTCAGCCAACTTCAAACTCTACACTGACCAGCACTACTGCACTACCTGAGCATAAAATCTGAACATCCTGCGTATAGAGTTCATCTTATGTGATCCTATTCCACCATCAAAGTAGGAATATGTCAGGGGTGAATCTAACCCAGGATTCAAAAACAATCCATCTGAAATGGTGAAGCAGGAAAACTGAAACTTGGGGGCAGCTTCACACCAAGGGGTCATTTCACACGGTATTAGCCGTGCTACAATAGCATTACATAAAGATGGAGAGAGTAATATTATACTCAATCAGTTTGTAGCCAGATAAAACACATAGGATATGGTCAATTACTTCAACCATACCAGATACAACTGCAGTTATTCATTATATTTGGATTATATTATTATATTAGGTTCAGAGCATGGCCTATGGGAGTAACAGGGAACTGCTTTTTCCAATATATGCATCTACTGTGCCCAATTTTCTTTAACGATCCAGACCTTAAAATGTCACAGTATGACATGTAGACAAGGGCCACTTTACAAAGCATGTCCTTTTTTTCTTCAGCATTGGTTTCTCTCCACCTCATCCTCTCATCCCTTCGTTGGCCTTTTGTCTTAAGTCAAGGAGTGACATTTCTGATACACTTTCAGAAAATGTGCTTCCAGAGGCATAGAACAACAGGCGTTAGAAGAGGACTTGCATAACACACCTTTGACCTTTTTCAGGGGGCAACCATTACTTGTACTTTATCAACTATGCTGTATATATAATCAAAAGCACTGCTGTAGCCCCAAGAATTATTCAATGAAGTGCTACTAATTATGCTAGACACCACTATAACTGCAGTATAACCACTATAACTGCAGCCTGAGAGGATGACTTACCTAACGTGTGTGGTGTTTACCGAGCCCCATGTACTGTACTCCCTCTGGATAAAAGGCCAGTGAAACTGAAGTATCACATTCAGCAAATAATCCCCACATTTAAGTGTGTCTCTCTTAATAATTGTGCCTCCCACTTTGACAAAGTGCAAACCTGAATTGAATGAATTTCCATGCAACCTTTTTTTTCCCCAGTTTTGGTAATTGAGAGAGCCAATGTCTCACTCTTCAGCAGAATGCGACTCGTTTGGTCTGGGGACATTCGCGTGTGATGATAGCAGGCAAGGCTCTCAGGTACAAATCAGTTTTATTGTCTGTTCCATTCACTGAGAGGCCAGAGTATATTTTTCGAGCACTTACCAAAGTCTGACATGTCTGACTGTTTCTCTTCACCTCCGCCGCAAGTGCTTGACACTCCCTTCTTCTGGTGCTGATCTCAGTCTCCTGAGGAGAGAGAAAAAGCATAAGATGGCTGATACGGGTTCACAGGACCAGTGGCTTTCTGTGAGAACTCAGTTGGATGGTGAAATTAAGCAGTAGAAAATGCAGTCGGAGCATTTCTTTATTCACAACTATTAAGGCGGGTGAGATAGAGAAAGAAATTACTCATTATTATTTCCTTAGATTATCAATGACTTCCTAAGGTTTTTATTTTTTTATGGCTGTTATGCTCATTCGTAGCGATGCAGTTGTCTTGATCAGGTGCCCCTCTTTAATGCATCCCTTGGTCTCAAAACGACAGTGTGGGTAGTTAAAAATGAAATAAAGATACTTTTTTTCCTCTAAAAGTTGCGACTGTGTATTGCAAGCCCTGTCATCGTTTGCCCATGTCCACTGGTCATATGGTGTTCTCTTCCGAAGACTTCGAATGCCTGTTTTTAATTTTCCATTGAGCAAGTCATGTGGTAAATTAAAAAGGAAAGGAGTTTATCTTTCTTCATCTCACTCACAGTGAAAGCAAAATACAGTTGACATCTGCTGTAGTTATCATGGGGGCTGATTTGTACAGTCTACCAGTGTATATACATATATAGTCACCCGTGTGTTCATAATCACCACTGGGATAGTCACTAAGATCAGACAGCCCACAGTGATGTTCCCATCAAAGCTGCCTGGGTGTTCTGTCCTGATCTGGCTGTGGCTCTAATCCAATCGAGCTACCACTTCAATTTCATCCACCTGACAACTCAGTAGATCCAGTGGCAAAAGGTAGAAAAAATGCATGTTTAAACAGAGCATACCAGCTGTCTTTCTGGGCATTTAGACAGTTCCCTCAAAGAACAAACTTAAATATAGCTTACCACCGAAATGTCAGGAATCGGGAATCAAGAACATTTGAAATTTGTCATTTCATTTCAGGCACTTGCGTACATGAAATGAAATGAAATATCGTTTCTCCCAGCCCACAGCAGTGCAACACAAAGACAAAAACACATATCCAAACTAGAAGAACACATATATCCAAACGCCAGGATGACTATGGGAACTGCTGGTCTGCATGGGCTAGCAGTTAGCTTAGCCTGCCCCACTTCCACGTGCTGTCAGACTGCCCTCGGTGTTTCCTCCTCGGGTGCAGCTCCAGACAGGGCTGTGGTCCCTGGGCCCACCAGACGCAGCAGACCAGGCTCCCCCAGCCAATCCAACACCAGCTCTCCTAGCCAGACACCTTAGACACATCTCCCCGCACTCCACACGATGACACCAACAACACAGCCAACGCTAGGTGAGACCACTGCCAGACTGCCCTCGGTGTTATCGGAACTGCCGGTCTGCATGGGCTAGCAGTTAGCTTAGCCTGCCCTGCTTCCGCCCCTGTCAGACCACCCTTGGTGTTTCCTCTTTGGGCGCAGCTCCGATCTAGGTTCCTCAGATGCATTACACTTAGTAGTGGAGCCGCTTTAATTACCCCGATACAGCTGAAAAATAGTCTAGTGGGGCAGTCCAACTGTGAGTGATATTACATCACTAATCACCTCCTCTGGTCATCAGCAGAATGAGCTCCATGTCAACATTTAAAGAACATCCTTACTTAGGATGGGAATGAAAGGGTGCTGAAGTGCAGCCGGATGTGCTAAGATTAGTGTGTAGCATTAAAAGGGATCTTATCTGTGTCAGTGTATTCAACCGGTGTGCACACTTTGGTAGTGTGTAACGGTGTCCCTAGACAGGATGGAAATAAGCACTGGTGAGGACACCAGAAGTCCAGAACACACAATGCACACTGTACATAAGCCTACGTGAATGTGCACTTCCTAAGCGACAGCTCGGTTCGACAGCAAAGAGCTACTGTAATCTATTCAAATGGAAGACACTTTGTTCAGCCACATCTGCTGGTTCTCTCTTTGACCTTAGAGTGTTGGCTATATTTACTAAGACAGTGAGCAATAAGGTCGGAGCACAGATAGAGTAGATGGAGAAGGAGGAACCAGCTTTGACTTGACCCTTTCATGATCTTTAACCTAGTATTGCTTCACTTCAGGCACTGACATGATTACATCCTTGACCTTTTATCTGTCACAGAAGATCCACCAGACCATGCTCATGCTAAACTCTGTGTGTGTGTGTGTGTGTGTGTGTGTGTCTCATTCTTGAATAAATGAGTAGACCTCTTATTAAATTGCACTGCTCATATGTGTGCGTGAACATGACTCATGAACATGATTCATGACTATTGCAGCAGGAAACTGTGTATGTTGCCATCACTAAGTCCCACAAGACACACTTTAATCTTTCATGCCTTAAACACTGATTACAGATGCAAATGCTTTTAATAAACATAGAAGATGTACACACTTTGTTATGCTATAGCAATGATCCCCTTATATCCATTCACATAATTAGCTAGTAATGAGATTTGCCAGTTAGCTAATTGGGTTATTTAGTTATTTACCTTTCACAGAATGCTTAAATTTGCAAGCAGTTCACTAGACAAAATCCCAGCCAGCTGCACACAAGGTACTGGGTTCCACACTGTGTTATCCTAAACCATGAACAGGCCTGCAGTAATGGAAATAAGGATATTTTTTTTTACCAAAAGCATTTGCAGGTGTAACATATGAATAACCCTGCGGACACGATGGAGGTGATTCTGTACACTTCACATTCTATTTCCATTACTTTCTTCCAGTGAATCACATATACACCCCCAGCAGACAGCTTGCCATCTCCCTTGTGCACTGGTATCTAATGTGTACAGTTTTCAGAACCAGACGGCTAAGCTGTGATATGAATACTTCCCTTGTGTACACACACACACACACACACACACACACACACACACACACACACACACACACACACACACACACACACACACACACACACACACACACACACACACACCTCGGGCTGCTCGGGCCCATTTGTTTGGAACACATTTGCCAATGTTAAATTAAAAATCCGCCTGATAAAAGATTCAAATGGCTGCCATTGTGAGTAATGAGCTCCAGGATAAGTGAAGAGGCGTTTTGCACATTAGATGAAGACAGATGAGGGAAACAAACCCCTTAAGCTGGATCTAACATTTGTGCCACAATGGCACTAAAGCAAATGCGAGTACAATGGATATGCTCTATATTCTATCCATGACTCCCAATGTGCAGCAGAGTAAATGGGAGTCATCATGTGTACTCCAGACTGCTGCTCGGCCCACCAGAGTCCTTGGAGCAGACATGGGACATTTTCCATAGTGTGGACTAATTGGCCTGTTGGGTAGCATTCTTCTTCCCCTGGCTGAGCCATAACATCAAACAGTGCAATATTTTTCATCTCTCAATAACGTTTGATTTTTGCACAAGGTCTCAGTTAGGTAAACGTTTTATGTGAAAATCCGTGTTCATGCCTGACAGTTTGATTGGTGAGCAAAAGTAAGACTATGAAAGATGAATTTACTGGAAAACGGTTCTTCATTAATTTAATTGCTCCTGTCTGTCTTGTTGCCCCCACCCCTCTCTCTCTTTGCTCTCCTCTCTTCCTGTCGTGTTTTCTGTGGTGACTTGTTATAAAAAGTTTTCACTGCTTTACAGTCTGTCCATTTATTTGACTGCTACTCTTGGAGCGGGCTCTCCTGGGAACTAGGTGTTCATTCACAACCTGAACTCTGCTGGAAAGTAATAAATGGTTTTCTAAACAACCACATTTAACTAAACAAATACTACCTTTAGAGCTCAACATCCCATCATTTCATAGTAGCATCAGAAAAACACGGAGGTCAACATGCAGATTTTTACTAAGGTCAAGAAGAGTGGCTGTGTCTCAGCTGTGAGTTTGTGCTAGGGATCGACCGATTATTGGTATGACCGATTATCGGTTTAGATATTCGTCATTTTTCACATTATCGTTATCGGCGTAGTTTTACCGGCCACCCGATTTAAGAAAAAATGAAAGTCTGCTGCGCAACATGCGCGCTTCCGACACAGCCTTCACTCTCCCGAAGCACAGCACGACACTCACTCCAACCGCACAAACACAGAAGAGAAGCGGTAAGAGGAGCATGCCAGGTGCCATAAAACCCATTCGGTTGGTAAGAAAAGCATGCCATAACGTTAGTTACAAAACTCACTCCATAACGTTAGTTTCTCCGTCTCTCGCCCCCTCTCCCACACACACACACACACACACACACAAACCAAAGAGCATAACGTCGGTCCGACATGAACTCGTCAACAGGTTGTCAATTCAAACAGAGAACACAATTTCCACTGCTGTGCTTAACTTTCACCTGTAACTAGGCTAAAAGAAAAACGCTAATGTATGATATTTTAGTTAAATTCAGAGTGTTATTGTCAGTGTTGTGCATGAACTCGCTATCATCTACAACATATTTTGATGTCATATACAACATCAATAATCCCAGGCGATGACGTCGGGTGGTAACGCATTGCTACCCAATTTCCCCTCGGGGATGAATAGAGTTTGACTGCGACCGATGTTATTTGTGTCATTGTTTGATGTGTTTTGTTTGCATATATAGTTTATGTGGTTTATTTTCATGGATATTGATTCGTTTTGTATTAAAACTACGCAGGAAGTACGTTTACGTTCTGTGTTGTACAGTGACACATTTAGTTGTTGCAATTTCCTCCAAGAAGAAAGGGTAGAGGCTAGTTCCCAAGCAACGTGAAGTGGGAGTTTTTAGTACTCCGCTTAAAAGTTTGAATTTAAAAGGCCCGTTTGAAGATTTTATGTTTGTTCAAGTAGACTAATTCCCTCTTGGTTGTGTGCAGCCAGCGAGGTATGTTTATTTACGTGTTTCATGTTTCGTCGCGCATATTTATAGTTAGGTTTCTACAGTTTGTCTGTGATATGAATGCGTGCTTATTCAGTACATTGTCGTGTATTTTAACAGTTCGACGGTGGATTTGATGACGGTGATGTTGAATGAAGTACAATTAAGATGAATAAATCCATCAGTTAACGAATACATCAAACTTGTTAGCCCTTGATTTTGGTGTAAAAAAAAGGAAATGCTAACGAACAAAGGTTACAGTGCGCTACTCGAATGAATGGGGCTAGAGCACTGTTAGCAAGTTGTAGTTGAAGTCAATGAGACAAAATGGCCGCCCGCACGTTGCTGTTTCATTTTGTGATTCAAACTCGGTCATGTGAACGTGTTTTACAAATTAATGGCTCCCGGTCATATTTAAATGGGGTGGTAACCACCATGGTAGCAGTCATTGAGAGTATGTTTTTGGTGTGATCCGTCCATTATCCAAACCGCTTATCCTGCTCTCAGGGTCGCGGGGATGCTGGAGCCTATCCCAGTAGTCATTGTGCGGCAGGCGGGGAAACACCCTGGACAGGCCGCATTAGGTGTAAACGTTCGCTGTTCACTGATGTTAATTTGGGTTTTCTGATCGTAGCAAAGCATGCTGGTTAGCTAGTACGTCAAACGCTAGTCGGTATTGTTTTAACTTTTTAATTTGATTTAATTTAACTGTTGTCTGAATAAAAGATGCTGACGAGCAGAACTGAAGAACAGCACTGGCCCCCCTTATCATTTCTCTTCCCCCTTTCCTAACAGGCTGTCCACAACTATTACCTGTTCATGGGATCCCAACACCCTGGGACCTGTAACAGGTATAAAGAACACGGATTAACGTGACTTTATAGCTATAGTACAGATTCAACACATATGTTACAGAAAAATGTAAGACCAAAACCAAGAAACCTTACACCATAGATAGACATGGGCCTACAAATGCCATAATAGCCCTCACACTGATGCTCAAATCTGAATGCAACTCACACCCCAATTCAATACGTAATGCTAAATAACATTATTTGCACCATAAATAGAGTAGAATACTCTTTATTAGTCATTTTGTACATACATATAAATGAAATTTACTTTGTGCATTTTAACCCATCTTATTGTATAGGAGCAGGGGGCAGCCGCCATGCAGCACCCAGGGACAAACTCCAGTTATTTCTTCCTATTGCCGTGGTTTGGGGCACAGACAGGAGTATTAACCCTAACATGCATGTCTTTTTTTGATGGTGGGAGGAGACCGGAGTGGCCGGAGGAAACTCACGCAGATGCAGAAATGGCCTGAATGAGGCAGAAATCCAAAAACCATTACAGAGTATGTTAAAAAAAAACAACAACATCATACCCATATACGAAATTAGACAAGCCCAATAATGACTGTTGCAACCAAGCATTGCGAGGATGTGCTAAAATTTGATGTTCTCCCCGTGTCTACGTGGGTTTTCTCTGGGTGCTCCGGTTTCCTCCGACAGTCTAAAGACATGCAGGTCAGGTGAATCGGCTGTACTAAATTATCCCGAAGTGTGTGTGTGTGTGTGTGTGTGCGTGTGTGCGTGCGTGTGTGTGGTCCCTGTGATGACCTGGTGGCCCGTCCAGAGTGTCTCCTCGCCTGCCGCCCAATGACTGCTGGGATAGGCTCCAGCATCCCTGCGACCTTGACAGCAGGATAAGCAGTTTGGATAATGGATGGAATGGAAATCCATCAGTAACAGAAGAACCATGGTGTTGTATATTACCTGAAGGGAGTGATATAAAGTATGTCTGATTCAACGTGGTATCATGTACAACATATTTTGATGTTATATAATAATAATAATACATTTTATTTGTAGGCGCCTTTCAGAATATAGTCATTCATTCATCTTCAGCCGCTTCTCTGGGGTCAGATCACGGTGGCAGCAAGTTAAGTAAAGGCACTCCAGACGTCCCTCTCCCCGGCAATGCCCTCCAGCGCCTCCTGGGGAATCCCAAGGTGTTCCCAGGCCAGATTGGACATGTAGTGCCTCCAGCGAATTCTGGGTCTAACCCAGGGTCTCCTCCCAGTTGCCTGTGCCCGGTACACCCCCAAAGGAAGGCGCCCAGGAGGCATCCTAATCAGATGCCCGAACCACCTTAACTGGGTCCTTTCGATGCGAAAGAGCAGCGGCTCTACTCCAAGCTCCCTTCGGATGTCCGAGCTCCTCACCCTATCTCTAAGGTTGAGCCCAGACACTCTTTCGGAGGAAACTCATTTCAGCTGCTTGTATGCAATTTTACCCTTTCGGTCACTACCCAAAGCTCATGACCATAGGTGAGGGTTGGAACGAAGACTGACTGGTAAATTGAGAGCTTTGCCTTCTGGCTCAGCTCCCGCTTCATGGCTAAAAACCACTTTTCTCGGCATTTCAGATGATTCTGAGCATCTTTGATTTTTTCACCTATATAAAAAAAATGTTCTGGGACTTGGAAATGTTTTGGCATGATGTAAAATATATGCATTTTTGCAAAAATGCACTTATGATCCTAATTTTTTTGGAGGTGGTGGGTATTGTTCCAGAGAGGACCAGAAAAATAGCAGAAAATTAAAATAATTATAATAATTATGCAAAATATGCATTTTCTAAAAATGGCTAAAAACCACTTTTCTCGGCATTTCAGATGATTCTGAGCATTTGGGGGGGGGGGTAAACCACTTTTCTCGGCATTTCAGATGATTCTGAGCATTTGGGGAGAGGTAGTTGGAGTGGGGGGGGGGGGTTTAGGGGCAGGGGGAAGGCGGTTAGCTGGCAGGATGAAGAGGAGGGAGATTTAGACGGGTGGATAACCAAACCGCTACATTGTAGCGGGGTTCTTCTAGTCTACTCATATATTTTCTGAATGTGTGTGTATGGTAGTGTGTGTGTGTGTGTGTGTGTGTGTGTGTGTGTGTGTGTGTGTGTGTGTGTGTTAGTTAGTGTAGATAGCGGGACCGAAAACTAAAGCGCTTATGATCCTAATTCTTTTTGGAGGTGGTAGGTATTGTCTCAGAGAGTAAGGGGAAAATCCTAGAAAATTAAAATTATGCATAATTATGCATAAATATGCATTTTTCTAAAAATGGCTAAAAACCACTTTTCTCGGCATTTCAGATGATTCTGAGCGTTTGGGGGGAGGGAGTTGGAGTGGGGGGGGGGTTTAGGGGCAGGGGGAAGGCGGTTAGCTGGCAGGATGAAGAGAAGGGAGATTTAGACGGGTGGATAACCAAACCACTACATTGTAGCGGGGTTCTTCTAGTGTACAACATATTTTGATGTCATATAAAACATCGTTAATCCCAGACCATGAAGTCAGGTGGTAACGCCAAAATCCTATTAGGGACACATTGTTACTTATGCACTGGTGGCAATGATTGCAGGCTGAGGATGGATTGGTAGGAGGAGGCTCTTAAAGCTCAGAGCAGCTCATTAAAAAAAAAAAAACATGAACTTCGTGTAAAATTCAAAATAGTGAACGTGAACTAGTTCATTTTAAACTCTAACCTTAGCTTCTTAGTCTTTCTCCCCCTCCCACACACACACACCAAAGAGCATAATCATAATGTCGGTCCAGCATGAACTCGACAACAGAGAACAGTTTCCTCTGCTTAACCTTCAAATGTAACTAGGTTAAAAGAAAAAAGATAATATTTTAGGTACATACAGAGTGTTATTGTCAGTGTTGTGCATGAACATGTCAGACAGCCCTTTCACGTGGAACAACATTCTCTCAACCGCAGAACGTCCATCTGGTTCAGCTGATCTACGCCGTAATAATGTGCGCTGCATAGGTGCACTTATGCGAAGGAATACGGACATCTTTGGGTGAGAGTATGTAGTTCCACATGAAAGGGCCATCTGACGGCAAGATAAAAGTGGTGAAAATTATCAAAACATAGCATACACTTAAACGAGTTTTATTTTTTTAGTTGAGCCTTTTTTTAAGTGGCTAAAATGGGTTTTATCCGTGTCCCATTCCTCAACTTTCGTGCTGGCTACTCCTGCTGAATCTCCAAACTGGGAGTGCACAGATTCCCATCTACTGCAGGTAATACACTGACTATCAATAAGTACCTCATACGACCCCACTTCAAAAAACCTGAACTATCACTTTAAAGATAAGAGAAAGGGAAAATAATGACACTAATGTACATTTTTCAATTCAGTTCAGTCAAAGCCTGCTGTGAGCACTTTAACCAACTTATCTGGCGTTATTTTAATATTATAACTATTCAATTTGATCAAAGTTTACTTCCTGCTGTCCATGCAGTTCAATTTATTCCATTTTCATGTTTTGGAAGTTATTTATTTTTAATTAAAGAAGAATTCCACTCAGTTTGTTATCTAGTGCCTTGAACACCTTGCAGTTTATTTTTTCAAATATTTTCTGTTTTACACAAAATTCAATCAAAAGACGTATGATGAGTTGTATGACAGGTTAGACACGAAGGAAGGAGAAAAAGACTTGTACCAATTGGCTAGACAGAGGGACTGAGCTGGGAAGGATGTGCAGCAGGTTAGGGCAATCAAGGATAGAGATGGAAATGTACTGACAAGTGAAGAGAGTGTACTGAGAAGGTGGAAGGAGTACTTTGAAGGGCTGATGAATGAATAAAAAGAGAGAGGGAAGGTTTGCTGATGTGGGGATAGTGAATCAGGAAGTGCAGTGGATAGGCAAGGAGGAAGTGAGGGCAGCTATGAAGAGGATGAACAGTGGAAAAGTCAGTTGGTCCTGATGACATACCTGTGGAGGCATGGAGATGTTTAGGAGGGATGACAGTGGATATTTTAACTAGATTGTTTAACACAATCTTGGAAAGTGAGAGGACGCCTGAGGAGTGGAGAAGAAGTATACTGCTACCGATTTTCAAGACCAAGGGCGACGTGCAGAACTGTAGCAACTACAGAGGTATAAAGTTGATCAGGCACAGCATGAAGATATGGGAAAGAGTAATAGAAGCTAGGTTAAGATGAGAGGTGATGATTAACAAGCAGCAGTATGATTTCATGCCACGTAAGAGCACTACAGATGCTTTTTTTTTTGCTTTGAGAATGCTGATTGAGAAGTATAGAGAAGGCCAGAAGGCGTTACATTGTGTCCTTGTGGATTTAGAGAAAGCATATGACGGTGCTGAGAGAAGAGGTGTGGTATTGTATGAGAAAGTCGGGAGTTGCAGAGAAGTTATGTAGGAGTGTATGTATGAGGGAAGTGTGACAATGGTGAGGTATGCGGTTCGAATGACCGATGGGTTCAAGGTGGAGGTGGGATTACATCAAGGACCGGCTCTGAGCCCTTTCTTGTTTGCAGTGGTGATGCACAGGTTGACGGAAGAGATCAGACAAGAGTCTCCGTGGACTATAATGTTTGCAGATGACATTGCGATCTGTAGCGAGAGTAGGGTGCAGGTTGAGAGCCTGGAGAGGTGGAGGTATGCACTGGAGAGAAGAGGAATGAAAGTCAGCAGGAGCAAGATGGAAAACCTATGCGTGAATAAGAGGGAGGACAGTGGAATGCTGAGGGTGCAAGGAGTAGAGGTGACGAAGGCATATGAGTTTAAATACTTGGGGTCAACTGTCCAAAGTAACGGGGAGTGCAGAAGAGAGTGCAGGCAGGGTGGAGTGGATGGAGAAGTGTCAGGGGTGAGTTGTGACAGAAGGGTGCCAGCAAGAGTTAAAGGGAAGGTTTACAAGATGTTTGTGAGACCAGCTATGTTATAGGGTTTGGAGACAGCGGCGCTGATGAAAAGACAGGAGGCGGAGCTGGAGGTGGCAGAGTTGAAGATGCTAAGATTTTCATTGGGAGAGATGAAGAAGGACAGGATTAGGAACGATTATATTAGAGGGACCGCTCAGGTTGGATGGTTTGGAGAAAAAGCAAGAGAGGCAAGATTGAGGTGGCTTGGACATGTGGAGGAGAGATGCTGGGTATATTGGGAAAAGGATGCTGAATATGGCGCTGCCAGGGAAGAGGAAAAGAGGAAGGTCAAAGACGAGGTTTATGGATGTGGTGAGGGAGGGCATGCAGGTGGCTGGTGTGACAGAGGAAGGCTGCAGAGGACAGGAAGAAATGGAAATGGATGATCCACTGGTGACCCCTAACGGCAGCAGCCAAAAGTAGTAGTAGTAATTGACACAAAATTCAATCAAACATATGTTCATTTAAAGGCAGCCTTGTGTTTGGGTTTGTGTTGCTGTAAATTTTGGCACACATTTTTTTACATTTATTGCAACTGAATATCGGCCCCAAATATCGGCTATCGGCTTCTATAACTTACCAATAATCGGTATCCGCCCTGAAAAAAACCACATCGGTCGACCCCTAGTTTATTCTTTTCTTTTTGGATATTTCCCCTCTTTTTCTCCCCAATTGTATCCGGCCAATTACCTCACTCTTCTGAGCCATCCGGTCGCTGCTCCACCCCCTCTGCCAATCCTGGGAGGGCTGCAGACTACCACATGCCTCCTCTGATACATGTGGAGTCGCCAGCTGCTTCTTTTCACCTGACAGTGAGGAGTTTCACCAGGGGGACATAGCGTATGGGAGGATCACGCTATTCCCCCCAGGCCCCCCCCCTGAACAGGTGCCCCAACCGACCAGAGGATGCGCTAGTGCAGTGACCAGGACACATACCCCCATCCGGCTTTCCATCCACAGACATGGCCCACTGTGTCTGTAGGGATGCCCGACCAAGCCAGAGGCAACACGGGGATTCGAACCGACGAGCCCCGTGCTGGCAGATAACGGAATGGACCGCCACGCCACCCAGACACCCCGCGAGTTTATTCTATTTAACTTCATTCTTGAATTCTTTATTTTTCGATTTTGAGTTTAACTGACTCACAAATGTTTGGACAAAAGTAAGATTTCCGTGCAATAGATAGGTTGAAATCATATTACTACTGCTGCAAAAACTAATTGACACAGGAGGCTTTCTCCAATCCTATTACTGTAAAAGCCTTGGTTTTCTCATCTTTTTTAGTTGAGAAGGCTCTGCTCCCAGTCTCCGGTAAGGGGGGGATTACATCATTAAACACCACCACCACACCCCACACCCTTTGATTCACTCACTCATCAAGCCCCTGCAGTACTGTATATGCATGATGCATAATAATGGATCAAAACCTGCCAATTGTGGAATAAAATATCCAGAATGTTTCTATCATCTTTGTCAAGATACCCAACAGACAGGTATCAAATATGGACAAATATGCACATAGGGGAGAGCTTCTCTGGGATGGGTTTTATCAGCCTCTGTGATAAATAAGGAAAAACAGTTTGCTTTGATGAAAGCATAACCTCCGGGTTAACCTCACTTCTAATTATGACATGGAACTTTAATCCTTTAAACAAATATGCAGGCAAACAAGCATGCTACATTTTGGCTGAAACTGCATCATGACCAAATTGACTGTCATACACCACACGAGACCTTTTTCTGGCAATGTAACACCCAGAAAATCTACTCTATCAGTGGTGCACAGCCTTCCAGCTACTCTTTTGCCTCCAAAAATGCCAAACACTATCCTGAGACACTATCTGACCATTACTCTTCGTGTCTGCTTCTTCCCCGCAGTTGCACTAAAGCCTGCCTATTAGGGAAGCTGTAACCCATCAGGCCGAGAGAGAAGTTAGCAGCACTGAGCATTAGGATGCCACGGGGCAGACGTGGGCTTTTGCGATATTGAGAGGACCCCCCCAGCCCTTTCTGGTATTTAACACCAGCACCAGCTTCATAGCACCACTACATGGCACCGCTGACTACATGGTCCATACTGCTAGCCCAGACACTCGGCAATCTAGTACAACACAAGTAGTCATGATCTCAAATCATTTTAAATGGCAGAGAAAGTTACATAACCCTCACAGCTTAGGCCTGGGTGTGCAGGCACAGATCCCTGCTCTCTGCTAATACTGTACTCATAGCACTTTGTGAATCTGCTGCACATATATGTGTTTATGTGTGTGCGCGTGTGCATGTGTGCATGCAGGCGCAAGTGTCAGTGAAGTGTGAGGGCTGACTGCACACTCACAGAATAACGCACTGATATCTTCACACACACACACACACACACACACACACACACACACACACACACACACACACACACACACACACACACACACACAACCCTTTTGGCAACCTCTCCTCCCTCAGTCTCAGAGAGCCCACTAAACACTCATCTCACGTGAACAGACCCGCCATACTACTCACACAGCCCAGGGCAGAGAGCAGGAGAGAGAAAGATACAGACAGAGGACAAAAGAAAGGATAGGAGGAGCACAACCAAGGGTAAAGACTGAAAAGGAGACAGAAAAGAGAGATAGCGAGCTAATGTATGTGTAGGGGTGAGACAGAGAGAGGGAGGTGGGAGAGAGAGAAAGAGATGAAATCAGATGAGAGGGCACAGAGAATGGGGGAAATGAAAAATGGATGGAGTCAGGATTTACCATCTAAGCTCCTCAGCTCTGCAGTGCTTTGTTACAGGCACAAGAGAGTTTTTGTCTGTAGTAAGACATCCTCTACTGGGCATGTCCAACTATTAAACCTCAGTCATTGTATGAGTACCTTCCTTCTGGTTCCTGTTCATCTCCATCTGTGCTTTCTCTCTCTCTGTCTGTCTCTCCTTGTCACTCTCTCTCTCTCTCACTAACTTGCATTCTCTGTCTACAGAAAGGCAACAGCAGTGGCAGCTCCACAGACACAGCCAGGGCCGCCTCCACATCCACCGGGGACCTGGAGGCTGAGCAAGCAACAGAATCAAAACGAAGCTGCCACTATCACCAGCATCTGACCTCTTCACGCCACCAAGCATAACACCGCCTGCCTGCTGATGGGCCATCAGTCCACAACACAGCTACTGAGGACCACAGTCCAAGGGACGAGGAGTGCGTAGGAAGAGTTGACTACTGACCAAAGCAAAGCGATTCTCACACATCACACTAATCTTGGCTTCACTACACTGGCTTCCAGTCTCTTTCAGAATCCGTTTTAAAGTGCTTTTAATCACATACAAGGCTGTGAACGGTCTGGCACCGGAATATATAATTGAGCTCCTGACACCTTACTGTCCGAACACGCCCCTCAGGTCTGCCAGTCTGGGTCTTTTAACTCTTCCAGAGTCCAGGTTAAAAACAAAGGGTGACTGAGCCTTTGCATTACTAGCTCCATGGCTCTGGAACAGCCTTCCAGAGCCGTGAAGCTAGTAATGCAAATGTCCTGGGTAAAACGCTAAACTGCAACCGCAGGCTGTAGAGGGGTAGCACCTTACCTCAGCAAGGGCCCTTTGGCTAAGGACGATGTCCTTACTGATAGATCTGATCCTCCTGCATGCCTGTATGGTACTTCCCATGGTGCCCAGTCCAGCCAACACATTGGGATAGGAGAGGGGAACTGTGATTTCAAATCCACCTGCTGCCTTGTGGGTTGATGCCTCTTTAGGCAAAGGCGAGGAGAAGGAATCACTCTGACAACAAAACCACCTGCTGCCTTGTAGGTTGATGCCTGTTTAGGCAAAGGCTAGGAGAAGGTAACTCTGAATTCAAATCCCCGGGCACAGTCTACCCAGCTGTCAGTACCCGGAAAGGGTAAACCAAGGGTAAACCATTCCCCGGGCACTGCACGGCGGCTGCCCACTGCTCCTAGCTACACAGCTAGGATGGGTTAAATACAGAGAGTGAATTTCATTGCATGTATGTACAAATGACAAAGTGTATTCTATTCTATTCCACCGAGCATCAAGTCAGCTGAATCTGTTGCTGCTTTTAAATCTCGTTTTAAGGCTCACTATTACAGAATGACTTTTCCTAACAACTGATAGACTGTACTTCCTTTTTTTTTTATTGTGTGTGTCACAAATTTGCCTCAGTGGGCTTTACAGCAACACAACATCCCGTCCTTAAAACCACTCATCAGATAAGGAACAACTCCCTAAAAAAAACCCTTTAACAGGGAGAAAAAATAGGAAGAAACCTCAGGGAGAGCAACAGAGGAAGGATCTCTCTCCTAAAACGGACAACATGCAATGGATGTTGTGTTTACACAATTTACAGAATACAACATTGAAAGAGGCTAACAGAATTATAATGGAATTGTAAAATTTAGAAATTTATGAAGAATATGATGTGCAGGATGCCAAACAGTATCCAGACGCCACCGGAACAGCCCAGGACCCAAACCACGCGACAAGCATCACCATGGTAAAAAAAAAAAAAAACCCAGGATAACAAAAATTATATGGATTTATAAGATATATAAAACGAAAATGTGATGAGGGGAATGCCAAGCAGTGTCCAGGTGGTGACCACCATCACCACGGAAACCTGGGAGGAGGACCGACTGCACGAGCACACAAGGGAGACTCACATGACACCATTTAGACAGAAAAAGAGAAAGAAGAAGACATCATTCAGAGAGAGAAAAGACGTGAGAGAAGATAACAGTTTGCAATAGTCATCAATTAGCCATAATCTATATGCTATAATCTCGTCGGCAGAACAGCGGTTGGTAAATTCATTGAGAAAGAAACCGACCCTCCATGCAGTACAGGTTGTGAAGCACTCAAAGGCAACTAAGTGTAAGCTAAGGCAAAAAGATTAGTTTTAAGTTTGGATTTAAAGGACTCAACAGACTCTGATTGTCTGATGGCAGCAGGCAGGTTATTCCACAAGAATGGGGCCCGATAGGAAAAGGCCCTGCCACCAGCTGACTTCTTTTTAACTTTGGGTACACACAGGAGCCCTGTAATTTGAGAGCCAAGAGCTCGAGATGGAATGTATGGTTTAAGATCAGACAAGATGGGGCAAGCCCTTTTAGGATTTTATAAGTCAGCAGAAACACCTTGTATTCTGATCTAACATGGATAGGAAGCCAATGAAGGGAGGCAAGAATTGGTGTATTATGGTCAAATTTCATAGATTTAGTTAGGATTCTAGCAGCAGCATTCTGAACCATCTGAAGACTTTTAGTACTAGAATGTGGCAGACCTGAAAACAACATTACAGTAATCAAGTCTGGATGAAACAAATGCATGTATTAGAGTCTCTGCATCAGCCATGGACAGAAAAGACTGAATTTTAGCTATGTTACGTAGGTGAAAAAAGAGACTCTCGGTGATTTCTTTAATGTGCTTATTATCAAAGGAAAGTCTGGTATCAAACATAACACCAAGATTTTTGGCTGCCACACTTTGTGAAACCACAGAGTTGTTGATTGTTATCGTTACTTGATCAAATTGGTGTCTGTGTCTAGCAGGGCCAATGACCACCATCTCGGTTTTATCCAAATTTAAAAGCAGAATTTTAAGTGACATCCAGTTTTTCACAGTAGCCAAGCAGGCCTCTAAATTAGTCATTTTGAGTATGATCATCAGCCCTTATAGGCATATACAGCCGAGTATCATCAGCATAGCAATGGAACTTTATTCCATAACTGCGTATAATTTGGCCAAGAGGTGAAATATTAAGAGAGAAAAGTAGAGGGCCAAGAACTGAGCCCTGAGGTACACCATATTTAACGTCAGATAAATTTTTTTGAAAATATGTTTATTGGCATTTACAATTTTAGCATATACAAGTCGCATATTGAATAATTTAACACAATAAACCCTTCACCTCCCCCCACCCGACATTCCCAGATCCTAAAGGAGAAATACAGATTAAAGAAATAATGAAATGATATACAACTAAATCATTCATCGATCCATTATCCACACCGCTGATCCTGTTGTCAGCTGCTGGGATAGGCTCCAGCATCAAAGATTTAAAAAAAAAATCAGTTCAAGAAAAATGAATAATCAGCATGGTTCACCTATATACAAAAATAAATCTCTTGGTTTACAGTCTATACTAGTTGGGCCGTTCCTGACTCGAGTCAAGAGGCATCCCAGTCTGTTATACTGGTTAAAGTGTCAAAGTCAGAAAAGGCATCCAGACTTTCTTGAACTTGTCCCTGTTACCCTTTAAGGTAAATTTTATCTTTTCCAACTTGAGATGAAACATAATATCCCTGATCCATCTGACATGGGATGGGGGTCTTGTGCTCTTCCAATATAAGAGTATTAAGCGCCGAGCTAGTAATGTAGTAAAGGCCAGCAATTTATAAATGTTAGATGGCCAGTCACAGTCTTCCAGTCTCGCATCAAGTATGGCAATTAAAGAATGCGGATCAATTGTTGTACTAAAAATGTCGCTTAAGGATTTAAATATTGCTGACCAAAATGTATGTAGATCAGGGCATGTCCAGAACATATGCAACAAGGTAGCTGGTGCATGTTTACATCTGTCACAAGTGGGGTCGATGTTGGGGTAAATTTTAGCCAATTTAGTTTTGGTAAGGAGGACACGGTGAACAATCTTAAACTGAATGAGCCCAAATCTATTGCATGAAGAGGAAGAGCGTAGCTGATCCAAAACTGCATCCCACAGATCATCAGGGAGAGGAGAACCAATATCCTGCTCCCAGAGGTTTCTATGGGTAGTCATTGGCTGAGGATTTATATTAGCTAGTTTATTATAGATCCTTGTGATGGCGCCCTTGAGACTAGCCTCTGTGGCTAAAAGTGTATTGATTGATGTTGTCAGAGGTATCTCAGGGGAAAAGATGGAAACCCTTCTGAACAAAATGCCTAATCTGTAAATAGTGGTAGAAGTGGGAGCGGGGTAGGTTAACATTTTCTACCAACTGATTGAATGAAGCAAATATCCCATCAAAATATAAATCCTTTATAAATCGAATTCCATTCCCATGCCATGCACGAAAAGCCATATCCAACTTGGCAGGGGTAAAGAGATGGTTTAACATAATGGGTGTCATTAAGGAGGCTTTTTGCAGACCAAATGTTTTCCTAACTTGAGTCCATATTCTGATTGTATGAGCTGTAACCGGATTTTTGTGTGGTGTGCCAATTACCATTGGTAGTGGGGAAGTGACTAAGGAATCTTTGCCCACTCGGGTGTGTGTGTGCTCAAGCGAGCCGCTTTAAACATGCATGACAACCTTCTGGATATTACTCGCTCAGTAGTAGTTAATAAAGATTGGGCATAGCCATCCTTCCCAGTGCTTTGGGATGTTGTAGGACAGGGGTGTCCAGCCTTTTTTGAACCAAGATCTACTTTTACATTTGTCAGCCAGCCGAGATCTACCAGCCCAAATATGGAACCATATTATTGTAATACCCATTCAATACATACGACAAACAGAAAATAATACAGGCACTATACAGTATAGTTCTCTGTGTTAGAAAAGTAGAAATAAATGTCATTCTCTACCTTACTGGGACCGCTGGCACTGGGAGGAGGAGGCTCTTTTCTCATAGTCAGGGTTGTAGCAGCTGGTTGCAAGCCTTAGACAGGCCACAAGGTGGTCACATGTCATTGTGGATCTGTACTTCAACTTGATGATCATGTGAGAAAAAGCAGATTCACACAGGTAGGTTGATCCAAAAAGTGCTGTGAAGTTCATGGCACATCTCCTGAGGTTGAGGTACTTTTCCTGCAGCAGTAGCTCCCAGAACGCCCCCTTCGTCCCTTATGTTGCCCTGGATTTAATCTCAATGTCAGTTTGAAGTGTGAGGATCTCGTTCTCCACAGCAGGGCTGTCCAGGTGAAACAGTGATACCCCGTTGGAGGCAATGTCATCCACATTAGTACTTCCAAATGGAAAACAAAGATAGCTGGCAACAGGTTCAATAGATACAAAGTCAGTAAAGCGTCTACCAAACTCTGACAAGATGCACTGAACTTGCTCCTCATAATGTGCATTATCAAGCTGTGCTGTGTCATTACCCTGACGTTTAAGTTCTGCCTGCATGTGAGCAAAGTTTCGCAGGTCACTGCATTGCAGCCTACTTGACAGCAGTTGGAGCTTACTTTTAAACGCGTTCACTGAGCTAATCGTGTTTATTACATAATGTATCCTTACTCTGTAGTTCTAAACTCAGCTCATTCAGCATGCTAGTGAGATCGGTTAGGAATGCCAAATCCAAAAGCCACTTGTCCTCTCGCTGTGTATATTCGGCATGTTTGGCGAGCTTGAGAAAATCTTTTGATTTCAGGCAACAACTCACTGAATCTCTTCAAAAATGTACCTCTGCTCAGCCACCTTACATCCGTGTGCAGCAACAGGTCTATGTGTTCTGCTCCTTTCACCTCCGTTTGTGCGCGAAATAGCCTCCTGAGGTTGAGGTACTTTTCCTGCAGCAGTAGCTCCCAGAACGCCCCCTTCGTCCCTTATGTTGCCCTGGATTTAATCTCAATGTCAGTTTGAAGTGTGAGGATCTCGTTCTCCACAGCAGGGCTGTCCAGGTGAAACAGTGATACCCCGTTGGAGGCAATGTCATCCACATTAGTACTTCCAAATGGAAAACAAAGATAGCTGGCAACAGGTTCAATAGATACAAAGTCAGTAAAGCGTCTACCAAACTCTGACAAGATGCACTGAACTTGCTCCTCATAATGTGCATTATCAAGCTGTGCTGTGTCATTACCCTGACGTTTAAGTTCTGCCTGCATGTGAGCAAAGTTTCGCAGGTCACTGCATTGCAGCCTACTTGACAGCAGTTGGAGCTTACTTTTAAACGCGTTCACTGAGCTAATCGTGTTTATTACATAATGTATCCTTACTCTGTAGTTCTAAACTCAGCTCATTCAGCATGCTAGTGAGATCGGTTAGGAATGCCAAATCCAAAAGCCACTTGTCCTCTCGCTGTGTATATTCGGCATGTTTGGCGAGCTTGAGAAAATCTTTTGATTTCAGGCAACAACTCACTGAATCTCTTCAAAAATGTACCTCTGCTCAGCCACCTTACATCCGTGTGCAGCAACAGGTCTATGTGTTCTGCTCCTTTCACCTCCGTTTGTGCGCGAAATAGCCTCCTATGTAGGCTCCTTGCCCTAACCGAGCACACGATCTCCATAGCAATATCCATCACTTCTTTCATGTTTAAGATCTTGCCACACAGCGCTTGTGGGTGAATTACGCAATGATAATTAAGGAAGTCCGGGAAAGAATCACTTTGCTTGCACAACCCATTAGTACGACCTACCATAGCAGGTAAGCCATCAGTTGTAATGGAGATGGGTTTAAAAGGGGGCAGTTTATTCTGGTTAACGAATTCTATGAATGCTTGAAAAATATCTTCATCTCTAATCTGTCCTTTAAGTGGCAAAATGGTGAGCAGCTCTTCTTTTGTGCTCATGTCTTCAAAGGCCATTCTAATGAAAATGCATAACTGTGCCACATCTACCATATCGGTTGACTCGTCGAACTGGAGGGGAAAACACATGCGTCAGTGTCCTTCAGTTGCTCGTGAAGATTCTCGGCCATTTTCTCACGTTTAACAGTATTCCGGGATAGTTGAACGTCTTTAATGGCATTCACAATGTCCAATTCACAACTGATTGTTGCACTGTCAACTGAGACTTAAATCCCTGCAATTTTCTGGCTCGTAGAGCTGTTTTCAATGGGAAATCTGTATCAGTGTAACCGGTTATTTTCTTGCCCGGTGCGGGATTCGATACGTAGTGTACTGAACCACAAGGCGACATCACTAACCGCTCGACTAAAGGGTCAGACCCGTTAGCTAGGGACTAACGTGTCTTATTAGTAGTTTACAGTCGTCACCCTCCCCGGAAGCGCGCCCTCGCGCTTTGTTCTTCCCGCGCTCCGAAGAGACTTCTGAGGATCTGCACACTTCCGGATCCCACCGCTGCCACCAATGTAACCGGTTATTTTCTTGCCCAGTGCGGGATTCGATACGCGGTGTACTGCAACACAAGGCGACGTCACTAACCGCTCGGCTAAAGGGTCAGACCCATTAGCTAGGGACTAACGTGTATTATTAGTAGTTTACAATAGCTTTTGTGCACCATTTCAAAATGCTGCTCCAAATTACCCTTCCTCGTTATAGCCACACTAGCGTTGCAGATCAGACAGATGGATTTTTTCGTTGGAATACAGGAAAACATAATCTTCCTCCCATTCATTGTGTAAATGATAAGTTTTCGATCTTTTGGCTTCCGCTATTTTTGTTGTTTGTCGTCCCCGAACACTCACAAGAAAATTAAAGAGAAGTCGATCTTGTTAACGTTAGTCACGGCTCTCGTCTCCTCTTCTTCACTGACAGGGAACGTTAGGTTACGCCTTCATACGTCAGAGCTTGCGAGTGAGATACTAATTCGCAAATATCTTGATTGATGTTGAATCTGACTAATGCAGGACTAATGCTGACCTTGCCTCTAAATGCTTAGTCAGACCCGATGTCAATCAAGATGTGAACACAAGGGAACACAAGGGTTATGTTTATTAATATTGATTAAGTGAGAGAGGTACGCTGTTTTTGCAGCAGATAAAGCACGTTTGTATTTCAGTAAACACTCATGCGACTACAGGTAAAAAACTTCCAATTTTGATTTTTGTCATTTACGTTCCAGTCTCCTACAGGCCCGCTTAAGAGCGCGAGTCTCGTCGTAACACCAGGGTGTAGGCGTCTTTAGTCGTTCAGCTCTGGTAGTGAGAGGTGCAACTGAATCGAGGAGACTAGAGAGGGCCACATTTAAGTCACAAGTGAAACTTTCAACAGCGTCAGTTACCACAGTTAAAGGAGCCAAGACTTCAGGCAGCTGCTGGAGGGACCAATGTGGCGAGTGGCAATTACATCTGTGTCGACATTAACTGCACAGGCCAAGAATGCTTCAAATTTGATGAGAAAATTATCTGACACAGCAGATGTGGTTGGCAGGACATTTAGATCAGAAACGGCTATCGCTTTGGATAAACCAAATCAAGGGTGTTACCACTGCAATGAGTCGACTTGTGAACAAACTGAGTGAACCCGAAGTATCAACTAATGCCAGAAAGGCTTTACTTAGAGGATCAGCAGCCTTATTCAGATAAATATTGAAATAACCAAGAATTAGAATCTCATCAGAGTGAGTAACAAGGGCTGAGACAAATTCTTCAAGAAATAATGAGTGACAGCCAGGAGACCGATAGAGTATCACAATTTGGACTGAGCTGAGTCTACTCATGGCTGAGGGGGATGGACCAAGAACAAGAGCCTCAAAAGACTGGAATTTAGATTCAAGTCTAGAAATCAGATTGAAAATAGATTTATATATTAAGACAACACGCCCACCTTGTTTATTTGCCCGAGCTACATGGGCACAAGTATAGTCAGGTGGGGAAGCTTCATTTAAGGGAAGGAAAACATTTGGTTTCAGCCATGTTTCACATAACCCAATCATATCGAAACTATGTTCAAGAATCTGATCCTTTATTAGTAAGGCTTTGGTAGACAATGATCTCATATTTATGAAACAAAATTTAAGCATCTTGTGAAAGTGATCAGTAACAGGCAGAACTTTAGAGCTACCAATAGGTGAAATATTAATTGGAATTAGACACCTTGTGGACAATTTTGACAACCAACGCTTTTGACGATATGTGGTCAAATTTTTTATAACATTAGATATTTGGTTCTGTAGATTATTAGGTACTTTGTTGCACATTTCACCGCTACCAGTGGTAGGAATAATTATTAGATTATTGTGATTCACACATTTAGGAGAGGAGAGCTTGGGAGTAATACAGCAGGGTAGGGAGACAATCTCAATGTTATAGACCAAGCTATCAGGCTGATAATCTACACTATGAGAAATTCCCTGACTAACATTAATTAAACTACTTGACTCCACATCCGCACTAGATTTAAACCTAGCAGGCTCTCTAATCACCGGCAACCTGCTGAATGATAAGTCCCTTGTCACGTATCAGGAAAGAACCCAAAAGCAAACGGGACAACCAGGTAAGGGAAGAATCAAGTCCTTATTGAAGTGACTGATCTCAGGGGTAGAGCAGGAGTTGGCTCAGTGGCAGGTAGACGGGCAGGCAGAAGTCCATGAATGGCGACGTTCCAGCAAAGACTGGTCCACAGTGGAGGCTTTTTAAGGGTGATGGCGATCGTTTTGATGTCAAGGGAGAGCGGCGATTGCTTTGATGGCCAGCTGGTGTACCGGGGTGAAGGGGGGGGGTCAGCAGGTGTCAAGGGCGATCGCTTTGATGTCAAGGGCGAGAGGCTGATTGCTTTGATGTCAAGGGAGAGAGGGCGTGACCAGCTGGTGTACCGGGGTGAAAGGGGGGGTCAGCAGGTGTCAAGGGCGATCACTTTGATGTCAAGGGCGAGAGGCTGTGACAGTACCCCCCCCCACTCCGAGGGGTGCCACCGGGCGACCTACCAGACCCGTCAGGGTGCGTCCTGTGGAAGTCCCGGATGAGGTTCGCGTCCAGGACCAGGCGACGAGGGACCCAACACCTCTCCTCCGGGCCATATCCCTCCCAGTCCATGAGATACTGCAGGCCGCGACCGCGGCGACGAGAGTCCAGGAGACGACGAACGGTGTAAGCCAGATGATCGTTGATCATACGAGGAGGTGGGGGCAGGGGGGCCGGAGAAACTAGAGGGCTGGTGGAGACAGGTTTGAGGCAGGACACATGGAAGGAGGGGTGAACCCGGAGAGTGCGGGGCAGCTTCAGACGGACCACAGAGGGGTTAATGACTTTGACAATGGGAAAGGGACCAATATACCTGGGGGACAGTTTTTTAGCGTCCGATTTCAAGGGTAGGTCCTTGGTAGCGAGCCATACCTGGTCACTGGGGGAGTAGTCCGGAGCAGGGGTGCGATGACGATCCGCCAAGCACTGGTAACAGCCGGAGGCCCTGAGCAGTGCAGCACAGGCTCGCCGCCAGGTCCGACAGCACCAACGGACATGGGCCTGGACAGACGGAACCAGAATGTCCACCTCTTGAGAAGGAAAAAGGGGAGGCTGATAGCCGTAAAGGCATTGAAAAGGGGACAACCCAGTAGCAGACGATGGCAGAGTGTTATGGGCATATTCTACCCAGGGAAGTTGTGAGGACCAAGAGGATGGGTTGGCAGACACCAGACAGCGGAGAACAGTCTCCAATGCCTGGTTGGCCCTCTCGGCCTGGCTGTTGGTCTGAGGATGGAACCCTGATGACAGGCTGACGGTGGCATCGATGGCAGAGCAGAAAGCCTTCCAGACAGCAGAAGTGAACTGGGGGCCACGGTCAGACACTATATCACGGGGAAGACCGTGGACCCGGAAAACCTCCCTGACCAGCAGATCCGCAGTCTCTCGGGCCGAAGGCAGTTTAGACAAGGGCAAAAAGTGAACAAATTTACTGAAGCGATCAACAACAGTCAGTACAACGGTGTTACCGTCGGAGGCGGGCAGACCAGAGACGAAATCCAAGGACAGATGCGACCAGGGACGATGTGGAACCGGCAGGGGGCGCAGCAGACCGGCACTGGCCCGAGTGGAGGGCTTATTCTGGGCACAAACAGGACAGGCAGAAACAAAAGACCCAGTATCCTCTGTCATGGAAGGCCACCAGAACCGCCTATGGAGGAAGGCTAGGGTACGGGTTACTCCAGGGTGGCAGGTGAGTTTGGAAGAGTGAGCCCACTGCAACACACTAGATTTAACAGCATCTGGAACACACAAGCGCCCGGGGGGACCGTTACCTGGGTCAGGCTGAGTCTGTTGTGCTGCCATGACCTCCCTTTCAATGTTCCAGGTGACAGCCACAGCCGCAACCACACAGGTAGAGGGAACGATGGTGTCAGGTTGGAGCTTGGGCTCAGACTCCTCCCCATGCACACGAGACAGAGCATCGGGCTTGGCATTCCTGGAGCCAGGTCTGTACGTCAAAGAAAAATTAAAACGACCAAAAAAGAGCGCCCACCTGGCTTGGCGCACGGTGAGTCGCTTTGCTGACTGGATGTAGTCCAGGTCCTTATGGTCAGTCCACACTATAAAAGGAAGCTCAGACCCCTCCAGAAAATGTCGCCATTCCTCCAGTGCCAATTTCACCGCCAGGAGCTCACGATTCCCCACATCATAGTTCCTTTCAGCTGGGGAGAGACGGCGAGACAGGAAGGCACAGGGGTGTGTCTTGCCATCCTCACTGGAGCGCTGAGAAAGGACCGCCCCCAACCCAATCTCAGAGGCGCCCACTTCTACAACGAACTGCTTGGTTGGGTCTGGCTGGATGAGGATAGGAGCTGTGGTGAAGTGGTGATTGAGGGCTTGGAAAGCTGCCTCTGCTACAGGGGTCCACAGGAACTGTCTGGAGGTGGAGGTAAGAGCGGTTAGTGGGGCCGCAACGCGGCTGTAATTGCGGATGAACCGTCTCTAGAAGTTGGCAAACCCGAGGAACCTCTGAAGCTGCTTACGGCTGGTCGGGCTTGGCCACTCAAGAACCGCTTCTCACCTGCCCATCGGCCACGATGTAGCCCAGGAAGGTGACTGAAGGGGCATGGAATTCGCACTTCTCTGCTTTTACGAACAGGCGGTTCTCCAGAAGCCATTGAAGGACTTGGCAGACGTGCATGACATGCTCTGACAGGTCTCTGGAAAAAATCAGGATATCATCCAGGTAAACAAAAACGAAACGATCCAACATGTCACGTAGGACGTCATTGACCAGACTCTGGAAGACGGCTGGGGCATTAGTGAGACCAAATGGCATCACCAGATATTCAGAATGCCCCAGGGGGGTGTTGAAGGCAGTCTTCCATTCATCTCCATCTCGAACCCGGACCAGGGGGTAAGCATTGCGGAGGTCTAGTTTAGTGAACACTGTGGCTCCCTGGAGAGAATCAAAAGCAGAAGTCATGAGGGGCAGAGGGTACTTATTCTTGACTGTGATGTTATTGAGGCCTCTATAGTCAATACACGGCCGGAGGGTTTTGTCCTTCTTGGCCACAAAAAAGAACCCCGCACCAAGGGGTGATGATGACGGGCGAATAAGACCAGCCGCCAAGGAGTCCTTGATGTACCTCTCCATGGACTCCCGCTCAGGCTTGGAGAGGCTATATAGACGACTGCTGGGGAGGGGAGCGCCCGGCAGCAGGTCAACAGCGCAATCATAGGGGCGATGAGGAGGCAGGGAGAGAGCTTGCTGCTTGTTGAACACGGCTTGGAGGTCATGGTACTCTGGAGGCACCAGTGACAGGTCAGAGATCTCAGAGCTTGACACCTGACAGGGGACAGACTGAGGCAGAGCAGACTGGAGGCATATGGCATGACAGACGGGACTCCAACTTGAAATTCTGGCCGATGACCAATCAATATGGGGACTATGCTTAACCAGCCAGGGATGACCAAGTATAATGGGAACAAATGGAGAATTGATAACGAAAAATTTAATTCCTCTTGGTGGTTCCCCGACAACAGGAGGTGCACAGGCTCGGTCTTAGAGGTTATCCGGGCCAGGAGACGTCCATCCAGGGCATTAGCTTCAAGAGGCTGGTCCAGACTCACAGTGGCAAGACCTAACTGCTTCACAACACTTGCATCCAAAAAGCTTTCATCAGCTCCAGAGTCAATTAAAGCCAAAAGTTTAGTGGACTGACCTTTAAAACTGATGGTAGCTTGCAACTGGGTACGTGGATGAGGAGACAGAGGGCAGATAGTTGGGCTCACGAGGATCCTCCTCCTCCCTCGTGAGCCTGCTAGTTTGACGGACGGTGAGGGCAGGAGGCGAGAAAGTGACCAGGCTGACCACAATACAAGCAGCTGTTCTCGGTGATGCGGCGTTGACGCTCCTCCGGGTTGAGCCGGAAGCGGCCGAGCTGCATTGGCTCCGAAGCTGGGGAAGAGTCACGCCTCGGGCTTTCTCGGAGGACAGCAGCCTCAGTCGAGCGAGCTCGGCCCCCAGAGTTTGGAGGTGTGGCCCGTGGTAAGTTGTTGTGACCAGGAAAGCGGCGCGTCCTCTCTCACCTCTGCTCCCGGAGACGGTTGTCCACACGAATGGCCAGGGTAACCAATTCCTCCAACCCTCCAGGCTCGGGGTAGGAAACCAATTCGTCCTTTATGGATTCACTTAGCCCGTTGGAAAAGCCGGCCTGGAGGGACTCGTTGTTCCATCCGCTCTCCGCTGATAGCGTACGGAACTCAACTGAGTAGTCAGCGACCCTGCGGGAACCCTGGCGGAGAGAGATCAGTCTTTTTGACGCATCCTTTCCCCGCACGGGATGATCAAAAACCTGGCAAAAAGCAGTGGTGAACTCAGCGTAGGATGAGGAAGTGGAGGCCCGCATCTCCCACACCGCTGTAGCCCAATCCAGGGCGCCTCCCCGGAGAAGACCCATGATGTAAGCGACTTTGGCTCCATCCGTGGAATATGACTGGGGCTGCTGGTTAAACACAATCTCACACTGCATCAAAAAAGGCCGACAAAGTCCAAAATCTCCATCATACTTATCGGGCGGGGCAACCCATGGTTCCTTAGCCGAAATTGATGGCACTGAGGGTGGCGGAGCTGGAGGGGCGGGTCCCGGGCTAGCGGAGGCACTAAGTTGGGTCTGGATTCCGGAGATCTTTGAGCCGAGCTCACGGAGGGCGTCAGCCATCTCCTGTAGCACCTGGCTGTGCTGGCCAAGGACCGATTCCTGGTTGGCTACAGCCTGGCAGACCGTGGCCAGGTCTGTGGTGGAATGGTCTGCTGGGTACATAGTGGCTGGAATGTACTGTCACGTATCAGGAAAGAACCCAAAAGCAGACGGGACAACCAGGTAAGGGAAGAATCAAGTCTTTATTGAAGTGACCGATCTCAGGGGTAGAGCAGGAGTTGGCTCTGTGGCAGGTAGACGGGCAGGCAGAAGTCCATGAATGGCGACGTTCCAGCAAAGACTGGTCCACAGTGGAGGCTTTTTAAGGGTGATGGCGATCGCTTTGATGTCAAGGGAGAGCGGCGATTGCTTTGATGGCCAGCTGGCGTACGGGGATGAAGGGGGGGGGGTCAGCAGGTGTCAAGGGCGATCGCTTTGATGTCAAGGGTGAGAGGCTGATTGCTTTAATGTCAAGGGAGAGAGGGCGTGACCAGCTGGTATACCGGGGTGAAAGGGGGGGGGGTCAGCAGGTGTCAAGGGCAATCGCTTTGATGTCAAGGGCGGGAGGCTGTGACATCCCTACTGTCAGACTAAACGTAAACAGCTATATTGTGGGAGTGCAGGAATGAGGAGACGGAGAGATTGAGTCGAGTCAATTCCGTTTACTCGCCACACAAAACAACACCGATACAGCACAATCTCTCGTGGCAACCCAAGTACTTCTCACTGCAGAACGTTTGCCCCTGGCAACCAGCTAACCGCTAGGCTGCTGCAAACATGGCTCCCCCCAGAAACTCTAAGCAGTGCCTACGTCAGCACTCTGAATGTCTGCCTTGAAGGAGCAGCAGCCCCTGGTGAATCTACCCTCATTTGTGTATCACCACATTATCTATATTGCTACACAAAAAAGCGGTGCCGTCCCCAGTAGGGTGAATGCCGTCCGCTTTCAGGTGGTAAGGGCAGCCCCAGAAAGAAGGCCAGTTATCAACAAAGTCGAGACCCTGCTCATTACAGTAACGAGCTAGCCAGCGGTTCATTGAGGTAAGCCTACATCTCATCATTACCCCTCACGGGTAAGGGACCAGAGACAATTAATCGATGCCGACACATCTTTCTGGCAAACTCAAGCGTTTTGACTAGGCTGGCGTTTGTGATCTCTGATTGCTTCATCCTAGCATTATTGGTGCCAACATGAATAACAATGTTCCCTGACTCTCCCTCCGTGACGCTAAGATTATCCTCTATCTCCGACGCGCTGTCCCCGAGTAAACAGTGAACCAAGGCTGGAGAAGCTTATCTAATATTGCGGGTAATGAAGTCTCCTATCAATAGTGTGCGTTGCTTCCGTCAACAGGAGCGGGAGAAGCACGCCGGCCGGTAGGACTACCAACAGGGCTGGTGAGTGGCGAAAACCGGTTTGCAGTCGGGAGAGGTGACTGCAGACCAAGCCACACGGCCAGTGGCTTGCTCTTGCAAACCTTCCCACTTCCGGTAAACGGAGACAAACTCCGCCGCATGTGCCGACGAGGCTGAGCTCGTGCTAATAGCAGGTCTGCTGTCAGGCCCGAGGCTAATGCTATCTGGAGTGCCCGTCACATCTACTGTAATCCTAGCTGAAAGCAGCTGCTCTGACTCACGGGCACGTCTCTCTAGTAGAGACAACCTATCTGTAACTACGGAGCAGTCACCACAAACCATCGTTTTAACGAGTTTGCTTTGACTGCGAATGTAATAGAGCTAACCGCTAAGCTAAGCTAAGCTCAAAGCTAGTAACAAACTAGGAACAAGAAGCTGCCTACTAAACACAATAGTCGTATGAGAAAAAACTAGAGAATCTAGCGATAAGTGAACTAAGCACAGAAAAAAGCTAAATCAGAACAAAATTAAGAGGTTAGGGCAGAATATAGATTAGAAATAGTAAGAAAATAAAAGTCGATCTCACAAAGGTGGAAGCTGGAAACGTGTGTGTGTGTGTGAGAAACGTGTGTGTACGCGCGCGTGTGCTTGTGTATGTTTATATTTTTTATGTGTATGTAGGTGTGTATATGCATACGTTTAATTATTTACCTCTTGCGATTGTCCCTAATTGTTGCTTATGTTTTAAATTGCCATAGTATTGAGCTGTCTCGTGTATGTCTCTGAAACTCTGCACAACTGTGCAGAAAGGTGTCCACCAGTAACGTCACTGATGAACAGTCTATGAACATGTAAACTTGCTCCCTGCTTTACTGATAGGCTGCATCAAATAAGAAAATGCGAACATCGATACAACAAAAAGATGTATGAGAAAATGTGACTATCAATGATACGTACAGCTGTATAGATAATGTGAATAACAATGCTATATAAAGGTGTATAATATAGTGTTGTTTTTCAATTTTTCTTTTACAATAGAGCATATCGGGAAACCAAGAAGTACATTTTCACATTCACACACAGTCACAACAGTGACAAATCTGGTGGACACAATTTTGGCAGCGTTTCAGAGACACACAGAAGGCTGCCCAGTCTCCTACCTATATAAACAGCGATATTGAAAACTGTGATTGTTTCACTTTAACTGAAGCAAAAATATGAATAGAGAAAGGATGATAAGAGAAGATACCACACATTACGAAATTGGTTAACAATCTGATCATGTGGCACATCCAGGTGATGTGGCGGTCTATTGCATTGCCTACCAACATGGGATCGCCGGTTCGAATCCCCGTGTTACCTCCGGCCTGGTCGGGCGTCCCTACAGATACAATCGGCCGTGTCTGCGGGTGGGAAGCCAGATGTGGGTCTGTGTCCTGGTCACTGCACTAGTGCCTCCTCTGGTCAGTCGGGATCCCTGTTTGGGAGGAGGGGGAACTGCAGGGAATAACGTGATCCTCCCGTGCACTACGCCCCCCTGGTGAAACTCCTCACTGTTGTTACGGGTCTAGATAGATCGATGCCATCGGCTATCCACTAGTTTACCTTAGATACACATGACCCGCGCTCAGGAACATGTGACAACACTTTGATTATACTTGGCTGCACTGAGCAACTCGTGTGTGTGTCATTCTTTATAAGATAGCCTACCGAAACATGGTGCCAGAAGTCGGAGAACTTATTTCTTATTTTACTAGCTCGCATGTTTAAGTTTGTAGGCCTGAGTAGGTCACATGTCGGAGGATTCCGATTCAGAGCAAAGTACTTCTGCTGAAGACGTTGTCACAGAGGAGCTAACGCTAGCATTACCGGCGCCGATAGCATCACATACAATGGCAGCTAACGTGAATATTCCACCACCGTCCCCGATGAGCTTCACAGGCGATTGGAGTGTCAATTGGGACATTTTTCGGGCCGAATATGAAGATTACGTCCTCGTCACGGGCATACTTGGCAAGGACAAGAAAATACAAGCGGCTACTCTAAGGAGTGTGATGGGAAGTGAATGCAGGCATATTTACCGCCACAATCTGAACCTCTCAGAAGATGATCAAGGGGATCCTGACGCCATACTGAGAGAGTTGGGGAAATACTTCAAGCCAGCAAAAAACACAATATACGAGAGGTACATTTTCGGGAGTTGCAAGCAGGAGGAAGGAGAATCATTTGATACCTTTGTGATGAGACTGAGAGAGAGGGCAGCAACCTGTGAGTATGAACAGTTGAAAGATGAAATGATCCGTGATAAGATAGTCCTGGGAGTTGCAAGCGAGGCCGTTAGGCGCAGGCTGTTGAGAGAGAAGGATTTGAACATGGTCACAGCTATTGACATGTGTCGCGCAGCAGAGCAAACTGACATCTGTATGAGAGCAATGGAGTTTGCAACAACACCGCAGCCGGAGGCAGTGCATGCCGTTGCTAGGCAACCCAGACAATACCAATGGAAACAGAGCAATCCACCCAGAACAGCAGGAGATGCAGGCAATTGCAAATATTGTGGCAGCTCGCATTCAAGGGGCAGAGAGCATTGCCCAGCCTTCGGGAAACAATGTAGGTCATGTGGGACACTTAATCACTTTTCTAAAGTGTGCTTAAAGAGCAAAAAGGGGCATGCTGAGGGCAAGGTAAACTGTGTGGAATACACAGAAGAACCCCCAGAGCATAGTAATGATGCAGATGATCTGTACATGTTTGAGTCAATCGGCGCAGTGCACACCAAAGGAAAGAAGTGGTTTGTGACTCTGAAACTCCACGACAAGCCACAACAATGTCAGCTGGACTCTGGAGCCACCTGCAATGTAATGGGCTTTCAAGACAAGAAAAGGCTGGCCCCAAACACACCTCTCCGCCCGAGTGACACCAGACTGAAGCTGTATTCGGGGGAAACACTGAGCTCTATGGGCACCTTTGAGACTGACTGTACTGTGAGAGGCCAAACACACAAGCTCTCATTCGAAATAGTGAGGACCAGCCAACATCCTCTTCTGTCAGGCTCCACCTGTGAACGCTTAGGGCTCATGCATTTCACAGTTCCAGAGGATGTGCTCAAAATGGAACACACACAACCAGGAGCCCTAACTAAAGAACAGCTTATCAACAGATACAGTGACGTGTTCAACTCCCCTGTGGAATCCGTGCTTGGAGAGGTCCATTTTGACCTTGATCCTAGTGTTGCTGCAGTACAGAGTGCCCCTCGCAATGTCCCAAACGCAATGAAAGCAGCAGTCAAAGCCCAGCTGGACAAGTACGAGGCTGACGGCCACCTTGCGCCTGTCACAGACCCTACAGATTGGATCAGCAACATGGTGATTGTTAAAAAACCGGAGAAGCTGAGAATATGCATTGACCCTAAACCATTGAACAAAGCCCTAAAGCGCTCTCACTACATCATGCCTACCTTGGAGGACATTTTGTATAAATTGCCCAAGGCCAGAGTCTTCACGTTAGTGGACGCTCGGGATGCATTCCTGCAATGCAAACTGGACTATGAGAGTAGCCTCATGACCACGTTCTGGACCCCCTGGGGGAGGAAGCGGTGGATCAAGTTACCATTTGGAGTATCGGTGGCGCCCGAGGTATATCAGCGCAAGCAGCACGAGCTCCTCGCCGGTCTGAAGGGCGTTGAGCCCATTGCAGACGATATCCTGGTCGTCGGCTGCGGGGACACAGACAAGGAGGCTGGGGACGATCACGACGTCAAGCTTGCGGCGTTGATGGAACGCTGCCGCGAGGTCAAGCTTCGCCTCGGCCTGAAGAAGTTGCAGTTCAAGGTGGCTGAGGTGCAGTTTCATGGCCACATTCTCTCATCTGCTGGACTGAAGCCCGATCCAGAGAAGGTGAGAGCCATTATTGACATGCCGAACCCAACAGATGCCAAGGGCGTGCAGCGTCTCATTGGCTTCGCTAACTATTTAGCCAAGTTCATGCCTCATCTATCTACTGTCTGCGAGCCGTTGTGACGCCTGTTGGACAAGGACACACCCTGGCACTGGCTGCCTAAGCACGAGGCGGCGGTTCATGAGCTTAAGGCGCTGGCGACAGCCATGCCCGTCCTGCGCTACTATGATGTAACTAAGCCAATCGCAATCCAGAGCGACGCCAGCCAGAGCGGTCTCGGATGTTGTCTCATGCAGGAAGGTCAGCCTATCGCATTTGCCTCGAGGGCTCTTACCCCCACCGAAAAAAACTATGCACAAATTGAGAAGGAGTGTCTCAGTATCGTCTTCGCCTGCCAGAGGTTTCACCATTACCTATATGGCCGCGACCCAATCACAGCAGAGACGGACCATAAGCCTCTGATCTCTATTTTCAGCAAGCCACTTCTCAATGCGCCCAAGAGACTCCAGAGCATGCTCATGACTCTGCAGAACTACGACCTGAGGGTAATCTACAAACCAGGCCCAGAGATGTTCATAAGCGACACGCTCAGCAGAGCTACGGCTGGATGCTCCGGCAGAGGGACTGCATATCAGCGACACGCTATCTGCTCTCTGCAACAAGAGCAGGAAGACATACAGCATGTGAACCAGGCAGAGTACCTGAATGTGACTAACCAGCGGCTGGAACAGATCAGACGACACACCGACAGAGATGAATGCTTACAGGCACTGAAGAACACTGTTCTCGTGGGCTGGCCAGATGTAAAGGAGGAAGCGCCCCTCATCGCTAGGGAGTACTGGCCCTTCAGGGATGAAATCAGTGTGCAGAACGGAGTTCTGTTCCGGGGGCAAAAAGTCATCATCCCAAAGTCACTCCGCCCAGAAATGTTGACGCGCATACATTCAAGTCACATAGGGGGTGATGCATGCTACCGACACGCTCAAGAGACATTGTACTGGCCCAACATGCAGTCAGAGATAAAGGACTTTGTAAGCAGCTGCTCGACCTGCAATGTGTACGCCCACAATCAGCAAAAGGAGACCATGCTCTCTCACGAAGTACCAACCAGGCCATGGCAGGTCTTGAGCATGGACCTATTCAGCTTCAGACAGAAAGACTATCTCCTAATAGTCGAACACTATTCCGATTTTTGGGAGATTGAGCTTCTACCCGACATCTCTGCAGAGACAGTCATCAAGCGATGTAAGGCACAGTTTGCCCGACATGGTCAGCCAGAGAAGGTTATTACAGACAACGGCCCTCAGTTCACAGCTCAGTTCACACGGTTCGCTTCTGAGTGGGAATTTGAGCACGTGACCTCCTCTCCCAGACACCCGAAAGCGAATGGCAAGGCCGAGTCGGCCGTGAAGATTGTAAAAAAGCTTCTGCGTAAGGCCGCGCATGATGGTGAAGACCCCTGGAAAGCCGTGCTTCACTGGAGGAATACACCTACGGAAAACATGGGCAGCAGCCCAGCACAACGCCTCATGTCCCGCCGATTGAAGACGTCCATCCCGGCGGCAAGCAAGCTCCTGGAACCAGCTGTTGTCGTGGGCGTCACTGAAAAGCTGCGCCACAGGAAGCAACTCACCAAATCCTTCTATGACAGATCTGCCCGTGAATTGCCGGTACTTGAAATTGGGGAAGTCGTACGGATGAAGCCCCTGCCAGGTGATAACACTGGCCGCTGGAGAGTCGGAACTTGTCTCCGCAGGGTTGCGCCGAGGTCTTATCTTGTGGACATTGATGGCTCCCTGTACCGTCGTAACAGGATCGATCTCAGGGTGGCTGAGCCAGCTGCACGAGCCACGCACGATCCTGTTGAACCCGCTGCGGCACACACACCGGACGGGGATCCAGCTACAGAAACTGTCATTGAGACCCCTCAGGCTGTGTTCGAGCCGAGCCCCATCAGGTCCATGCCCAAGGCGCCATCTACTCCTGTTGGCGCTCCGCGTTTGGATGGACACACTTACACAAGGGTTGGACGGCTGTCTAAACCTCCACTGAAACTCACTATGTAATCTGAATAATGTTGATGGTTGCTATGTGGGAGAGAGGGGGAAAAGAGGAGAAATGTTATCATACGCTACTGTGGTTATTACACTGGTATGGGATATGAAGAGATTTACTGCTGTTGCACTGTTATTGGTTGTTCGTATATGAAAGTAATTTTATTTTGCACTAACTTCATGTGTATGTGTTTATACTTGGAAAAGGAGGATGTTACGGGTCTAGATAGATCGATGCCATCGGCTATCCACTAGTTTACCTTAGATACACATGACCCGCGCTCAGGAACATGTGACAACACTTTGATTATACTTGGCTGCACTGAGCAACTCGTGTGTGTGTCATTCTTTATAAGATAGCCTACCGAAACAACTGTCAGGTGAAAAGAAGCGGCTGACGACTCCACATGTATCGGAGGAGGCATGTGGTAGTCTGCAGCCCTCCCCGGATCAGCAGAGGGGGTGGCGCAACAACCAGGACAGCTCGGAAGAGTGGGGTAATTGGCCAAGTACAATTGGGGGGGGGGGGGCAAAACATAAAACAATTTGACCATGTGGTAAGTGATAACACTAGAAACAAACATGCAATGTTTCACATTGCGAGACATTCTGCCATTTTGGGAAGACAAAAAACTTAGTAATTTTGTCTGTTTCAGTGACTGACTAAAGGTTCACAGACACCATCTAATGATTAGCAACCTAGCCTGTAGCGTTCGAAAAACCCACTCCTGCCACCCACTCAGACATGGAGACTTAGGCTTCTCATCATCAGACCGGAGTTATTGGCCAAACCTCTGCAAATTGCCAGTCAGTTCACATGGTAACCTAGAACAGCATGTCTCTCGGGGCAAGAGAGTAAACACCATAAAACAAAACAATGTTTTCTCACATAAATATCTCCTCTGTATGGTTTCCTTTCAGGTTGGCCTTTCACAGGTGCTAGAATATTCTCTAGACAAAAGTGTTTGTGATACATACAGGGAAAGTTGTTTTGATATGACTATAGCCAGAGATAAACGATGCAGAAGGGATATGCACGCTGGAAGCCTTGCCTACTCATATGTGCTGCTAGCTTTGATTGAGATCTCTTCCCTTACACACGGGGGGGGGGGTGATGGTGAGTGTGTTGTTGTAAACTCCCCAGTGCTTTCAGAGCAAATACATTGCAGTGATCCTGTAGAACTACAGTGATCCAAGGCTGGCTCCCATTCAGTAGATACACATAGAGATGCCAAGCCGAGCAGACCGAAACAGAAAGAAAGAAAAAAAAACACTCAGACTTTTTGACTCCCATCCAAGCCAGACAGAAATCAATTGATTATGTCAATTGTAGTAGAACAAGAACAACTTCCTTTTTCCATTCTTTGTCATGGTAACAGACTCAGCTGTCAAAATCTTTTATAGTAAGAATCAATGATATTGTAATGGTAACTGACAAAGAAATGTATAGCATTATTAGTGATGAAGATATACCTCCAAGTGCCCAGGTGGCTCATGTATGTCCATGTAGACCATGGATACTAAGGATGTCCCAGTTGGTAATTGATCAGTATCAGTTACAATAAGTTCGATCATATTTCAATCCTTTGTTTATTTTACCCCAATACGTTCTATCTATGCCCGCTGTCACTTAGATGTTGTAAAGATATTGCTGCTATTTACAGGAAGGACATTAAAACAACCACCATTTCACCATTCCTGCTGCTCATTCTTTCGAACACCTTGCCTTCAAACTCTCTGGCCCCACTCCCTTGGTCACTGCCACTATTTATCGCCCCCCCCCCCAAGCCAAACCCCTCCTCTCTCTCTGACTTCTCTGATTTTCTGACCCAGCTATGTGCCATCTCACCTTCCATTCTCCTCCTGGGTGATTTTATTGTCCACGTTGATGACACTGACTGTAAATCTGGAATAACTGGAACTGCTACAATGCCTCAACTTCTTTTTGTGGTGGGGGGACTCCTCCCCCCCCTTTTTTCTCCTTGACTGTATGCAGCCAATTACCCCACTCTTCAGGGCTGTCCCGGTTGCTGCTTCACCCCCTCTGCCGATCCGGGGAGGGCTGCAGACTAGTCAGTCACCACATGTCAGTCACCACATGTCTCCTCCAATACATGTGGAGTCGCCAGCTGCTTCTTTTCACCTGACAGTGATGAGTTTCACCAGGGAGACACAGCACGTGGGAGGATCACACTATTTTCCCCAGTTCCCCCTCCACCCCGAACAAGCGTCCCAACCAACCAGAGGAGGCGCTAGTGCAGCAACCAAGGCATATACCCACCTCTGGCTTCCCACTCGCAGACACAGACAATTTTGTCTGTAGGGACACCCGACCAAGCCGGAGATAACACGGGGATTCGATTTTTGGTAGGCAACAGAATAGACTACTACACTACCTGGACGCCCTACAATGCTTCAACTTCACACAACATATCAACTTCTCCACTCACAGCCATGGTCACATCCTGGATTTGGTCTGCTCCACTGGTCTCACAATACATCAACTCTCTAGCCTCAACCTCAGTATCTCTGACCATCTGGCAATCACCATGGACATTGACATCCCTATCCCCATCCCAAAAGTAAATGCATAATATCCTTGAGAAATCTCAACTCTGTCTCCCCCTCAGCTCTTTCGTTCTCTCTTGCCAGTAAAAAAAAACAAAAAACAAAAAAACAAAATACTGTTTCCCCTCCCCATTGTCTGATAATCCCTCCAATCTTGTCAATTACTATAATGACACACTCATCCTGTCTTGATCAGCTGGCCACCATTTAAACCAAAACAGTCTCATTCGTTCACACACTCAGCTCCCTGGTATACTCCTGATCTCCATCAAGTGAAATCCCATAAGCACCAGCTCAAAAGACTCTCCAAGAAAACTGGTTTAACAGTGCATCTCCAGGTTGAGACAAAGATTGAAGGACAATATTAAAATTTTCGCCATACATACATGAACAATTTGATTATAGCCACCTATAATATCCATGGATTGAATCATCCTATTAAAAGAAAAAAAAATATATATATAGTCAGCTAAAGAAACTGCAATGTTCAATTGCCTTATTACAGGAAACTCGCCTATCAGAAGGAGAACATAATAAATTAAGAAGGGAATGGGTAAACCAAGTATATAGTGCTTCATTTGGGGGAAAAAGGGGAGTAGCAATCTTATCTGGCCTTTTCTTCAGAAAAAGTCATCCAGGATAGACAGGGGAGGTTTATCATGGTAGGGGGCACAATAGGGGAGGTGGAGGTATCTATTTTGAACCTGTATGCCCCAAATGAATATGATCAGAATTTCTTCAAGGAAATTTCAAATGTCTTTGCTGATAATGCTAAGGGCATGATAGTAGTCGGGGGAGACTTTAATGCTGTATAAGATGGAAGATTAGATAAAACACCATCAGAAAGGGGACTCCAAACTAAAAAAAAAAAAAAAACTTAATGATATGATTTCAGAACTAGGACTTGTTGACCCATGGAGATCTAAAAACCCTAGGGAAGGACTTCAGTTTTTTTCCAATTGTTCATCCTAGTTATTGCAGGATTGACTTCTTTTGTCTTTCCCAACAGCATATGTATAAAGTAAGATTGCCGTATTGACCCAATAACACTGAGTGACCATGCACCTGTCATTTTAAACATATGTAGATTTAAGTAAAGAAAATTTCTTTAGAGACTGGAGACTTAATGTCTCATTACTGACCAATACAGCAGTAGTGCAAGATCTAAAACAGAACTTAAAAGAATACTTTGAGATAAATGACAATTGAGAGGTAACGCCATCAATCCTGGGGGGGGGGGGGGCTAAAACAGTCATAAGTGAGGAAAATGATCCAGATTGCATCAAGACTAAAGAAAATGCGATTGGAAGAGCAAATGAAGCTAGAAAATAAAATAAAGCAATTAGAAGTAGAACATAAAACTACAGGTACACATAACATCCTGCTAGAACTAAAAGAACCTAGGTAGGCATTGGATAAGCTCCTCACATATAAAGCGGAAGGAGCCTTAAGATTTTCCAAACAGAGATACTATGAGATGGGGAACAGAGCCAGTCACTTGTTAGCTTTCCAACTCCGTAAAGCCCAGGCTAATCGTGTGGTTCCCAAGATTATACATCCCATACATAAGAAAATTGTATATCATCCAAAAGAAACAGCAGATGCTTTTGCATCATTCTATAAAGATTTTTACAAAGAACCTAAACCAAAAACAATAAATGACAAATCTCAGGCCTTTCTTTCAAATTTACCCTTACCCTCATTATCAAAAGATGAAGCATTGCAAATGATATCAGATGTTAAAGAAACTGAAGTATGGGAGGCAATAAAAAAACTAAAAAACAATAAATCTCCAGGGGTAAATGGACTTCCCGGCGAGTTCTATAAATGCTTCATAGATGATTTGATACCAGTATTAACTTGAGTTTTTAATTATGCCCTCTCCAAAGATGACCCACCAAATACATGGTCAGAAGCCATTATATCAGTGATCCACAAAGGTAAAGACCCGACATTCTGTGAGGGGTATAGACCCATTAGTTTGCTATGTAACGACCAAAAGTTACTGACCAATATTTTGGCAAAAAGGATGCAAAAAATTATTGCAAAATTGATTAATCTGGATCAGACGGGCTTTATCCCCGGCAGACAAGGAGCTAATAATATCAGAACACTTCATATCATGTGCCAAGAAAAATATACAAAATTCTATGCTAATCAGTTTGGACGCACAGAAAGCATTCAATACTGTGAATTGGGAATTTTTGTATAAGACACTAGCTGCTATGGGATTCCACCCGATGTTTGTGGATTGGGTAAGAGTTATATATATATATATATACACAAATCCAAAGTCACATGTTAGAGTGAACGGATGCCATTCAAATTTTTTTCACCTTGAGACGGGGGTTCGTCAGGGAGATTGTCTCAGTCTTTTGCTCTTTGCCATAAATATTGAATCTCTAGCAGCATTAATAAGACAAAACCATAGTATTAAAGGTATAAAAGATAAAGATCAAACACAACACAAGATCTTGCTCTACATGGACGATATACTGACGTATATTGGCAACCCAGTTTCCTCTATCCCTACCTTGTTAAGAAATTTAGATGAATATGGAGAACTTTCAGGTTATCAAATCAACCAATCAAAGTCTGAGGCGATGATGTTGGTGGGGCACTGGCCTGCACAGCTAGCAGGAAGATTTAAATTCCACTGGTCTAACCAAGGGTTCAGATACCTAGGAATCATTTTAACTTCTGTCACATCACAGTTATTCAAGGCCACCTATGGGAAACGAATGGGTGAAATAAAAACTGACCTTACAAGATGGGAAGTTCTCCTCTTTGCCCTAATCGGGCAAGTGGAAACCATACGAATGACTATATTACAAAGGTTGCTCTTTATGTTCCAATCTCTAACCCTAGAGGTCCCCATTTCTAAATTTAAAACAATTAACAAATGGTTATCTAAATTTATATGGCAAAAAAAGAGACCCAGAATTAAATTTAAAAGAATTCTATTCTTAAACGAAAATGGGGGCCTAGATCTACCTGACCTGGATAAATATCATTGGGCAGCCCAACTCAGATCAATTGTTGCATGGATCTTCTTCAAGGCCTCCTCATTAGCGAAGGTTGCCAGCTTCATCAGGATGACATGCTTGCAAAACAAGTCTCCTCCAGTTCTATCTGTCCTGAGCTGATCTTGTTGCCTCCGATATTTTCAGACTAAGCCATTCTTTGATGTCATCATGATACTGCCTTTTTGGTCGGTCTCTCTCGCGCTTTGCTGGTGTAGTTCCCAAAATTGCTGTCTTTGTTAATTTACTTCCACCTGGATGACAGGTATGCCCAAAGAATGATAGCTTTCTTTTCATTATATGTGCCATTAGTCCTCTTTTTGTTCAAGTTCAAGTACTTTATTTGTCACATGCACAGAAATACAAAGTAAAACATGCAGTGAAATGAAGGGGGGTACTCCGTCTGTTATTATGTGAAAAAAGACATAGGCCTAGTATATAAAGATAAAAGACAAAAGATCAGTTCATTCTTAAGTCAAAATAAACAATAAATAAAAAATAAACCCAGCTGTCTCAAGTGTGTGAAAGGTTGTAATGTTGAGAGTTCTTATGGCCTGTGAATAGAAACTTCTCTTTAGTCTCTCTATTTTGGCCCTAAGACTACAGAGGCGTCTACCAGACCCCAACAGCCTGAACAGTCCATTGTTAGGGTGAGAAGTGTTGCTCTTGATCTTCTTGGCTCTCGTCCTCACCCTTCTGGTGTAAGTGTCCTGCAGGATGGGGAAGGATGTTCTGGCACCACTCTCTGTAGGTCAACTCAGTCACGAGCAGAACAGTTTTCATACCAGGCGATGATGCAACCTGTTAGGACACTCTCCACAGCCGAGGAATAGAATTTCTTCAGGATGGAGGGTGAGACCTTGAATTTCCTCAGCCTTTGAAGGAAGTAGAGCCTCTGTCTGGACTTCTTTAGAGTGTGCTGAGTGTGAAGAGTCCAGGTGAGGTCCTCAGTGATGTGTACGCCGAGGTATTTAAAGCTGGAGCCCCTCTCCACAAGTTCCCCGTTGATCTTTAGTGGGCTGTATTCTTTCCCCTGCTGTCTCCTGAAGTCCACCGCCATTTCTTTGGTCTTGCTGACGTTCAGGGAAGGTTGTTGGACTGGCAACACTGTGCCAGGTCATCTACTTGGTTCAGATAGGCCTGTTCGTTGTTGTTGGAAATCAGGCCTATTACCTCTGTGTCGTCTGCAAATTTGACAGTGGAGGTGGAACTGTCCATGGCTTTGCAGTCATGTGTGTAGATGTTGTACAGCAGAGGGCTCAGCACACAACCCTGAGGAGCACATGTGTTGAGGATCAATGTTCTGGAGGTTAGGCCACCCACCCTAACCACCTGGGGCCGGTCAGTGAGAAAGTTGTACACCCAATTGCACAACGGGGTGTTGATTCCTAGCAACCTCATCTTCATGACCAGATTGAGGGGGACTATAGTATTAAACGCTGAACTGTAGTCAATAAACGGCATACGTACGTAGTTCCCTCTCCCCCCATCCAGGTGGGTTAAGGTGGTGTGTAAGAGGTTGGAGATGGCATCGTCTCTGCACCTGTTGTTTTTATAGGCAAACTGGAGGGGGTCGAATGAGCTGGGCAAGGATGAGCAGTTGAAATCTTTCACCAACCTCTCAAAGCACTGCTTCCTTCCTAATTCATTAAGGATGCTTGCATTCGTTCGTTTCTCTGTCCAACTTATTCGGAGCATCCTACAATAAAGCCACATCTCTGCAACCTCAATTCTGTTTACCATCGCTTTCTTCAATGTCCAATTTTCAGCTCTGTATGACAACACTGGCCAGACAAGTGCTTTAAGTAGACTGACTTTCACTTCTTTTCTTATTCCCCTATCTTTCCATATTTGTACCAACTCCATCACTTTTCTTTGCTAGGGTAATTCTGATTTTTATGTGATTGGTACAATCACCATCATTTTTCTTAACTGAACCCAAATATTTGAAGCTCTCTAAGTGTTCTACATCTTGTCCATCTACTGAGATTGCAATATCTGATTCACCCACTTTCATGCACTTTGTCTTTTTCACATTCAAACTGAGCAACCTCTTTTTCCCTGCCTCATTTACTCGACTTAACATTTCGTTTGGATCTTGCTATCCATCAGCTGCTAGTACCGTGTCATCTGCAAATCTAAGATTGCTTATCTTATAACCACCTATGCTCACTCCATATTCATCTATAGCTGCCTCACGCATCACTTGTTCTGTGTATAGTGTGAATAAGCATGGTGATACAATGCAGCCTTGACGTACACCCTTCTCTATTGAAAAAGCTTCTGTGTTCTCACCATTCCATCTCACCACTGTTGTCTGGCTAATATATAGACCTTGAAGTAGCGCAATAAGGTGTCCAGGGAAACCCATTTCCAGCTTGATGTTTAAGAGCTGTGCATAGCTTACTGAATCAAATGCCTCTGAATAATCAAATGAAAATCAGCATTGCCTTATTATCTGTGTTGGATACCTTTTCAATTAGTGTTTGCAGTGTTACCAGCATTTCTGCACACCCTATTCCTTGTCTGTAACCTGCTTGCTCATCTGACATCTCTGATTCCATCTTGTTTATCATTCTGTCCAACAAGATGGATAGCCTGTTAGATGGATTGCATGGATATCTCAAGATAAAGATACTATATGGGTTGGGATGGAACAGAGTGATTGTCCAAATGTGCCTTTAGACACAATTCCATTTATAAAACAAAATACTTGGAGAGTAAACAAAATTAACAATCAATGGGTAAAAACCACTTTAAAAATATGGTCATATGTGATAAAGAAGTTAAGACTCCCTATGTCAATATCTAGAGCAATGAAGATTGCACATAATATTGACTTTCTCCCATCCAAACAAGAAGCAGGATTCAAAAAATGGGAAGAAAAAGGTTTAATCATGATGGGTCAGTTATTTGAAGGAGGAGTCCTGATGTCCTTTGAACAGCTTCAGCATAAATATGACCTCCCAGCCCATGACTTTTTTTAGGTACCTACAGTTGAGACATTACTTAAAGGAACATGAAGAATGGAATAAAACTACTATGTACTCCACCATCCAATATAGAACATTTATTTATGTTAACTATTAAAGGAACTATTAAAAGAAGATTATATCGCACATATATAGGATATTACAAGAAGAGTTAATGGATAGCAGTTTGGATATCAAGGGGAAAAAAGGAATTGGAGATGAACACCATAATATCAAACAAAAACTGGGAATTATCATGCAGAGAGGGACATAAAATAACAAACGGTCCCATTTGGAAGGAATTTGAATGGAAAGTTAAGATGAGATTTTTCAGGATCCCTCTTGTCATATCAAAATTTGGTGGCACCTCGGATCATTGCTAGAGGGGCTGTGGCCTGATAGAAGACCATGCACACATATTTCGGGACTGTTCAAAACTATCAGAATATTGCCAAAATAAACAAAATGAAATTTAAAAATGTTTAGATATAGAACTGCCCTTACAATCATCTTGCTATTTATTAGGAATGTTACCAGAAGATGCAGAAGACACAAATCAAACATCACTATTGAGAGTCCTTCTTCTAATTGCTAAGAAGATGATCACAGTCTCCTTGCTGAGGCCACAGCCCCCCCACAGTAAAACAATGGAGGGAGAAGGTTAAGGATGTGTATTACATGGAAAACATAACTGCAAGGTTACAATTAAAAACAGATATATTTTTGACTAAATGGTCCCCAATTATTTCAGATTTTCTCAATTGATCTGAAATAAGAGACAGTGACACAATTCTTATGGATCTCTTTTCTCCTCATTTAAATGTGAACACTATGTCTTTTTTTTCTTATACAATGTATATTTACCCATTATCTGTGTTCATGGACAAATGTCACTACTCATTCCTGTTTCCTCTTTTTTTTCTTTTTTTTTTGAGAATGGGAACTATATATGGACATTGACAGGATGCCAAAATCCATGGAATGCTTCATAAGACATCTATGTGTTGTGTACTGAACATGCAACTGTACTGTGTAACTGCACCTGATAAACGTAAATTTAAAAAAAAAGTTTAAAAAAACAGTGCATCTCCAAGCCTACACAGACCACCTTCAACAGTACAAAGACGCTCTCATAACAGCCTGGTCCACCTACTACTCACACCTCATACACTCTGGCTCCACCAACCCCCAAGGCTCTCTTTTCCACAATAAACAAACTTCTCAAACCCAGTGACAATACCTCCAATTCCTTCACAATTAACATGTGCAGTTCTTCTCCTTTCATTTTTCCAAACTAAAATTGACAACATCTACAGCAAACTGACCACCTCCCCTGCCTTCTCCATCCGCCCCCCCCCCTTTACCATTCAGCCCCTGTCAAAGTTCTCCCCTGTGTCCCTAGAGGAGAATGAGACGCTCCACTTGTCTTCTGGATCCCATCCCATCCAGTCTTGTTAAGGACTGTCACCCAGCTATTTCCGCAGTGATCACAGAAATCATTAACTCCCCCTTCAGCTCTGGTTCAGTCCCCCATACACTTAAACTGGCTGCTGTCACCCCATCCCAATAAAACCTGGATTCAACCCCGATATCATGAGCAACTTCCGGCCCATCTCTAATCTCCCTTTTCTGGCAAAAATAGTGGAATGTGTTGTTGCTTCCAAACTCAAAGCTCACCTCATCTCCAATGACCTGCTCGAATGAGTTCAATGTGGTTTCTGCTCAAAGCACAGCACAGAAACAGCCCTCCTTAAAGTCACCTATGACCTCCTCTTCTGCTCAGATTCTGGCCACCTCAGCATGCTCATCTTCCTCGACCTCACTGGAGCTTTCCACACCATCAACCACACCATATTTTTCTCCCGCCTTGAATCCTCGAGGCCTCAACATCACTGGTACTGCCCTTTCCTGGCTTAAGTCATGTCTCACAAACACACAACAGTTCATCAGCATCAACGACTGCACTGCCTTCACCGCTCCTCTGTCCCAAGGCTTCCCCTAGGGTTCAGTGCTTGGTCCTCCCGTCATCCTTTACATACTCCCCCCTTGGTAACATTATATGTTGTCATGGTCTCCACTTCCACTGCTACACCAATGATGTTGAGCTCTACATCTCCACTAAATCCATCACCACTACAACTTACTCCAGTCCGACCAACTGCCGCACTGAAATTAAATCATGGATGCAAGCCAACTTCCTCAAACTGAATTGTGGTAAATCTGACATGATCATCATCAGTCCCAAATCCCTTAGCAAAACCACTCACAACTTCTGCCTCACCATCCCACTCTGTGTCTCTCCCCACACATTCACAACCTCGGAATCATTTTCAACAGCGACCTCTCCTTTCAACACCACGTCAATCAAATCACCAGAACGATCTTTTTCCACCTAAAAAACATAGCTCATCTCCACCCATCACTCTCCTTCTCTGCTGCCAAAAGTTTGATCCATGCCTTCATAACATCCAGAATTGATTATTGCAACAGCATTCTCTACAGCTCATCATCCAAAATCCTAAAAACTCCAGTACATCCAGAACTCTGCTGCTTGCCTGCTCACCCACTCCTGTTCCTGTGACCACATCACCACTGTCCTCCAGAACCTCCACTGGCTCCCTGCCCCACAATGGATCCAATTCAGACTCTTTCTCCTCACACACAAAGCCCTCCATAACTAGCCCCCCTCCTACCTGGTGTCCTACTGCTGGCGTCATGTGTGGCTGCCGCTTCTCCCTCTCGTAGCCCCCCTTCCCATCCACCCCTGTATGTCTGTTATGTTTATCTGTTGTCTTGTTTCCCCCCGTTTATTGTAAAGTGACTTTGAGCGTTAGAAAAGCGCTATATGTTTAATTTATTATTATTATTATTATTATTATTATTATTACCTCACTGACCCGCTCCACTGCCATAATCCTTCCTGCAGCCTTCGCTCCTCCAATGCCAACCTCCTGTCTCCATCACACAGGACCAAACACTGGACCCAGGGTGACAGAGCCTTCTCCATAGCTGCCCTCTCCTTCTGGAACTCTTTCCCCAAACACATCCGAGACTGCACGGATCTGTCCACATTCACATCATTAATCAAAACTCACCTTTTCAGATTGTGTGATTAATGTAGTTTTTTAAAATGTTTTTGGTGTGTTGCTTTTATGATATGTAAAGTGTCTTTGTGTACCTTGAAAAGCACTCTATAAAATGTATCTTTTATTATTATTAATTATTATTATTATTATTATTAAAGATCCCTAAATGGACATTATCAACATCTTGTAGCAGTGAAGCATAGTTTTAAAAAGTCACCAACGACCAGCTAAAATGTCTGGAATGTGGAACTTTCTTTAATTGTAAGATGAAAGCAGCCCAGCAGCCTCTTGTAATACCTGATTGGTCAGGCGGTAGCAACAGAGCCACTTTCAGTGTGACCAAAATGATCATATTTTGAATATTCTATTTTGTTGATTGAATGAAAACCATCAAAGGAAAGCTGTAACGCCAGCTATTTTTTTCATAATGCAGAACTATTAAATGTTCAGTTTTCAGTCCTATCTTACCTAAACTGCATTAGTTTTATTATGTATTAACTATAATGTATAAGTGTGCACTGTGCAGCTATATGTTGTAGTAAAATACAGATATCAGATCTCGACTCGGATTGGCAGATACTCAGTATATTAAATGAATCGGATCAGATCAGGGGCAAAAAAAAAAAAAAACCATGATCAGGACATCCCTAACAAAAACCTGAGCATTGGTGTTTCACAGCTGGCCCAGCCCCATTGTAACAAGCTCTAGCCTGTTAGATGAGCTGCTGAGGCCACTGGCTGTTCTCTATGCAGTAGGAACATAGCGTTCATCTGCCTCTGCATGGGTGCGGGTGCAGCGTGCACTGTCAACGTGCTTGTTGGTCTCGGTGGGAGCCAGAGGCAGGGTCTAAACACAGACAACAAAAGGGAGTGGATGCACAGATGATGTCACTGAGGCATCAGCCATAAACACACCATAAATAGAGACTCGCCAATATGATGTAACCATAAATACTATGAGTGATCTAGGCACTTCTGGGGAACAGCCAACCCCCTAGCAATGCTACATCTCTCTCTCTAGCATTGTTAGCAGACTGTGAGATACAGGTACAGCCACAGAGAGCACAAAGTGTGATTTACTAATGAGAATTGAATTATGAGTCTATTTAATTTAAGTTGTCTTGTAAACTTGGGTTCACCCTTTGTTTTGTTCTATTTTTCCCCCCCACCTCAACTGTCCACCAATACAAATGAATTTAATTTGCTGTCAGCTGACAGGCTAATTATTTACGGTTAGAATTTATTGTAATCTATTTTCATAAATAGCCAGTTATTTCAACAGCCTAGGTCTTTCCTATTTCTACGTGTGTGTGTGTGTGTGTGTGTGTGTGCGTGCGTGCGTGCGTGCGTGCGTGCGTGCGTGCGTGCGTGCGTGCGTGCGTGCGTGCTGGCATGCATGCGTTTTCAGTACGCACTCTTTTTGGCGGAGGGGATTTTCTCCCTTTTTCTCCCCAATTGTACCTGGCCAATTACCCCACTCTTCCGAGTCGCCCCGGTCGCTGCTCAACACCCTCTGCCAATCTGGGAAGGACTGCAGACTACCATGTCTCCTCCGATACATGCGGAGTTGTCAGCCCCTTCTTTTCACCTGACAGTGAGGAGTTTCACCAGGGGGACGTAGCACGTGGGAGGATCACACTATTCCCCCCAGTTCCCCCTCCCCCCTGAACAGGCGCCCTGACTGACCAGAGGAGGCGCTAGTGCAACGACCAGGACACATACTCACATCCGGCTTCCCTCCTGCAGACACGGCCAATTGTGTCTGTAGGGACGCCCGACCAAGCTGGACGTAACACTGGGATTTGAACCGAAGATCCCTGTGTTGGTAGACAACGGAATAGACCGCTACGCTACCCGGACGCCCTCAGTACTCACGCTCGTCCAAGCCGAGGATCACAACTGTCATGGATAGCTGCGTCCTTTTGAAATTTTAAAGTTTCAAAAAATGTTATTGAGCCAAAGACTAAGTCTGCCTAAAACTTGTCGCGCCTTGTTATTCCATTTACTCATTTGGCAGAGTCTTTCATCCAAAGCGACTTAACAGAGTCAGCAATCAGCAGACAAATTCCAGAGTTTGCCAACTGGCCCCATAGAGTGCAACATAATAATCATATCATAGCCTCATAGCCTGGAGCACATGTCACCCATGCTGGGACAGAAGTTATTTGGTTTCTATCTTGTACTTTCATGATTTCCAACTGGGTTACTGAAAAAATATGAGATAAATCAAAAGCATTTTAAGGAGATATTAAGTTATTGCATGTGGATAATGGTTAAACTGCTTAGCCTGATGGACTGAACATCTCTGCACAGTTGTTCACACTTATTATATACTGTAGAAATGCCAGATGTGGTCCAATACTTTCTCCATGACATATTTCTATGATTCCTTGAGACTGTACCTCTTTAATTATTGGATTTTTGAGTAAAGCAGACAGGAGTCAGCCCAGGATGTGCAGGTGGAGGTTGAGGCCATCTTTCCCTCGTGCTGTCATGACTTTGCCAGAATTACTTTCTGCAGGGAGTTGTACTCTTACATCTGAGCCCCTCTCCATCAGATGCCCACAGAGAGACAAATCTCACAAACCTGCCATGAGCACATTAATTTATATTGAACCAGGTTGCCTGTTTGTCTGCACACTTGGGCCCCAACCAGATAAGCTGATTATAAATATTAGATGCTGTCCTATTTGTTCTGCTGTAGTGTTATCACAATGTCCCTGATAATATAATATCACTGAACTATGGAATGTCAAGGTGGAAAAACAGCTAATTATGGGGCAAATACAGTGAGCCCTCACATATGACACCCCCCCCCCCGGTGCTGCAAGAAATGTCGACCGCTGTGGCAATTAAGTCCAAAAAAGGGGAGGGGGGTAACATTGACTCACAGGGCAATAATATCCCTTATTCCCACCCACTAGATTATCTACAGTATGATATTGTGTTCATCACACAGCAGCAGCGGTTGCATGTTGAGTCTATGGAATTAAAATTCACATCACGAGGACAACAGCCTTTGAAGTAAAGTCTGCACTGACTGGCTCTGGTGGTACATCCCTTTCCAAACCCTCAGCTGAAAGTCTTTTTCATTGGATGAAACGCTTAAATGCCCTGCAAAGCCAATTTTGTGCTCACTCTAATTTAACTGTCCTCCTGCTCCAGACAGAGCGAGCCCAGATTGTTAAGCAAAGGGGTTGTCATCGAGCGGAGGTGGCAATGTCTTCCTCTGATCCTGTGCCAGAGCCACAGACATGTGTTGGAGGGGATGTGCTGGATGCAGGGGAAAGCGCCCCCCTCCATCCCATTCATTAAACCCTTCCAGTAGTCGATGACCATGTACGTCTCTCTCCATACTGCAGAGGTGCCAACATTGAAAAGTTGAAAATCACCCTTGTTCACCTTGCTTCTTGCAAGGGTGAAAAACCAGAATTTGCCCATAAAAACCAGAACATGGTCATCGGTGGCGCAGTGAACTCGAAAAAAGTACCTCAGACCATTCTAAATGTATTGTTGTTGATTTATTGTTATCGTTATTCATTTCACATGTGTATTTGAAAGGGTCAAACAACAGTCAGTGAATTAGGCTAGAGCTACTACTTTAAGCACTATACGTTAAATTACTGTACATTTGCTCCAATACAAGGCTTTGAAAAGACAGCACTGTTCCTTTGAATTGGATGCCATTACACAATTTTCCAAGGTAAGAGAAAAGCTAACATTTTTTTAGGGTGGGTTAACCATCACTTTAACATAGGGAATTCCCCACAGACCATTAGATGACATTAGATCAGTATTTACACTGATCAGCCACAACATAAAAACCACCTGCTTAAACCAGTTTCTTCCATGATTAAAATGGTTTAAACTGTATAAACGTGTCATAAACACTTAACATTTCATTATATGTGTACTTATATAAGCAGATAAGTGAATTACATTCTAAAGTTAAATTTTTAAATGAAAATGGAAATCTTGTAAACTCATCGGGAAGGGGTGGGGGTGTACTGTTTTGTTATTTAAATATCTTGGTACATACTGGTGTTCATGATAATGTCTATCTTAAGAGGTGCTGCAGGACTTGTAGAATTTTTCATATTAAAAAAAAAAAATTAAAGACCTCCCGCCATATTTAAAAATGCATGGCATCTAATCCTACATCAGTTTCACCCTTCTTCCCTCCATTGGATTTACATGGTACTGCATGCTGTCAAGTCAAGTCAATTTTATTTGTGTAGCCTAGTATCACAAATTTGCCTCAGTGGGCTTTACAGCAACACAACACCCTGTCCGAAGACCCTCTCATCGGATAAGGAACAACGCCCTAAAAAAAAAAATTAACGGGGAGAAAAAAACAGGAAGAAACCTCAGGGAGAGCAACAGAGGAGGGATCTCTCTCCCAAGACGGACAACGTGCAATGGATGTTGTGTTTACACAATTTACGGAATACAATATTGAAAGAGGCTAACAGAATTATAAAATTTATGAAGAATATGATGCACAGGATACCAAGCAGTGTCCAGATGCCACCGGAACAGTCCAGGACCCAAGCCACACGACCATCATCACCATGTTAAAAAAAACCCAAACAAAACAAAACCCAGGATAACAAAAGTTATATGGCTTTATAAGATATATAAAAAGACAATGTGATGAGGGGGATGCCAAGCAGCATCCAGGTGGCGACCACCATCACCACGGAGACCTGGGAGGAGGACCGGCTGCACGTGCACACAAGTGAGACTCAAATGACACCATTTACACACAGAACAAGGACAAAGACACATGAGCGAAGAGAACAGAGAAGAGAATGTTGTGAAAAAGACACGACAGGTGAAGCTGTACTCGGAGCGTACTCCATTTAACCAACAACACAACTACCTTCTTCTTGCTACAGCGAAAAAGACCGCTTACGTTGCAGCTGTTACTGAACTCACGTGGTCGTGATTAGTCCCGCCTATTTCAGCTTCTCATTGGATGCCCAAGTTAAACTCTGCCATCAGACTGGTAGATAACCGGTGAGGGGAAAAAATCCAGAAAAACGCTGCATTTATGACCTTTCTCGTAGCACCGTAGCAGAAGGTCAAATCCGTAGCTACTACGGGTAAACCAAAACAGCTGGCACCACTGCATACTGCCAAATCAGTGTAATAAAACCTTGATTTTCCCATCCTGTATAAGACCACAACAAAACCTATGGTGACGCTAAAAAGAAATGAGTCCACAAACTGCTCCAGCATCCCTGCGACCCTGACAGCAGGATAAGCGGTTTGGATAATGGATGGATGGAAACTGCTACTATGCTGTAGTCACAAGTTAGCCTTCTTGTTTTAGTGAGAGTGCTCTAGTTTAATTAAGGATTGGCCTAAATTGCAGTCGGGATTTATTATGCTTTTTCTACCCCAAATCTCGTTCCTTCTTCAGCCCCGTCTCAAATAATCTTCAGGAGCTGCCATCAGCTTGGCCCCTTGAGGATCCCACATACTGTGGGATTTTTGGCCCGTTGTGAAAGTTCATTGTATGTCAGTGTTCAACGAGAAAAAGGCAAGTGGAAGTGCATGGCTCCATAATCACTGACATGCCAGCAAGACCTGTTGTACACCTGGTTGTATCTCTGTGACTATAGAAGGCTGTCCTTATGTTAGCGCGTCAATAATATGGGGCATCAAAAGCACTTGCTGTTGTTGTTCCATAAGAAACCGGACCAACTATCATGCATATTCCCATTAGGGTATGAGTAAGGATAACCAATGTCCTGTAATGGGAGACAGGTGTCGCCCACCAGGAGATAACAAGTTAAACTTGCACCCCACTGGAGTCTGGCACAATCACGGCAGAAACAGATGCAACTGCCCCCATTTGGGCAAACTCGACAACCCTCACTGCCAGTTTGCAGGACATGTATTTACTGGTCATTTAGCTGATGAGGACCCAGTGCCTACAACCCCTACTGCCAAAACTCCCAATGCACAGAAAGGCAAACCTGGTAATACCAGTAATTGGCACAGACCAGCTCGATTCAGCTGTGTGTGTACCATCATGTGTGTATGTTATCATAAACATGGAGCACATGTCATAATAGATGAGTCTAGTTGAAGTGTATGTACATACAAAGCGATAAAAATGAATTTTGCATGCGCAGGAAGTAGCCTTCATAGTATTTTCAGTTATTTTATATGGCTCTGTGTTTGGGTCAAAATGAGACGAGAGACTTCTGGTGAAGCCATGTTCGGGATGGACGCATAGTTATTTGCTCCGACTCAATCGGTCTTAAAATAACCCCCCTACTAGAAAACGTTAACGTGCAAATTTTGACAGGAGAGAAATGAGAGGGGGGAAATCATTGAGAAGTCAGAAGAATTCGATAAAGCGGGTAACTGAATAATTGACGTCGAAAACGAGGGTCGCGGGGATGCTGGAGCAGACATGTATGTGTGTGTGTGTATGTATCCATATACACGTATATGTCGACTTTTTCATTTAAGAGATGGATCCTCCCCTTGTTGCGTTTTTTTCCCCGATTTTGTTTTTTGTTTTTTTTTTCTTTCTTTTTTTAGTGTGTTTTATGTCCACTTGGCACATGTAGCTTTAAAATAAAACCTAATAAAAAGTAAATGGCAAAAAACAAGAGAGACAAAAGTGCCCAAGCAATTAAGTTAATGGAGCAACACATACAAAGAATGTTACAAAACCGGAAACAATAATGTACACACTGACGGACACTCAAGTCACACATACACACATGGTAGAGTGGAACAAATGAGGAGCTTGCTAAGGCTCAATTGAAAACAAATTATGTTAGATTTCACAGCAGAGAGCCCTGTAACTCCAGGATGAAATCTGAATCTAATTTTCTTTTAGCCTGTGTTTTTCCCTTATGCCATGGAGATACAAATTTACCAATCAACTGACCTTTGCTGATAAACCAAATTTAGCAGGTGTTGTATAAGCCTTTGTGAGCTCACTGACATTATACATAAGAGATATGATTACTGTCAAGGTAGACATTCTTTAACAGGACCTTTGGGAGAAAGGAGTTGAGATTAACACAGAGAGGTAATGCCAGATAAGTGTGGCCAACAGCAGGAGAGAAAGCAAGGCGGTTGTGAAGTCTTGCCTGTATTAACATATAAACTACAGACTGGAGTAGATGGCTTCCCCTACTGAGGACTCAATCATCAATATGTTCGCTGGTCCTCATCTAAGGATCAGAGAGGGGCTGGCAGGACTCTGACTCCTGCACACTGGGGAGAGGATGATAAGAAAAAGCACGATGTCCACCTGTCGATCACTGGATTCATGTGATGTTTCTTTCACCAAATAACTCCAATTTCACTTTAGTTTATGCAAAAAGAGGTGTTGAAGAAAGTGGTACAGACTTGGAGTGGGGTGGGGATGGGGGAATTGCAAGGGGGCAGGGCTGTTATAATGCTTTCATATTGCTGTAAAAACAAGTGCAGTCTCAGTCCGGCTTCTCCAGGAGAAGTGCATTCATTCCACTTTGATAAATTCATACTAAGAGTGCAGGTTAATTATGAAAGTCAGTATTCCTTTCTTTGTTTAGCAAACAACAAAGGGAAAGCAAACATGTGGGATCAATTTCAAACTCTGACTGAAGCTGTGACTCCTTGTGACTGTGAATAGCAACCCTGGTTTAATATGTTTCCAGCATTAGCTGGAAACTCAAACACATACCAAGTGTCCTTCCCAAGCATTACCAAAACACTACTGGTCACCATACTTAAGACACCTACATAAAGCAAACATTTTTATTTTGATCAATCCTCATAAATAAAATACACATGTCATTTAAAAAAACCACATGTGACTGTGTGGATGCTTTTGTCCAACTATTTCACTATAAAATTCATTCATTTTAATTGAAAATGAATACATACCTCCCAACATGAAACTGTCAATGCTTTGCTCTGTTGAGGTGATACAGAACAGGACACTCGCCCTCAACAGTATTACATTCTCAAAGCCATTACATCCACTGTGTAGCTGTCGTTCCCACCAGATTTCTGAAACAGGTGTTTAACACGTTTGATATGTATTTACTATAAATAGCTTTCCTGGTATCCAGCATCTTCTTTTCCAGTCATACACCTGCAGTGCTCCAACCGTTCCTTAAAAACCTTTGCCAAAAGCCCTCTAATCCCAACAGCTGCAGGCCAATTACTAAACTTTTCATTTCAAAACTTGAAGTGAACATTAGTTCCAGTGAATCACAATGAAATCTTAAATAAATGTCAGTCTAGATTTAGAACAATGCATTGCACAGAAACTGCCCCCATTGGGGCAGAAAATATTACTAAAACTGCAGCATATTTGGTGGAAGCTCTATATTTAACTTTCACAATTTTAGGGTGATCTGTGTCACTATGGTCCACAAAAACTTTGAAGAAGCCTGTGTATGATTCTAGCATATTCTCCCATTTAGTTTGTAGTTGTCCCCGTAGTATTTATCCCCATTGCCCATGCCTGTCCAAGCCCTTTTCAATACAGTCATCCCCCAGCACTTGGTGAGCAAACTGGGTCCACTGGGCCTGAACACCCCTCTCTGTAACTGGCTATTGGACTTCCTCACAAACAGACCTTAGTCAGTATGGGTTGGAAACGACACTTCCAACACCATCTCACTGAACAATGGTTCCCCTCAGGGCTGTGTCCTGAGTCCACTGCTTTTTACCCTGATGGACCCACGACTGTTGTGCCAAGTTCAACACAAACCACATCATGAAGTACACAGATGGCACAACAGTAGTTGGTCTCATCTGGGATGACAAGGAACTGACTTACAGGGAGGAGGTGAAACAACTAGTTGACTGGTGCAACACCAACAATCTGTCCCTGAATGTCGACAAAATGAAAAAGATCATTGTTGACTTCAGGAGGAACTGTCCCAATCATACTCCTCTCCACATCAACGGCACCACTGTGGAGTCAGTCAAGAGCCCAAAGTTCCTGGGGGTGCACATCACGGACAACCTGACCTGGACCCTAAACAACTCATCCCAAGTCAAGAGAGCACAGCAGTGCCTGCACCTGCAACGGATGAAGAGAGCTCACCTACCCCCTCCCATCCTTACCACATTCTACACAGGCACCATAGTGTACTGACCAGCTGCATCTCTATCTGGTATGGAGTCTGCAATGCCTCAGACCAGAAGTCCCTGTATGATATGCCCATTAAGGACATACATATCACACAAACGCTGCATCACCAAGGCCACCAACATTGCTAGGGACCCCACCCATCCCTTTCATGAACTGTTTACCCTTTTGCCCTTCAGCAAGAGGTACTGGAGTATATGGTAAGCTTCCTCCCCCAAGCGATCAGACTCCTTAACTCCCAGTAACCTCCCTCCTACATACACACACACACGCATCTACTGACTGACTCATACATGCACACTCACACATACTCGGACTGTGCCACTCTACGAACTGCTTTTAACCTGTGTTTATATTAAATACTCAGCCAATATTAAAGGCAGTAAGTCATACTTCTGTGATTTTTTGAACTTGTACTCGTGTCTGTTTTATAGTGCATAGTTTATATATATATATATATACAGTGCACCTGGAAAGTATTCACACCCCTTCACTTTCCCACATTTTGTTATGTTACAGCCTTATTCCAAAATGGATTAAATTCCTTTTTTTTCTCATCAATCTAACATAATACCCTATAATGACAAAGTGAAAAAGGTTTTGTAGAAATTTTTGCACATTTATTAAAAATAAAAAACTGAAATATTGCATGTACATAAGTATTCACACCCTTTGCTATGACATCAAAATTGAGCTCAGGTTCATCCTGTTTCCACTGATCATCCATAAGATGTTTCTACATCTTGATTGGAGTCCACCTGTAGTAAATTCAATTGATTGGACATGATTTAGAAAGGCACACACCTGTCTATATAAGGTCCCAGTGTTGACAGTGGATGTCAGAGCAGAAACCAAGCCATGAAGTCAAAGGAATTGTCTGTGGACCTCCGAGACAGGATTGTATCGAGGCACAGATCTGGGGAAGGGTACAAAACATTTTCTACAGATTTGAAGGTCCCGAAGAGCACAGTGGTCTCCATCATTCGTAAATGGAAGAAGTTTGGATCCACCAGGACTCTTCCTAGAGCTGGCCGCCCAGCCAAACTGAGCAATCGGTGGAGAAGGGCCTTGGTCAGGGAGGTGACCAAGAACCCGATGGTCACTCTGACAGAGCTCCAGCGTTCCTCCGTGGAGATGGGAGAACCTTCCAGAAGGACAACCAATCAGGCCTTTATGGTAGAGTAGCCAGACGGAAGCCTCTTCTCAGTAAAAGGCACATGACAGCCCACTTCGAGTTTGCCAGAAAGCACCTAAAGGACTCTCAGACCATGAGAAACAAGATTCTCTGGTCTGATGAAACCAAGATTGAACTCTTTGGCCTGAATGCCAAATGTCACATCTGGAGGAAACCAGGCACCTCTCATCACCTTGCTAATACCATCCCTACAGTGAAGCATGGTGGTGGCAACATCATGCTGTGGGGATGTTTTTCAGCGGCAGGAACTGGGAGACTAGTCAGGATTGAGGGAAGGATGAATGGAGCAAAGTACAGAGAGATCCTTGATGAAAACCTGCTCCAGAGCGCTCAGGACCTCAGACTGGGGCGAAGGTTTACCTTTCAACACGACAAGGACCCTAAGCACACAGCCAAGACAATGAAGGAGTGGCTTCGGGACAAGTCTGTGAATGTCCTTGAGTGGTCCAGCCAGAGCCTAGACTTGAACCTCATTGAACATCTCTGGTAAGACCTGAAAATAGCTGTGCAGCGACGCTCCCCATCTAACCTTACAGAGCTCGAGAGGATCTGCAGAGAAGAATGGGAGAAATTCCCCAAATATAGGTCTGCCAAGCTTGTAGCTTCATACCCAAGAAGACTTGAGGCTGTAATCGCTGCCAAGGGTGCCTCAACCAAGTACTGAGTAAAGCGTGTGAATACTTATGTACACGCAATATTTCAGTTTTTTATTTTTAATAAATTTGCAAAAAAATCTAAAAAACCTTTTTCACTTTGTCATTATGGGGTATTGTACGTAGATTGATGAGAAAAAAAAGTAATTTAATCCATTTTGGAATAAGGCTGTAACATAACAAAATGTGGGGAAAGTGAAGGGGTGTGAATACTTTCCGGATGCACTGTATATATATATATATATATATATATATATATATATATATAACTTATTATCTTTGTCAGTTTTTATAGGTTTTTTTCTATTGTGAGCTGGATGCAACAAAATTTCATTCTGCTGTACACTGGTCTGTGTAGTATAGCTGAATGACAATAAAGTTGATCTTGATCTTATAAATGTTCAACGTCGGCCACCAATCAGAGAACGCCGTCCAGTGTCATGTTCTACCTATTGAAAGGCACTGGACGATGCTTTTTACATTTCCACTGACAAAGTAATGCCTGATTGTACCCGCATTTGAGGCACTGCAAATATTAGTTCTCTGCCACTGTTAACACTGGGATTTATGCTTGCTAGGTATAAGCTTTCATAAATTAAATAGACACTGATTTGCTACAGGCTTTGATGCTACATCGAAAGGTTATCCATTACTTAAACACCAATTTTTTAAGTCTTTGTCATTGCATTTGGGTGTCTGGGTGTCCATTCAGTTAAGCGCAACAACTACTCTATCCCAAATTAATGTGTAAAATAAGCTGTTGAGTTAAGTGGCCTTTAAGACATGAACTGGGTTGGGCGTCCGGGTGGCGTGGCGGTCTATTCCATTGCCTAATAACACGTTGATTGCCGGTTCGAATCCCCGTGTAACCTCTGGCTTATTCAGGCGTCCCTTCAGACACAATTGGCCGTGTCTGCGGGTGGAAAGCTGGATGTAAGTATGTGTCCTGGTTGTTGCACTAGCGCCTCCTCTGATCGGCCGGGGCACCTGTTCGGAGGGGAGGGGGCACTGGGGGGGAATAGCATGATCCTCCCACGCGCTACATCCCCTTGGCAAAACTCCTCACTGTCAGGTGAAAAGAAGTGGTTGGCGACTCCACATGTATCGGAGGAGGCATGTGGTAGTCTGCAGCCCTCCCCGGCTCGGCAGAGGGGATGGAGCAGCGACCGGGATGACTCAGAAGAGTGGGGTGATTGGCCAGGTACAATTGGGGAGGAAAAAAAGGGTGGAAAATCCACAAAAAAAAGACATATGGACTGGGTTTTACAATGCTTCGTAAGGTAGGCACACTGTGAGGTGTGAGATTTAAAAACAGAGATTCAGTGAAGGTTGCTCACACAGAAGACCAGTGTAAGATCAGTGAGCAGCCTGTGAGTATTACAGCAGCTCAAAATCAGAAGCAGAATCATGTTTATCTGCCATGTAGGTTTGGAATGGATTCAGTGGAACCAAGATCCAAGCCATTTCTTTCCTCAGAATATGATAACTGTGCTCCATGTCATTATGTCCAACAGAAGACAGCACATTAGGGCTTCGTGGCACATGTAGTTCTGCCTGTGCAGCATGGCAGATGATTGAATTAGTGGACCAAAGCCCATTATTTTCATGCAGAGGTCTGATACTCCTGAAAACTTAACCAACCAGTCTGCATCATGATGAGACAGATTACACAGGAAGGAAGTCTGCCGACAACAAACGGATCACCCTATCTTTCCCCATTGACCCCCCCCCACCACCACCACCACCCCGACCTCTCTCCATAATCCAGTGCACTGAGAAATAACCATCCTGCAGTGATAATGGCAATCCACTGCAGGTGCAAGATGGCCTGATATGATTTGGTATGCAACAAATACATCAGCATGCATTTCTGTTATCTGTACTGAAATACAAGTTACAGGGGAAGAATAGACGGGGGTTGGGCAGCAGACAGAATAATGTGCAAAGACAGAGATAGATGGAGGGAATAAGAGGGAAGAGAGGGGGAGAAAAAGAAAGATAGACAGAGGAGGAGTAGAAGGAGAAATATGAAGATGGTGAGTGAAAGAAGATGTGAAAGGGAGAGTGAGCTGTAGCCAGCTACTATGCTGGCCCTCCAGCCCAGAGGCTGAGTGTCAAGGGTTGCGTAATGGGCCTGCTTGCTGTGTGGGGCACAGCAGCAAAGGTCTGGGCACATGTAGTTAAAGAGACCACTTCAGCCTTCTAGGGAAGGGAGGTTATTTCAGCGAACACACACACACACAGGATGACTTAACCTTGTTTTGACACAATGTGCTAAAAATAGCAGATTCTTAATGGTGAAAGCATAGTGCCAGTCAAATCCAGAAAGGCAAGCAGGGGATAGATAAAATATTTCTTCTAAAAGACACTCCTCAGAGGCAAACCTTGGTGTTAGAGAGGGCAGTGACCCAAGCAGGTCAGAAACCGCTTAGCCCTGAACCTAACTCTAACTGTTATCTAACCTGACACCCAGGCTTTGTACAAGTCCACACAATCAAATAAAATAAAATGAAAAAAATGAAAGGAAAGTAATTAAGAATCAGCATGAGTGAAATTGCAGATCTGTTATGTAATTCTCAGCTGGGAGGGGGGTTGTGAGTTAGGAAATGGCGGCGCACAGGCCTGTTGTGTTTTCCGCTGCACATACATGGTCGTTAATCACGCTCGGTCTCTTTGCTCTTTTCCTATTTCCAGAGAAGCGGAGGCCTAGGGGCAGACGGCCTGCAGCACGGCACCACGTGCGGACTAAGCTTCGGCATCACTGCAAATGTCACACAGCGTTAGCCTGCACACTGGAGGGCAGCCTACGGTGACATCTATGGTATGGGGATCATGAGGACAACCTATAAATGAAACCTTTGTACCATACTCTTTAAGTGTGCAATGTGCTTGTTAATTATTTGAAATAACACATCACTCTTACCACTGAAATAAGCCCTGATTTGCACATTGACGTGGAAATTGTAGTTTTGGGCCCGACTCTTTTTTTCTGTGGAGCACAAAATGTACCTGATAAAGGCACTTCTGCACTCCTTCATGTACAGATAAGAGAAACCGTTGTCTCAATAAATGCAAATATACGCTCGGGTTTAGCAGAGCAAAGACACTGACGACATTCTAGCCCTAGAAGAAGCCCCAGGGAGTAATGATGAGTGTAAGCATTCCTGTACACAGACCAAGAAGCACAGACACAGACTAGGTGGAGCAGGTTGCATACAAATTTTGTGTGCGTCAAAGCCAGATGAAAGAACAAATCCCTCTTCTTTCTTTTTTGCTCTCTCTCTCTCTCTCTCTCTCTCTCTCTCTCTCTCTCTCTCTCTCTCTCTCTCTCTCTCTCTCTCTCTCTCTCTCTCTGGGGGCACTGGAGAAGAGATTTTTGCAGGGGTGTGTTGGTGTGAGTCATCATCAGTGCAGAAAAAAGGGAGCGAGAGCATGAGAGAGAGAGAGAGAGAGAGAGAGAGAGAGAGAGAGAGAGAGAGAGAGAGAGAGAGATAGATGTATTCTTTAAGTGATAGACAGTGCTTACGGAAGCAATGCAGCAAGGGAACACCATAAGCCCTCCTTAAACCTATCAAAAGGGGTGATATCTATCACAAACATCAAACAATGGCAGGTAATCGACTTTTTGGGTGAGAATATATGCAAGTGGACTGTTGTGTTAACAGCAGGGAAGTATAGCTCTGTCTACCGAGTGATCAGGGTATCAGACACCGCTGGGATGTGCCAGGATCTACTGCTTGAATAATGAGAGGTGTGATTTTCCATCGGCATCTGTGGTCATGTTACCATAATAAAGACAGTCTGCAAACACCAGCACAGGCTCACTCGTATAGGTTGTAGAGAAAAGGCAAACCACATTTTAGTACACCGCAATATATGTACATTTTAAAATGCCATTTCATCTCACACTGAGATTAAAAGTCTTAGGCTATTTGTCTCAAAACAAGTAGGCCTTAACAAAAATGCCATCGGGGCGAAATGACTAACATCACTTTGATAATATCATATTTCAGTACAAATAAATAAAAGTGTCATTTTCTTGATACTATCGGACTGATCTGCTTCATTGGGCTGTTCAAAATATTGACACTTCTTTGCAGAAAGGTCCTCAATAACTGAAATTACATTGAATAAAAGTGTGACTGCCCACTGACAGATTTTTTTCACTTATTTTAAGCAAAAAATAAGATTAAATGTTATGTGTAAAATGGACATTCTTGCAGCATAAACAACATGTAAACATGACAATATAGACCCTATATATGAATATCAACAATCCAAGAGATCATGTTTATCCATGTGGACAAGGTTCTGCTAGAATGGCCATTGCAGTGCAAAAGGGCAAATTTTCAGCTAACTAAATATTAGTGCCAGTATCTTAGCTTAACAAAAATAAAACAACCAAAAAAACGACTGCTGTCTTCCACCACCACAGCCCTCTCTCGAAATTTCCCCACCAACGCTGTGCAAAAAAGCTTCTACATCCTCAGTGCTCTCACCAGCCTTACCTTTTCCCACACACAGACAGTGCACGACTGAAAGACTAGTTCCCTCATATCCAGAGAAGCAGCAGGTATCAAACGAGGATTCAGTCTCCAGAAGGCTGCCTCGACCACAAGAGATTAGGAGAGATAGACAGACCGCTCTTAACAGAAGTGTGTAACCTGATGCTGAAGTCCACCGTGGTGCTATCCAAGCCTGCTGATTAAATTACTGTGTGATGCCGACTCTCCAGTCGCCCAATAATACATTATCATCCGGCTCAGGACAGACTCTGGCTAATGAGCAATGTGTTTGACACAGTAAATGAATATGGACTCACTGCCCACATAAGTCCAAATGATAGAGTATTCAATTTATACACATAACAAATCACAATACAATAGGCAAACCATTTTTCTTTCATTAAATCTGCAAATACAATCGTCCAATAATTGTAAAAATTTAACATTTGCATTAAAATTGACCCTGGGTATTCTTTTAACTCCAGGCCATGCTTTATTTTTACTCAGGCAATAGTAGATCCCTAGCAAGTTTATAATTCAGTCCCCTGTAAGTGACTCACTCCTATTTCTCTGAACTGCAGACTTATTTACTGACTTATTCTATCACATACTTATTTTATTTTATTTAAAACGGCACTTTCCTTGCATTGTTAATTGTACCAACAACGCCGAGTAAAATTGCTAGTGCATGTAATGCACATGGCAATAAAAGAATTTCTGATTCAGACTGAAATAAGAAGATATTTGTACAAAAAATACAATTTCCGAGCGTCTCACTTGCAGTCAGTTGTCACGATAGTCCTAGCTTTGGGAGTCGCCGATTGAGTCTATAAATGCCTTTGTTTGGACATTGAAACAAAATATGTTGCCTGATTATTCAGCTTTGTTCTCATCAAATACCACATTCGGTGGACTCTCCCTTTCATGCTGAGGGGATCCTGTGCAGGCTTCCATTTCAGTGGAAAGCACCGTGACACCTAAGACATCAACTGAACACAAACACTAGGAAAGAGAGCGAGAGATTGCGAGAGAATGAAAAAAGAGAGAGTAAAACAAATAGAGAGGGGGGGGCATAATCTAAGCAAATGGCCCAGAAAACAACATTTTTCTAGTGAATTCCTAGGGCAAAAAGTCACATCAGCAGTGTGAGTCATCCCAAGTCGGCCTGTCAGGATCATTTGCCCCTAACACTCATTGGTAAGCATCTCCTCAGAACAAAATGTCACAAGGGACAACGTCCCCAACACACCGCTGTCTAGAGATGGTGCAGTGAGAGTCTGAAGTCTACAGTCAACAAGGTCCAAGAAAGACAGCTAACCAGTACCAACTTTGGAAACTGTGATGAATAAGCATTTCTGAATTAAACTTAGGAACAATTTGAGGAGGCAAGAGAGCTTGAGAGGTGGTACAACAATGCCCAACGGTGTGGCACAATCCCAGCCCAACCCAGCCCGCTCTAACATCCTTAGTGGCCAGAAAAAGTCAGCTCCTCAGTCGCTTTCTTTTTCCATTTCATCCACACAGGTAAAAGTAAAACTCCAGTTAGAAATTGAGTCGATTCCACTCTCTGATTGTGTTAACTGAAGTGTCAAATCCTCAGACAACCAAACTACTTGTCTTTGTATGTATACAAGGTGTGTATATGCTTGTGACATCAAACAAAGAGATGATGATGATGATGAATTAATAGATTGGATAAAAAGTAGTGAATGAAAAAGTTTGTATTTTATGAAAAAACTGACAAATAAACTTAGTCGCCTGAACCAGGCACTGCAGCACCGTGGGTATCAAAATGGTGGTAGGAGGAAGATAAAGTTGTTTCCAAGTTTCTAATATTCACCCCCACAAATCTCACAATCCTAATCTCGCATTCAGAAGACTATATGAACGCACCATGAGATATAATAGCCACTATTCTGGCTCAAATTTACATGATTTTTTTTTTGATGTAAGATCACTTGTGAACTGCGCTGCTTTGTTTATGCTTGTTCCCAAATGGGTACGGCTTAATTACAGAAAAATCTGAGCCCATCAACAAGTTGTCTTCTTCCCATTCTTTTTTTTTCTTCCCCTTTTTCTCTCCAATTGTATCCAGCCAATTACCCCACTCTTCCGGGCCGTCCCGGTCGCTGCTCCACCCCCTCTGCCGACTACCACATGCCTCCTCTGATACATGTGGAGACGCCAGCTGCTTCTTTTCACCTGCCAGTGAGGAGTTTCGCCAAGGGGACGTAGCACATGGGAGGATCATGCTATTCCCCCCAGTTGCCCCTCCCCCATGAATAGGCGCCCTGACCGACCAGAGGAGGCGCTAGTGCAGCGACCAGGACACATACCCACATCTGGCTTCCCACCTGCAGACACGGTCAGTTGTGTCTGAAGGGACGCCCGGCCAAGCCGGAGGTAACATGGGGATTCAAACTAGCGATCCCCGTGTTGATAAGCAATGGAATAGACTGCAACGCTACATAGATGCCCCCTTCTTCCCCATTCTGTGTTGGAAAATAATCTGTGTTTTCAAAATAATTGATAATACTTTTTTTTAAGGAAGTAAAGAAGATAGTAACCTATATAATACCATAGGCCTATCTCCTATCTTGGGAGGTTCTTTCACTTGACAGTGCAGCTGAGGGATTTTAGTGCGAGGCATTGTAATTAGCTATCACTTAATGGGAGTGACCCTATTAAACTTCTGCTGGTTCTGAAGCAGATTAACATTACCAGGGCTAATGTGCTACCCTAGGTGCCATCCTATCTTCTTATGTTTTTTTTAATCTATTCTTTATATCCTAGTATACACACACACACACACACACACACATATCCAAAAGCACATCTCTCTTTTGGAGAGAAAGTATCAATATTTTTGCACTGGCTAAGTAAATAAATCTGTGGCCAGTCCAAAAATCAATGCCTGCCTGCAACATATTTTAATTTTCTCTATGAAGGTCACATTACTCCTGCAGAGCCTGAGAGGATGAGGCACACGTGCACTGACCCTGCACTGGTTCATCTAATGCTATGGGACCAAACACTGTGTTGAAGAGTGAGAGAGGGGTGACTATCAGCCGTGTACAGGGCAGATGGCCTACAGTTGCTGTGCCTGAAAAGACTGACTTTTCAGGGTTTATCCCAGTGTAACATGTGTGCATTATGGATGAGGCACAGTAAAAGGGGAGTGTTCAGTGGAGTGCTATCAGTTACCAGTAGGGCAATCTGAATCTAGCCCATCAGGACTAACCTCTATTTCAGAGCCACAGGGGTGACACAGCAGCAAACCCTCCCTGCCGGCTAAACTTAGGTACAACTCTTAGCTTCCACGGCGCTTCACATAAAAAGCAAACGTTGCCCCCACCTCTCAAATTTAGGGACTGCTGAAATGATTCTTGCAATCACGCAAATTTGTCACTTGGCTAACAGGGCTTATGAAACTTAGATGAACGTTCTACAATCTTGTTAAAACCAGTTACATTATTAAAAAGGGCACATTCATCCTGGGAGGCGAGAAAGAGAGCCTGCAGCAGATTGAAATGTTAATAAGATCAATGCAGTGGCTGGAGATTGAGAAACTTGGCAGAGATTTAGTTTTCACAATCCTGAATATGGGCACAGGGATGATTCAGCACCACCGGTGTCTTGCATACACTCCAGCAGGTCAAAAAACGGGGGGATTAATTTAGGATATTTCCCTTGTTTTTTAATCTGCATTACAAAACAATGACTCTTTTGTTATTCTATGTGGCAGAAGAGGTTGGGGTATTTGGAAATGAGCAAAACTAAAAGAAAAAAAACCCATTAGCTCCAGTTATTTTCATTTTATGGTTAAACTAAGTTATTTTAGGTGACAAATGTTCTTTCAAATGTTCAAATGTTTTTCTTCAGTGCTGAATGAATATATTTGAATGGAACGTTGTCACGATGCAGCCCAGCATCCATCATCATCAAGCCATGACAGGTGTTTCAGTCTCTCTCTCCCCGTCCTCTGTTATCTGTGATGAAGCTGTGATAAATGTTATCTCAGCATCACATGAGCTATCTGGCAATGACTCCCCAAAAGCTTCTGGATATACTGCACCTTGTGTACCCACCCACTCATTTCAGACCTTTTACAGCATACAAGTGAACTTTACTCCAACCATAGCATACACTCAGCAATTACTGTGAACTATTTTCATATGGAAAATAACACAGGATGCTCTGTGCGCTGATGCACAGAGAGACATGAGATGTGTTGTAGGAAATAAAAAATATAAGCATCCTCCACCTGAACACTCACATCAAAATCACATTTTAGTTTGCCAGTGAACCAAATCCAATTGTGTTGTTAGCCCATCATGATGTTAGCCAAGTCAACCTTTGTCTGTTCATCTGTGTTAACTGATTGGAAGATGGTATGCTAACGGACATATAGGGAGTTAGTTATATTGTTACCAATGCTAACAAGTTAGCTGTGTTCTAGAAGAACTTGGGTGGCCTTTGATCAAATATAAGAAAATGGACCCATATGAGTCAGTCTATGGGAAATGCAGAGAAGTGAGAGCTGTTCGGTGAACAGTGTGTTGCAAAAAGCAATGTGGTCCCAGGTCAGCCAGCAGCATCAGAGCGTTAATAAGGGGGGTAATTGAATTAGAGGATCAGTGGAGGCCTGTACTGTGGGCGCCATGCGACTCTAATTTCATTACAAGTGATGTAAACACGGGGCATTTGGAGGCTGGCCTCCAGCACAGTAGCCTCCCACATCAATACACACTCACACACACACACACACACACACACACACACACACACACACACACACACACACGCACGCACGCACGCACGCACACACGCACGCACACACACACACACACACACACACACACAAAATATCAAAATTTCAACCCATAACCAAATCCATAGGTTTGTGTCTTGGCAACTTTTTGTTCCAACATGGACGGGGCACTGCCCGAGTGTGTTTGTGAAACTCATGAGAGAGCACTAATGCAGTAGCAAAAATAGTTAAAGAAATACAGCACGGAGTGTTGTAGCACAGGAAGAAAAAAAAAGCATCGGACCTATGTCAGCTGTTTCGCCGTCCTCTGTCCCCTGTTTATTACAGTAAAGCACTAAAACAGCCATGATGAACCCTGAGCAACATGACTGCTAAAAGACAGGGTACATGATACTGCCTGGCTGGGCAGTACAAAAAAATAGTATAATCACAGTAATCACAGGAAATTTTAGACAATATCTAAAATACATTATCTGCTTACATAGTGGTATGCAAAATCACTACATTTAAGAATCCAACTAAGGTTAACTACATTAAACTATTTGGTAGTGTACGGTTTAATATTCAACTGAAACTAGTTTTAAAATAATACTCAAATATTTCAGACCTCATTTTGTGAAAAATGTTTGGCAATAGATTCTTGTTATCATTAATATAGACAACAAACTTGTGCATCATGATATGTCAATGTCCAAATTACAACTTGATACATTACCAACATGAAATGGTATTCTACGTAAAGCTGGATAAATATATTTAGCTGCTAACATCATGATCACCCTGACTGGCTAACACAGGGGGAACAATACTGATCATAAAGAATCCCTACAAGGGTACAACACCTTCATACTACCGGCCAATACCTGCCTCTCCACAACATGGAGGATCCTGTGAGGCATCATAGCAGCTAAATTGAAAAGGCACATGAGTAAATACATGAGCGAAACTCAGAAAGGAACTGGGAACAACACCAGAGGATCAAAGCATCAGCTACTGGTTGATAGAGCAGTCACCCAAGACTCTAAGCCCAGACAGACCAATCTGCACACAGCCTGGTTTGACTACAAGAAAGCCTATGATTCAATGCCCCACACAGTGACTGGAGTGCTTGGCACTATACAAAGCCAACAGGACACTAATAGCCTTCATTAATAACTCAATGTGGCAGTGTAAAACAACACTAGAGGCTAACTCAAAGACATTAACACAGGTAACCATCAAACGTGGCATACACCAAGGTGATGTACTATCCCCATAGTACATAGGCCTGAACCCCCTAAGTCAGATCATCACAAAGAGTGGATATGGATACAGGTTCAAAAGTGGAGTTACCATCAGCCACCTCCTATGCATGCATGAAATCAAGTTGTATGCCAAGAATGAGTGAGACATTGACTCATGGATCTAGCTCACCAGGATCTACAGCAACGACATTGGGATGTTATTTGAACTGGACAAGTGTGGTCGAATGGTGGCAAAAAGAGAAAAGGTGGTGAGGACTGAAGGGGTTGAATTATCCGACGGCAGGATAACAGACATACAGGACACTTAGAAGTACCTGGGTATTCCACAGGCAAATGGAAATCATGAGGAGGCAGCAAGGAGGTCAGCTACAGTCAAATACCTCCAGAGAGTGAAGCAGGTCATGAGGAGCCAGCTCAATGGGGAGGGGGAAAAAATCAAAGCCATCAACACATATGCCCTACCAGTCATCAGAAACCCAGCTGGAATAATAAACTGGCCAAATCAGGAGATAAAGGCCACAGATATCAGGACGTGGAATCTCCTCAGAATGCTTGGAGAGTTCCACCCAAAATCCAGCAGCCTGAGACTGTGTGATAAACAAAAAGATGGGGGCCAAGAGTTAGTGAGTGTCAGAGCCACTATCCAGGATGAAACAAGGAAACATCCACGAGTACATCAGAAAGAGGGAACCCCAGAACAGACCGCTGAATGAGTTCCTCAGGCAGCAGAAGAGAGAGTGGGGAGGAAGAAGAAGAGGAGGTATCATAGATGACTAAGCTCCACTATGGGATGTACCATTGACAGATAAAAGATGTGGCTGATAGAGAAACCCTACCAGTGGCTAGAAAAGGCTGGACTGAAGGAAAGCACAGAAGCTCTGATCATAGCAGCACAAGAACAGGCAAACAGCACCATATCAATCTGCATCTTGGGTCTACCAAACCAGACAAGACCCAAGATGCAGGCTGTGGAAGGATACCCCTGAGACAGTCCAGCACTTAGTAGTACGGTGTAAAATACTAGCTGGGAAAACATACATTGAAAGGCATACCAAGTGGCTGGGATAGTGTACAGGAACTTCTGTACACTGAATACAGACTGGAAGTCCCCAATAGTCCATGGGCCAGAGCCCAAAATTTCCTATTTCGGTACACTCAAGGTGGCAAAACTTACTTATAATTTTTGAAAGGATCCATGTCTGTAGATGATATTTTGGTATGATAACCATTCCTGAGTGGCAGCTGTATCACAGTTATCAGCTCATGAAGTTAACCACCCCCTAAAGTAAATTGCATTTTAGACGCTGGTGCATATCCTGGTTTAGCCTCATGGTCAGGACATTTTTCAATGTTCTATAATATTGTCTTTGGTATCATTTTAAAGGGGACCTTCTTAGCTTTCATTCAAGCCCTGTTGTGGATATTTCTCACAAATATAGAGGTCACTTGAGCTCTTCAACCCGTCAATAACACACATCTTTCTGCAATTTTCGCCTAAACTATATACTTTCTTTTAGCCCTGTGGCATCTAGGAATATCAGGGACACAAAACACAAAAACTGGAATACTCACAGGACTGTAAAGATTCAGGAAATGTATAATATACCCATACTATTTCATTGTGTGAGGTGATTGTGAACCTTAAATTAGAAGGGCATTATTACTAAGAAACTAAATAGACCAAAGCCAGTTAGTCCATGGGTCAGACCAGATATCGATATCACCCAAGGTGACACAACTTCACTGGTGCCATTTTATTTGGTACACTAACAGAAGTAAAATAATACATGATAACCTTTCCAAATGAGCAGCTATTTCATTTTTCTTTCAGGAAACCTGTTTCTGTGCCTCTCACGATTGTGTATTTGCCCAGATTTTTACAAATATAGCATTTCAACACCCCTGGTACTGATTAGCCTAGCTTAAACTCTGGGACGGTTCTTAGTTGGCCAACAACCAAGGATAACCAGTACTGTGTACTTCCATTCATTGTGCTAAGCTAGGCTAACGTGCAGCCAGATAGCTTTCTACTAAACACATATAGAGGAAACTGGTATCTATCTTCTTGTCTCACTCTCTCTTCTAGACTGGTAGCTTCAATGAACTCCCAAGGCATTGCCCAAGTCAAGGAATCAACCAAGAAGCACATAAGGCGAAACCTGGAGAGTGAGTTTGCTGGAGCCTTGCAGATATTCCCTGATGAGAAAGGAAAATTCCTCCTCTATCCCGATAACTTGTCCATGAGGGAACTTGCCAAAGAAAATCAGTCTCTCAAAAGGGAGCTGCAGACCCTGAAAAGTGTCAGTGCACAAGATGTTATAGCCAAAGCAGCCATCAAATTGAGAGCAGACATTAAAAGTCAAGATGTTCCTCAAACCTGGCCGCCTGAAGTCAAACCAGAAGCAGAATGTCCTACCATTCCAGAGTCGCTCATTATCTTCCTGTACTCTCTACTCACAGGCTCAAATGATCCTGATCATGCATCCCAGAGAGTGCAGTGCCTTCTGCAGTCATTTGGCCATGACATAGTATATGCAGTGACATGTGGAAATACCAAGCCTTCCAAGCACATTGTTCTGCCATTCAGTGTCAAATCGTTGACAGGAAATGTAGAGTTGATAAACATCCTCAACCGACTTGGTCACAGTGTGTCCTATTCACAGATGGAAGAGATCAACACTGCCCTGTGTCTCCAGAAACTCTCATCATCAGGGAGTGGCATTGCCCTTCCAGCTAACATCCATCCTGGCATATTCACAACTTTAGCCTGGGACAATATCGACCGTCTTGAAGAAACTGTCAGTGGTGAGGGAACATCTCACAGAGTCAATGGGATTGCTGTGCAAGCAAAGCCAGTCAACCCACTTCCTGTCCAACCCATGCCCACTGTTCCCAAAACAAAGAAGAGAAGCATTGATGGACCCCCACCAATGTTACCAACTTACAATGCTGGACAACGGGTAGGGCCACCACAAAGCAAAAAGTCAGATGCCGATACTGCAGCCAATACTAAGCTTGCCAGAGAGAAAAACCTTCTTTGGGTCCTAGCACGCATGTCACAACAAGAAGAACAGTCAGTCAGCAGCTGGACAGGCTTCAACATCCTGACTCGAGGAGAGATGACGGTCATCCCCGACAATATAGGCTATCTGCCTACCATCAATGCTCCAGCGACACAAATGTCTACTGTCAACGAGGTGCTTAACCAGTCACTGAGCATCATGCAGTGCTTAGGCCTGAGGAAGATTGTCTGTGTCTTTGACCAAGCCCTGTATGCGAAGGCTGTCGAGATCACATGGAAACGCCATGACAAGTTCCATGATATCATCGTTAGGCTTGGGGTATTCCACACCATCTGCACACTGCTGGCAATAATAGGAAAGCGTTTCCAAGATGCTGGACTCAAAGACCTCTGCTTTGAGTCTGGCATGATTGCAGAAGGCTCAATTGCTGGTGTTATGGATGGCCGCAAGTACAACAGGGCAGTGCGACTACACAAGCTCCTGTATGAGGCTCTCATGCGACTGACCTTGAATGGTTTCCTGTCCTGGTTGGAAGAAACTCACAGGAATGACATGGTTCACCTGAATGAGACACTGAAGACCATTGACAGCCTTGGGAAAGAAGTCTCACAACATGCTTTGAAGGAGGTCCTCGAGAACAGCTCTTGTACATGCATCATGGATCTATTTGAAGTCTACCGTGAGTTCCTTAGAGGTGGAAACGGCAGCCTCTCGAACTTCTGGATGTCCTATTTGGACATGGTTGAAATCTTGTTGGGGCTCATCCGAGCATCCAGAGAGGGAGACTGGATGCTACACTTGGCTAGCATTCGAGCAATGATCCCATGGTGCTTTGCTTATGACAGGATGAATTATGCACGCTACCTCCCCTACTACTACGCCCAGATGTCTGAGCTGCCCATCACACACCCAGATGTGTACACAGAATTCATGGAAGGAGGCTTCTCAGTCCAACTGGGCTCCACCAATCCCTTTGGCCGAATCCCTGTTGACCAAGCTATAGAAGAAACGGTGAACAAAGACACCCAAACAGCTGGAGGGACAAAGGGATTCAGCTTGAAGCCAGGAGCTGTGACCAAATATTATCTCACAGCTGAGTATAGAAGCATGTACCTCAGACAGCTGAGAGACCTGACAGGTCAAGGCAGGTGCAAATGGTCTCATCCAGATCTACAGAGTCCAAGGATCAAGAGAGATGAAGCAGATGTCCAGTCTCTCATGGACCTTATGGAGAATAACTGGCTCAATCCTATGTCCCCTGATGAGATTGATTTGGTTAGCCTCTCCACTGGCAACATGGCTCCACCTGATGTGACCATAGATCTCTTGAGAGCTCTTGAGAAAGGAGAAGAGGCCTACCAAGCATTCCAGCAAACAAGGTTAGATGCAGACCCACCACCTGTGAAATTCCACGACAAGATGACCAAGCAAAGCCTGAAAACATTCTCCAATGTCAGCACAAAACAAGCTCATGGAAAGAAAGCACAGGATGTGGTTCTGAAGGCAGATAGAAACCTTTTCAGTCACATGATCCTGGTGGCTGAAAGCAGGAAGGTGAATCTGAAGGATGTCCTTGCCTACCCATTGGGCCACTACCATGGGCACTGGCAAATGCTGATGGGTCCTTACGAAAAACAAACAAGGCTGCACTTGCCAGAGAGCTTGAAAAGAATGTATCTCCTGCAGAAGACATCCCAATCCCATCTACTTCCATCATTGATGGGATGAGCCTGGTCCAAAAAATGAATGGCAACAACAAAACCTTTGCACAGGTGGCAGAGTCAGCCTTGACCCAGGTCCTCCATGAGGGAGCACAGAGTGGGAGGATTGATGTTGTTTTTGATGTCTATCACCAGACTTCAATCAAAGATGCTGAACGACTGAACCGGGGTGGAGACATCACTCTCCAGTACAAGAATCTTGCAGGGGGACACCACGTCCAGCAGTGGAGAAAATTTCTGTGCAGTTCCTCCAACAAGACCAGTCTCATCAAGTTTCTGGTGGAAGAGTGGAAACTCCCACGATACAGAGCTATGCTGCATGGCAAGGTGTTGTACATGACCTGTGAGGAAACCTGCTACAAGTTGACAGAAGATGGGTGTGAGGAAGCAGCAGAACTGCACTCCACACATGAAGAAGCTGACACCCGTCTGCTCCTGCATGCATTGCATGCAGCAAATGCGGGCTCAAAGTCAGTTATCATCACAGCTGAGGACACTGATGTCATGGTGCTTTGTCTTGGCTTCCAGAAGGACATCACCTGTCCCATCTACCAGAAGTGTGGGACTCAGAACCGCACACGGTTTGTCGACATCACCAAACTGGCAAGTTCACTTGGAGACAGCATCTGTGACAGCCTAATTGGCTTACATGCCTTCACAGGCTGCGACACTGTCAGTGCATTCGCTGGTCGAGGGAAGCTGAATGCCCTGAAGATAGTGAGAAAGCACACTTCCTGCCAAGAGACTTTTAGTCAACTGGGACAGACATGGAATGTGAGTGATGAGCTGTTCCAGAAAATTGAGCAGTTCACCTGTCGGATGTATGTTGCTAATAGCAGCACTGCTGAGGTGAACAAACTGCGTTACCAGCTCTTCTGCACCAAAAGGGGAGAGGTTGAGTCCAGCCAGCTGCCACCATGTAGAGACTGTCTCTTTATGCATGTTCAACGAGCCAACTATCAGGCAGCAATATGGAAGTGCTGTCTGCAGGCTAACCCTGTGGTGCCAAGTCCTACTGAGTATGGATGGACAGACGATGAAGGCAAGCTGGCCATTTACTGGATGCGCTCCCCACCTGCACCAGATGTGGTCTTGGAAATGCTAACATGCAAGTGTGTGCATTCATGCAAAATGCCAAGCTGCATGTGCCTGTCAAATGGACTTCCATGCACAGACATGTGCAGGTTACAGACCTGCAGTAACCAAAAACAGCAGGATGGTCCAGAACTGGACTTTGAACTTGGGGAGTCAGATGATGAGAGAAACGAGCAGTTTGATGAATGACAGTGTGATGATTCTGATGGTATTACTGTGGTAGTAGTCTATTGATGCACAGGATGTTGATTCTGGACTTGGTTACCCAGAGCTTGATAACAATAATGTAACCATATTCACATATACCCATTACCATTACATATACCCACTAATGATATGGGATTACATGTATCATTGACTAAGTATATGTAAATGTCAATGTTGTTTAAAATATTAAAATAGTTCATTACCTCACTATGGTATTCCTTTTTATCATGTATTTTGATTGTGTATTTAAACAAATGTATAGAGACCAGTTTGTGACCTAACTGGCTTTGGTCTAGTTCTCATTTAAGGCTCACAATCACCTCACACAATGAAATAGTATGGGTATATTATACATTTCCTGAATCTTTACAGTCCTGTGAGTATTCCAGTTTTTGTGTTTTGTGTCCCTGATATTCCTAGATGCCACAGGGCTAAAAGAAAGTATATAGTTTAGGCGAAAATTGCAGAAAGATGTGTGTTATTGACGGGTTGAAGAGCTCAAGTGACCTCTATATTTGTGAGAAATATCCACAACAGGGCTTGAATGAAAGCTAAGAAGGTCCCCTTTAAAATGATACCAAAGACAATATTATAGAACATTGAAAAATGTCCTGACCATGAGGCTAAACCAGGATATGCACCAGCGTCTAAAATGCAATTTAGTTTAGCGGGTGGTTAACTTCATGAGCTGATAACTGTGATACAGCTGCCACTCAGGAATGGTTATCATACCAAAATATCATCTACAGACATGGATCCTTTCAAAAATTATAAGTAAGTTTTGCCACCTTGAGTGTACCGAAATATCGTCTGGCCCATGGACTACAAGTCCGAATAGGAGACACCGCCAAAGGTGGTTGAGAATGGCTGAGCTAAGACCTTGTAGGACTTAAAGTTCCAGACTGACAAGCAGGTGCTGGCTAGCCAACCAGACATTTTGGTGGTCAACAAGGAATAGCAGATAGCAGTAGTGATCGATGTAGCAATCCCAAATGACAGCAACATCAGGAAGAAAGAGCATGAGAAGCTAGAGAAATACCCAGGGCTGAAGGAAGAACTACACTGGATGTGGAAGGGGAAATCCACAGTAGTCCCAGTGGGGCTGTGACCCCCAAACTGGGAGAGTGGCTCCAACAGTTTCCAAGAGCAACACCTGAAGTCTCTGTTCAGAAGAGTGTGGTCCTAGGGAACAGCTAAGATACTGCGCAGAACTCTCAAACTCCCAGGCCTCTGGTAGTGGACACATCACCCGAAAAAGGGAGAGAGGGAGATTCTATACATGTGTGTTTGTGTGTGTGTGTATATCAACACAGATACAGGAAAAAAGTTTTAATACATTGTAGTGCAGGCCTGTTTCGTGCGACACACACTCATCAGCTGCTAATGATGAGTGTGTGTCGCACGAAACAGGCCTGTACACACACTCATCAGCTGCTAATGATGAGTGTGTGTCGCACGAAACAGGCCTGTACTGCAATGTATTAAAACTTTTTTCCTGTGTCTGTGTTGATATTCTGCTCCTCTTTAGTTGAGCACTTATAACACCATTGACGGTTTCGGGAAAAAAAACCGCTATATATATATATATATATATATATATATATATATATATATATATATATATATATATATGCTAATACCTTGTTTTTAATTGGAATTACAAGTTTAAGTTATTTTAAGTGTAAGTGGACTGTTAAGAGCTGTAGTTGTTCTTCCAGAGAGCAGATATAATGCACATGTGCGAGTTCAGGATATCTAAACTCAGGGAAGGCGATTTGTGATTTTGCCTGTCAGCTCAATACGTATCTATAATGAGCATACTTTATTCTAATGATTAGAATTATGGACAAATGAAACATAGCTGATGCTAACTGGCAGTCATGATTATTTATAAAAACAAAAGTAGAGAGAGGACATTTTTCATAATACTGTAAAGACCTAGCAGACCTAGCTCATGTACTTATAGCATCCAGGCATCTTGTCATTTGTCGTCCATGCAGCTAAAATTAGACGCAGAGACAGGTGGTGGTTCTGACTCACACCTGTTCAGTATGTTTGGAAATATAGCAGTAATAAGAGCACACTGAAAACAAAGCTACACAGAGACGGGAATAGTCTCGTCAGTACAGCAGGTAGAGGAAACAACACTCTTTCACATTCATACACAAACTCCTCTGAAATCAAATTTTAATACCTTGTCATTTCTGGATTTTTTGGGAGATTTCCTCGAAATGCTCTCATTTTTTTCCAAAAATTTCTTTTTTTTTTTTTAAATTTATTTCTGATTTTTCCCCTTTTTCTCCCAATTTAGTGGCCAATCGATCCCTATTTTAATTCAAACACCCACCCTCAAACTGCATGCATTCGCCAACTGCATCTCTCCGGCCGGCAGTCTCGAAGGAGACCGCCTCCCCACTTTTTGTGACAAGGCGACTCCAAGCCGATCCACTGTTTTTCTGACACACACAGAGACGCATTCACGTGACGAACACAAGCCGACTCCGCCCCCCTCCTGAAGACAGCGTTGCCAATGATTGATGCTTCATGGAGTCCGGCCATAGTCGGATCTGACGAGACCGGGGCGCGAACCCCAGTCCCCAGTGGGCAACTGCATCGACGCAAAGCCGATGCTTAGACCGCTACACCACCGCGGACCCTTTTTCCAAAAATTTCTGATATTTTTTCTTGGAGGGGGGGGATTTTTCCTCCTTTTCTTCCCCAATTGTATCCAGCCAATTACCCCACTCTTCTGAGCCATCCCGATCTCTGCTCCACCCCCTCTGCCGATCTGGGGAGGGCTGCAGACTACCATGTCTTCTCCGATACATGTGGAGTCACCAGCTGCTTCTTTTCACATGACAGTGAGGAGTTTCACCAGGGGAACATAGCACGTGGGAGGATCACGTTACTCCCCCCCAAGTTCCCCCTCCCCCCTGAACAGGTGCCACGATCAACCAGAGGAGGTGCAAGTGCAGCGACCAGGACACATATCCACATCTGGCTTCCCACCCGCAGACACAGCGAATTGTGTCTGTAGGGACACCGACCAAGCCGGGGGTAACACGGAGATTTGAACCGGCAATCCCCATATTGGTAGGCAACGGAATAGACCACCATGCCACCCAGACACCCATTTCTGATATTTTTTTTACCTCTTTGATGTCATGCGTTGTGATTCCTCAAGATCAATGAAAAATCAGTTCCATGAAAACAATGAAATTCACAACCTGAGAGAGTAGAAAGATGCATTACATTTTTTTTTTACATGATCTCTGGCATTACATTTCAGTAACATCACAGAATTGAATTTCCCATGGTCTCAAAACTCAAACGCTCTTAAAGCCCAGAGATTAAATGAAATGAAATGTAACTCAACACCAGAAAAGGATCTTAGGACATTAAGGGAAAGCTTCTATTTTTACAGAATAATGGCCTAAAAGTCAATATCCATGAAACTCCACTTTTAACTTGAGGCTGCACATCATGAGGAGGATGCGCAAATCAAATAAAACAAATTCCCTGGTCTATGTTAAAATAAATTAATTCAAAAAGCCCGTTTGAGACCTCTCCATACATCACATAAACGCTGCATGCTGTGGAAAGATGTGAAAGCAACAGACAGCTGTGAACATGAGGACTACTACCTTTAACGGTGCATGCATCAGCGCTTTGTTGATTAGATCCTCATCAGATAATAACAGAGCTTAAGGCTAATGAAAATTTTGTTTCCACCGGACTCAGAATATCAGAAAGCATGGACCATAATTCCCAATCTTTGATGAATAACTTTTTGGTTTTTTTGTACAATCACAGTCTGCAGACGTACCTTAGTATGCTTTGTCAGGCTGCCGTGAGCACTTCACTCAGTCTTACATGAGAGAGCATCCAGTATCAGTAATTACTGTTACCACACCAGTCTTTCATAATCCACAATAAGATGTTTTTCCACTTCAAGGAATGAACATCAGCTCCCCTCTACCCGCCTCCTTCCTCTGCCCCTGTTTTTCCTAGCCCATTTCTCTGTTGACTGAGCAATGCAAAACACCAGCTTAATGACGTGATCGGACGCACGCCAACATGAAAAGCACACGTTTCCTAGCAACCACCAGGTGCAAGGGCAGAGCTTTTGTGTGGCCAGAGTCTGGTTCAAGGATGTAACAATTACCAGGCGATACACCGCATTAAGACTGATGGAGGATACACCCATCAATCCATCACACCACATGGTCAATCAGTTTACAGGTAGAAGTCAAGAGAGGAATGAGGCAGGGACGCACAACCCCTTCCACTGACTCGAGAGTGAGAGATGGGACTCGCATGCACGAGCTTTGTTATTTAACTCCTTAAATAGATGGCATGCACAGCTGGTGTCCCATGAAAATTTCAGTACTGACATTATGCAGGGTTTCAAGATTTGGGACACTGGCAAGTCTGCGTGAAAATGTTAAGCTAATTATCAGGTTGCCCCATCATGCGCCAGCTCAAAGTTCAAAAATGAAATTCACACCACCCTGTTTATTCTAGCAATCGCATTCAGTAGCGCTAATTTCACACCCTTGTACACCACATCTGAAGGACTTTAAAAAGAGGTGACACTCCCAATGTGTGTGACACACACGGTTTGAAGTTGTGAAAAGCACCGGGTGTTGTCCACTGTGTTGCTTTAAGCTCATGCTTCATGGTTTAGGCATAATAGCGAAAATGGAGTACAGGCAGCACTCATCGTCAGTGTCATTGGCTTGTTGCCCACCTTACCTTTAGGGTCAATAATAATCAGGGCTGTAGACAGCCTAGTAAAAGAGGGGGGTCTTTTTCCCCCCAAAAGTGGTCCTTTTTATTCTGAGCACAGGATACATTGACCTACTATGACTACACACTATACACTACTAACACTTGTAATTTAGCAGAAAGATCACCAAATAATGGCTATTTCATGCTTAAAATCATCATTGGGTATTGACTGTGAGCTTGTTTTTTTTTCCTAAGATAACTGCTACTTAGTTTCAATACAACTTTTCGGATCTTTCATTTTTTGAGGCAGGTCAGATGATCCGCTCGACCCCCTCTTGGTGACACCCATGAATAACAAAAGAAGAAAAAGAAAAGACAGAAACAAAGCCACTTTACTTTGTCATTGTACAGTTGTCGGCTACAATGAAATTTGTTCTCTGCATTTAACCCATGCTATTGTATAGGAGCAGTGGGCAGCTGCAGCGCCCGGGGACCAACTCCAGTTCTTTTTTCCATTGCCTTGCTCAGGGGCACAGACAGGAGTATTAACCCTAACATGTATGTCCTTTTGATGGTGGGAGGAAACCGGAGCACCCGGTGGAAACCCACGCAGACACAGGGAGAACATGTAAACTCCACACAGAAAGGATCTGGGACAGCCTTGGGTTCAAACCCAGGATCTTCTTCCTGTGAGGCAACAGTGCTAACCACTGGGCCACAGTGTCGCCCCCCAAAATAGTCACCTTGGGGAGAAAAGGGGGGGGAAATAAAAAATGGTCACTTTTTCTAAAAACCGACCATGAATAAATGGCTAGGAAACTTGATGCTAACTGCTGGTGAACAAAGCCAAACACTTGTACATAAGCAACCAATTCAGGGTTCCTCCAAAAGGTGTTTCTGTGAAAACAGCACCCTGGTGTGGGCAGAGTTGACAGAGGAGAGACAACCAACAGAGAATGACAGGCCTTTAACACAGATACACAGTCACGTGCAGATACGTGTATGCACACGCACGTGTGCGTACACACACACACACACACACACACACACCCGTTCTTTCCTCAACCCCTCTTCAGAAGTACCACAGTGAGGTCTAATCAATGCAGCTCATTTATATTGAACGACAGACGTCAGGGGAAGCCAGGGGGAATTACAAGCAGCCTACGCTGTGTTGTGACAGCCAAGATCGAGCCTGAGATAGAGGAAGTCAACACACTTATGGAAGGAGACCTGCGCTCTGGTGTTCAACCTTAATCCGTAACCGTCAAAACTTGTGACCATACAGTTGTCCTGAATGTAAAGAAACTGCCACCTCACCATTGTCACCACATAGTATTGCAAAGGGATGACCACCCTCCCAGATCATTACCCTGACTTTAACCACACCAAACCAATTACCTAAACTTAACCAGAAGGTGGGAGAACTTGGAGGTGTCTGGAACTGTGTGCAAATCCGCCACCAAACTCGCTTAGACAGGTCACAATATTTGACAGCCACAGATTTCGGTGCAACACCGGCAACATGGCTACAGTCTCTCCTCACATCATGGCAACCAAGACTTTTGGCTAAGCAAATGCAACCCAAACTAGGGACACCTTTAGCCTTTGTCCTCCGAGTCCCACACAAGGATTAGAAATTGCACCCGCAAACGTTAAGGATTGCATCCGCCAGGTTACAGATATGCCTGACATAATTGGTGGTCATCAAATGCTATGAAGACCGCCACACTGACCCCCATTAATTCCCCAAGAAAACTCCAAATACATAAAGGAGAGGAGAGTTCAACTCATTTCTAAATTAAATTAAAAACTGGAGGAAGAAAAAAGTAGTTCATAGTTCGTAAAAGAGTAAGGGGAAAATGACATGAACACCAGACAACTGCTGAAGGCAAATGTCTCCACAGCAGTCTTCAGCTGCTCCGTAATTGCTCACGCTCGCTACAGCATCAACAAGCCTTTATCTCCCTGTCAAACAGAAAACTCACCAGTAACTTCTGCTGGAGCCTGTGGTGGCTCAGGGACCTTGGGTGGAGTCTCAGAGCTTTGTTGCTGTCCTCTAGAAGACGGAAACTGCCCACATGCTGTACGCCTGGGAACTGGAGGGGCAAAACCTCTTTTCTCAGCTGGGGGGGGGGGGCAAAGAGGAAAAGATACAGTTAGAGTTGTTGAAAACCTTTCAGCATTCTTGATGTGGTCTGGTGATGGCTACAACAGCATCCGTCCTATTTCTAAATGCCCAACAAGCACTTCAATTACTTGTATGGTGGTTTATCTAGTATATAGGTTGGGTTTCATGGTCCAGGTTAAAGTGGCACCATTGCAAGATTCCACTGATTCAATGTCAAAATTTGATCAGAATGATCAATGGTGGTGGCATCTAGGTAGTGTAGCGGTCTATCTTCCGTTGCCTACCAACACGGGGATCGCCGGTTCAAATCCTCATGTTACCTCCGGCTTGGTCAGGCATCCTTACAAACATAATTAGCCGTGTCTGCGGGTGGGAAGCCGGATGTGGATATGTGTCCTGGTCACTGCACTAGCGCCTCCCCTGGTCAGTCGGGGCACCTGTTTGGGGGGAGGGGGAAATGGGGGGGGAATAGCGTGTTCCTCCTATGCACTACGTGCCCCTGGCGAAACTCCTCACTGTCAGGTGAAAAGAAGCAGCTGGCGACTCCACATGTATCGGAGGATGCGTGTGGTTGTTTGCAGCTCTCCCCGGATCAGCAGAGGGGGTGGAGCAGTGACCAGGACAGCTCGGAGGAGTGGGGTAGTTGGCCAGATACAATTAGACCTAACCCTAATTCTAACCATAACCCCAAAACCAAGTCTGTGAGGACCTCTGAATTGTCTGCACAAGGTACGTGCTGTCAGGTTTTGCTATCCTTGTGTGGACCAAATGTCCACACAAGGATGGCTAAACATGTACACACACACACACACACACACACACACACACACACACACACACACACACACACACACACACACACACACACACACACACACACACACACACACACACACACAGACCCAACCCAAAGAACCTGCTCTTAGTGCCAATGGCGGAGAGATAACTAAACAGTCAAAAGTCTGGTTATACTTCACTAGGGTCGATGCTGACAATGCTCGTTGCCACAAATGCAACAAGTATTTTGCATGTAAGGGCAGAAACAAAAGTAATCTTTTGACACATCTAGCGAAAGTTCATCAAATACAGTACAGGTGGAGAAATACAGTTTTTGACTGCCTAGCTTGTTCATCTCTCGTTAACTCATCCACCTCAGGTATGTTATGTATGCTCAAAGCCTGGAGCCTACAAAGAGTTAACTACATTATACAAACAATGGGTTAATGATTTAAAGTAATGCTCTGTCCAGGCATGAGAAAATAAAGCAATGTTAATTCTGTTCTTAATTGGTTTTGGGTTTTTTTTCCTCTTAAAAAAATAACAAAAAAAAAGAAGTAGTTTCGATAAGAGTACCATAAAAACCTCTCAAATTTGGCACGGCATCCTTGAGTCAATACTGATTTTTTTTGTTTTGTTACGTGAATACCAAAAAAAAAACCAAAACAACAACAACACCGATAGGGTCAGTGATGATCTTGGTGTTATGATTTCTAAAATAGAAGTCATAATATGAAACAGACTTCCTTTTCCCCCCAAGACACAGGATCGCTGTCGTTCCCATGGACAACAATCTTCTATAATGTGATAAAAGCATTCATTTTAATCGATGCTTGTGTCCTCTGTGTAAGGTTACGAAAGCATTGATACTAAGACTGCAAATTCTGTTGTTTTCATTTCTGAGGTCTTCTTTTGCTTTTTCAATAGTAACTGACAGTGTGTCCCTGAAATATTTTCATTGCACATGAGAGCGTGGAGCACAGACCCATAGTAATCTGAACACATAGATCTGTGCCCAGAAATTTAATGGTTGCTATCAAACACATCAAAATAGATGAAAGTTTTTGTTTTCTATCAATCGGTTTTCTTCCTTCTTCTTAGTGGTATGTAACCATAAACTTTTATCAAGCTTACACTGGATACATTATTTTTTTTACATAATAGGAAACAGCAGGTGGTGGTAAATGGGGCCACTTCAGAATGGAAACCGGTGACCTCCGAAGTTCCACAAGGTTCTGGTTGGGCCCGGTACTCTTTGTTGTCTATATAAATGATTTACCAAGTGTGATACAATCTGATTCATACCTTTTTTTGGACGATACAAAAATATTTAGAATAATTAACAAGGACACTGATACAGCCCATCTTCAAGCAGACCTCCACAGCATGAGTAACTGATGTGATAAGTGGCTACCGAAATTAAATCCAGAAAAATGTAAACATTTACACATTGGAAAAATAAGTGCCAACTGGGTTGACTACAAAGTTGGAGATTTGATGATTCATTAAGTGGAAGAGGAAAAGGACATAGGTGTCATGGTCGATAGTTCAATTGAATTTCACACGCACATTTCTGAAAATTTAAAAAACGTAAACTGTGCTGGCGATAATTAGAAGAACTTTTCTAACTTTGTATAAGGAAATAGGATTACCATTATATATATAATAAAATTCTATGGTGTGATCTCATCTTGAATTTGCAAGCTCGGTCTGGTGTCCTTATAAAGTAAAATATATAGAAAAAATTGAGAAGGTTCTGAGAAGAGCTACTAAATTAATTCCAGGTCTGAAAGAGATGTCATATGAAGAGAGGTTAAGAGATTTACAACTACCAACAGGAGACATAGAGGAGACATGATTGAGCATGTTCACAAAATATATGATTTCACAGCTGAGCCTGTTATCTACTTTTGGAATAATGGGTATGAGTTAAAAGGGAACTCCTTAAAACTATTCCCATTAAAGTGTCACTCTGAAAAGAGAGAAAAAAAAGCTTCACAATTTGTGCTCTAAGAGCATGGAATGAACTTCCAGAGGCTTCGTCAGTTAACTCTTAAAAATAGATTAGATAAATTTTGGTCAACAAAGGACTTCTTATACAATTATAAAGTTGAGTTGTGATTATTGTGAGTATTGTGTGATTGTGATTATTTGTGAGACAAATGTATTTTTGAGACTATTATTTTTATGTGGTTTGTGAATATTTGTGAGATTGTTGTGATTTTAATAACTATATTGTGGTTCTTTATTTGTATGGTTGTTTATTTTGATTTGTTGAATCTGGTGTAGAGGAGTTGTATCCTGTGCCAGAAAATTTTTCATTAAATCTCACTAAATTAAAAAAATTAAATTACACTACCCTTATGAAAAATGAATACAGTAATCTTGTAATATGCCATTATGGACTTGTATGTCTGTGGCCCTTAATGGTCAGTTTAAAGTGACCTTACTCTAATTTATGACCCTTTCCTCACCTGTAAGTAGGACTATTTTTTGTTTTGTTTTTTTTTTCTTCTGTTTTTCTACAAATATTAGTACAAGTACATTTGTTGGAGTGGGATTTTTTTTGGGCACACAATCATCATGAAAAGCAAATGTTCAAGTATATGTGCAAATTCTGCCTCTCTAGAAGGAGTGCATTCAGTCACACATGCGTGCACACACACACACACACACACACACACACACACACACACACACACACACACACACACACACACACACACACACACACACACACACACACACACACTGAATATAAAACATGCAGAGTTGTTGCCAAAAATGGAAAATCGACACAGATAAGCTGTGTCTGTGTCAATGCTTGCGGAAACGTCTTTTTTTTCCCTCACTTTTTCATGGTAACTGTTTGTCACTGCATTAACTGATTGAAAAGTATATTGTTCCTTTTGTTCTTATTACACAATTTGAGAAGGAAAACTTGCAACCTGCTATTGAACAACAAGTGTGCAGCGAGAAGGACAAGCCATGACACCTTACACAAAAAGAGACTCTGTTACTGGTAACGGGGAAAGGGGGGGGTACTATGGAAAACCAGATTTATCTAGTCTTGAGGTGGTGAAGATTGCCTTTTTCATCATTTCACAGCAATTAATAAACATCTCTGTCTCGCCAGCTTTTTCATGGGATCAAATAGGATCACTTGAACAAGCCATTCAGAATGTCAACTTGTGATATCACAGCCAAGAACAATCAACCCAGATTTTGCATGAGGCCACCCGTGCAGAGCACAAGGTAGCCTGTGGATGAGCAGCCATTGGTTCTGTCGAGGAAGGGGGCGGGGCCAACAATACTGCCAGCCAATTTGAGCAGCAGCTCATGAATAATACTATTATTATTATTATTATTATTATTACTATTATCCATCCATCCATCCATTACCTGAACCGCTTATCCGGCTCTCAGGGTCACAGGGATGCTGGAGCCTATTCCAGCAGTCATTGGGTGGCAGGCAGGGAGACACCCTGGACAGGCCACCAGGCCATCACTGGACAGGCCGCTAGGCCATCACATAATAATAATAATAATATATAATAATAATAATAATAATAATAATAATATATTATTATTATTGTTACTTTCGTGTTTCTTGTTTTACATCCTGTAGAGGCGGGTCCAAACTATGGACCTGAGGCATATTATTATTGTTTTTTTATTATTATTATTATTATTATTATTAGGTTAATGATTCCCAGACAGCGTGTTTCAATAGAGGTGGGTAGAACACTGAGAACCTAACGACTTTTAGCGACACCAAATAACCTTTGGTGAAAAAAACGTCCCAATGTTTTGTAGACACACTGCTATACCTGTTTGTAAAAAAAAATTAAGAAAATACCCTCCCTTTTAGGCAGAAACACTAGAAGGACTGAAACACCCCAGTCTGAGAAAAAAGGAACAAGTCAGGCTGGACAAGTTGGAAAAGGTATATATTTGTACCGCTTTCATTAAATTATTCACTTTCTGAAAGACTAGTGTAAAAGCCTTTGGAATGCCACACATAACGATCCATTATCATTTACTGGCACATCATTTTTCCTAATTTTCAATTTAAATGTGTATCCAATGCACTTGTTTTTCCAGTGTCCTTGTAAATTATATAAAATGTGCAAATACCTAGTTAATAAAATCTGCAGGTATCCTTTCAGATATAATAGTTTTTTTTTTTCCAAGGTAATTTAAGATTTGAAAAACATGTCAGTTGGATCCCCACTTCACCTTGATATTCCAAGCTAGGGTGAGTTGAAAATGCCATGGTGGGTTTGCTTCACAGCAGATAAAGCACAGATACAAGGTGAGATCATCCAAAAGGTTCAGAGAATCTTCATGCAATGTTGTTTTCAGTTTTCAAAAGTAGCTATATGGTATCAGTTAACCAAAATTATGTTGAATCAATGTGCTATTTCCATGTTAATTTGATGTGATTTATTGATTCTAGATTGATTCGGGCCAGTTTGCTGCCTGGGGCTATCATTACTAAAGGACACCTGTTGCTCTAGGTGTGTGAAGTTCCCATCAGCTTTGGTTATATGGACAATAAACTTGCATTGGAACACACCAAAGAGCAATTTGTTAAAATCACATGTAAAATATGGAAAATTGTTTTTATTATTGATAAATCTAAGAATGGAAGCTAGAGTGGTCTTGATGGCTATGTATAAAGACAGTCACAAAACATCAACTGCAAAATAAAAATGGATCTAATGGTCAAAATTCCGCAAACCTAATCGTCCAAACTGAATTACACAGCTTAATGGCTATGATTAGTCTAGCTCTGTTTACACACAGTCTCCATTCTGCAAACAAGCAAAGAACATGATGACATTTTTGGGAAAAGTTAGCTTGTAGCACTCACTCAACAAAATACTTACAAACCCACACAAGTATAAGATGCCAATGTGGTAAAATAACATCCTCTCTCCATGTTCAACCACTTAGCAGGCAGTCCTGATAGCACTACCTAAACTGCTTGTTATTGCCTGGCTGATAGAGCTAGCTGGAAATAATAATGGTCCCTTTTAAATTATTCATAGGTTCAGTCAGGTGGAACCAGATGCTGCTTTTGTGTCATAGGGGAAGAACTGTAACTCAACTCAAGTGGGGTAGGCTATCTCTACAAGGAAACAGCCGACTTCATGAGAGGCAGCCTGAATGTTTTTGGGCCATGAGACAACACGTTTTCTTGTCATGACACTACTCTTGCTTGTTTACGTGTGACATTTCCCTGCAAATATCCTGGGGACGATTGCTCAGTAGACTGGGCCCATAAGGGGTTCGCCCTGAGGTGCCTTTTGCAGTTCACCCACCCTGTGTTGGTGTCGCTCTGTACCCCACCCTGACATTTCCAGCCATGGCCATGAGATGACCCTTTTTTTTTTTTTGTCCATGGCATGCTCTAGTGTGGAATACTAATGCAATGCTGCTTTGTGCCCACTGCTCATGGGAACAGGCAGGGCTATTTTTAGCTGCCTGTTCCCAGCTGCACATCTCCAACCCGAGGCCAACGGGCAATTAGTGTTTGTGTCTCTTGGCAGGAGCTAGCTCCATAACCTCGCTAACGCAAATGGACATCTGGGTCCAGGCTGTTCTTGTCCCGCCCCGTGCCCCTGCCGTAAGGCACTATTCCTACAACCATATAGTCCTTTCATCCACCTCAACCTTCTTTAGGTGTTTAATCGCTCTGCTCTATCACTCTTAACATGTACTACACTTCTCCGTGGGAACTTCACTGACTCATTCATCATTCCTCTCCTTGCAATGTACACTTCACGGCCTCAGCTGAAGATGGCATCTTCCTCTTGTGTTGTTTACGCTATACTTACAATTACTAGTGACAAGTCAAGGTTTGATTTCAACCCTCAAATGGCCTTCTTGTTTGTGAAGTATTCATGGTAAATGTGTTCTTGGTTAAGAACACCATATGGCCCCCAGTTTTATGTATTCTTTTTCTACTGAAAATATCATTGAGAAATAATATCTATGCACTAACAGTCATTCACTGTGTAAATGACAGGTCTACTCAAATGCTTATGCAGGTGTATAGGGTAGGAGGAGAAATTAAACTACTGAACAATAAAAGAGAGTCTCAATTTATTAATTTCTGTGACAACACGGCCAATATTTGTTTTGATCACATAAGGAATATCCATAGATTTGTCTAATTTAGACTGAATGAAATACCGTTTTTGCTTTCCCATGCAAAAGCATTTGCCTCAAGGCCTCGCCGATGTGTCACCCTGGTTTGTCAACAATTTTTGTAATATTACAATTTATTCGGCTCGGCAGGTATAGGCATATTCATTCAGTTTCAAGGTACTGTGGCATGTCTGCCTCCCAAATTTACTTAAGTCAGGAAAAGGCTAATTCACTCTGGCATATTACAGTTTTGTCATGTAATAATCTTACACCCCTGGTTGTTGCTGGGCTTGCGTGGATACCGGCGTTATAGTGGAGATGGAACAGGAGGCTTACCAACCCCACAGAGACCTATACCATAATACAGAGCAGCCTGCCTGCTCCACCAAACAGTTAACAAAGATGACTCACTGCAAAACGGGAATCATCATTCAGCAGCACCGCTGGGCAAAGCCTTTTTTCTAATAATACGGTGTGAAATTCCACTTGATCGGGGCAGTAAAATCAATTACATCCCCATGCAAACACAAAGCATTAACACCAGAGCACATTAGCATTCCATTAATCATCTTCAAAATTAAAAGTGGTGCAGAAATAGCCAACGTGCCTTGAACTGGCTGGCAGTGTCCCGGTAAAACTGCCTGCCAATAATATGCAGTTATCAAAGGCAAGTCTGTGCAATTAACCTGAGACATGGTGAACAATACGCAGAGAATAGCCATTCACTACTTGTCAATTTGAAGGAAGAACTGGAACCCACACTGGTGTCCCTGCACACACCTTAAGCACTAGAGAACTGTTTTTATTGCATGTTGTACCCAACACTAAGCTAAACAAACCAATTAAAACAAGGTAGATGCTTCATATGAATAGGAGTTCTCTCTCTCATGGGGAAAACATTTTTTTTCCAGATATACTTCCAATCAGGACACATAACTTAGCCCATTGTAACTGAGTAAACATATGCAGGCTTACATTGTTTGATGCAAAAAACCATGTGACATGAAATCTTTACAGCCTCATTATTTTCAGTCGTGCTAAAGCAGAATGGGCAGCTCAGAGAAGAGACAGCAAGCAAAACCTGAGGGAAAAAAGAGACAGAGACTGAACCATAGATAAGCTTTTCTTTTTTTTTTATTACAAAGCAAATCCTAGCAAATAATCTGGATTTTGGAAAGATCAACATAATCACTCAACCGCCCAACGTGATCTGTCACCTTTCTGGATGGATCTCTCCGCCTCTCTAAGGGGACTACATCCACAGGCAGACTAACAAGATAAAGAATCTATAAAAGCAGACGTCTAATCTAAATGCTCTTCCAATGCTCATATTTAATTGATTCATTTGGCACTAAAAGTGATGTAAATGAGAGACTATCTAATGCTTACTAAAACAATGTTGGTCTGCAAGAGCGGTGCTTTACCTTGATGTCCCATCTCCTCCCGTACACTGGAATCACCATTTCCACATCAATGACCTGACTATAACAAATAAAAGAGATAAAGCTAGACTATTAACCCAGTCTGTGTCTATGCATTGAATGACCCAAATGAAATCAAATCCTCAAAAATCAACCAAACCTTCTGACCGTGTTTTAGGATTCATGGGAAAAGTTAGTGTTAGAGTTCAAATACTTCTAAATCCACACATGTATTCAGTAAGATACCAAGTGGTAAAATAACATCCTCTCTCCATGTTCATCCACTTCTCTAAACCACTTGTTGGAGTCAAGTCAGTGGAGCTAGCAAGAAATAATGGTCCCTTGTTAAAATGTAGCTGTGAAGATGGTGACACTCCGGTTTGTACTCCTTGTGCGTGCGTGCGTGCGTGCATGCGTGCGTGCGTGTGTGTGTGTGTTACTTTCAATGCAAGCATTTTCTTGCCGTGAAAAAGCCAAATCCTATCGACCTGTCCTGGATGTAAATGGGTGTGAAATGTTGCATTTTCCCCTGACAACTAACCATGGAATAAAAACTCAGTAGAATTAAACCAGAACCACACTGGGCAGGGCCTATCCCAAACCAAACTTTTGGAGCTCGTCTAATCCTTGAGTGTTCCTTAAGCCAGATCAGTGTGGTCCATCTGACATCTGAGTGGACAGCCCTGATCAACTCCAGAAACAATCAATTATGAATGCAGTCAGATCCCTGCAGTGATTACTGGCTACTCTCCCCTGACCTCCAGCACAGTCAGCAACCAAGCCCATCCCTTACTCCTAAGCCCCAACACAGCAGCAAAACGGTGAAACTGCCGACATGACGACAGCTGGCACAACATATCTACTTACATTACACTCGTGCTCTGGGAGCTAAAGTGAAGCGCAAATGTGCTGCGTATGTAAACATACATAAGTCGACAGACACACACACACACATACACAACCAAGCGTGAACATATATGTACCCTTGCACATAACAGTACACTCATACACACAAACACACTTTGAGCATGTGTGGGCGTGCGTGCATATGTGTGTGTGTGTGTGGGGGGGGATCTAGTGTAAAGCGGAATTACAAGCCAGGGTTTATAAACCTATTACCTATTGCGCAGAACATCTACATAAATCTGCCCCCACATGAAAATCCCCAAAGGACACATCGGAGTAAAAAAAAAAAAAAAAAAACATGCTTCTTGCTTTGTCATGCAGAGGACAAGACAATATCAGACCACCGATGACAGTGATGTGGTGGTGACAGCGATAGTGCACTGTCACTCTGCTGTCACCGAGTCTCCCGGAGTCATCCTTACAGAGATTTCCCAGTGAAGATGGTGTTACATAACAATGGCCACAGACCCTGCTGTTCATATCACTAATGCCATGCACTGTGGCAAGGTCACGTGCCCCATCCAGGCCACATCCCAAGCGCCAGCAGGAGCAGCAGCACTCCAACTATTACAACGGCCTCGCCTAAGTCACTCGGGCCCACAGCGGGCCACGCCCCCCTCTCTTCAGCACATCCTCCATTGTACAGTCAGCCCTGTCCAACACCTCCTCTTCAGTTGTGCTGTGGCTTTATTCTCGCCAACACTGGAGGGACCAGTGGTTAACAGAGTGACAGCTACAACATTAGCCGATAAACAGCATACTGCACAATCCCTACACGCTGAAGGAAGTGACAACACTGGGCACCTTTTCGGACAATAATATCTGATTTGCTTCAATATTCTTGTTCTTCCTCACATAGGCACATGTTATTGCAATGTAATATTTAAACAGATTTTTAACTCTTGGTCCCAGTTTGGTGCCCATTGCTGGTTGCAATGCCCATCTGCATTAGCCAAAGGAGTTGTCAGTTGTATCATCATCCTATACTGCATGCTGCTGATTTACCTGACAGACAGCATCACACTGAATACGCAACGAAAAACTTTTTTTTTTCAATATATAAACATCCACCTGGGTTAAAGGTTATTTGCAAATTATTCCTGCTATTTGTTTCAACCTGCTTCCAGTACCTGATGCATGGACCTGTCCAAATATGAAACATAATACAAATAATTTGCCAAATATGACAATAAAAATCAGTGTGAAAATTATAGATGTATGTAGTGTTACGTAAACATCAATCTACTGCACTTTCCATTGACTGACAACTTGTCTGACAACATCTGATTTGCAAGCTGGTGCATCCATCTGGTGCTCTCAATAGGGAAAAACAAAAGCGGAGAATTTTACAAAAATACTAGGCTATCTGACCCAGGTCTGAACATACAACATGGATCTGAAATTGGCTCCCTGCATCTTTTACACCGGCCTTCTTCCTCTTTCACTTTATTTTTCCCGCTATCAATTCACTGTATTTTATCCTTAAATTACAAATATCAGTGCTTGTGCAACGTGATAGAAGCACCATGCTGGCAGCTCAGGGATAACCAGTGGAGTGATAAATGGCCATTCCTCCTTGTCAAAGTAGGCTCGTTGAGCTATGAATGGGAGTTTGGAGCAGGTGTCGTTCTCACATCCCAGATGTGAAAGCCCAAATCATTTGAACCTCTACAAATGACTGACCTTGGGAGACAACCTAAATACAAGCACACATATACATACGCCTTGCCCTCACACATAATACATATTACATGCATGCTTACACACACCAACATGCCCTTGCATATACTGTACATGCGCACACACACACACACATGCACACACACATACACTCACACATTTTACAACACTGTCTCTCACGACTGCCATCTAAAAGACCCTGCTTCATGTAAATTTCAGTTGAGCTGTGAAGCTCAAAAGGACTTTAACAATAACTGTGTCGCCTTTTCTTTCTGTTAATACACGCTAAAACTTGTCAACCCGTAACAGACACTCACTCATACACAAGCACACATGGGCACACACACATAAGGCAAAAACACATAAACTGACATGTGCCACCATATTTTTATAAATAATCACATTCAAATGTTTCTAGTCCTCACTAGCAGTTACACATTAGTGACACAAGTGCTGTAATAAGTATAACACTGACAGATAATCTGTATCAATGCTTGACAAACCCCAATAAGCAACTTAGTCAGAATCAGACGCCTAATGTCAAATCCCTACTTGTAATCTCCCTAGTTAGCATTTCACATTGACGTATCCCACCCATTAATATGACCTCATTCTCTAACGCTTTGCCTCAAATGAAAACTAACACAAAGCAATTAATTTCCTTGGCATGTATCCCATCACAGATAGGCTTTTCACAGGCATGATCGTATTAACAGGTATGATGGTATTAACCAGAACTAACATAACCTACACAAACCATGTCAAACCGTACACTCCCATCCACACACTACACCATGCAATTAGGCTCAGGAAACTCACAGACTTTAGAACAGAATTAGGACAGTGAATGCTTATTACATGCAAATGGTATGCAATGTCCTCTGGCTCTTATAGTACTGTCAAGCCGGGACATTCTGCATTCCTCTGCTGAACAGCTCTGAACCGTCAGATTCATCACTCTCTGAAGAGATATGCAAGGGGCAATGTGTCTCCATCTAGAAAGTGCATTAAATGCAGAGGGGCAAATAACTATCTCTTCTATTCTGTCTCTCAGATGCTTCAAAAACCCGAAGACACAGGGACACATTAAGCGCTTCCTTATCCCCCCCCCCCCCCCAAACAGCAGCACAGAAATCCTGCAGCAGACAGTACAACAAACACTGCTTGAGAAAAACAGAAGACTTGACAGCAGATGACAGACTATACGGTACCTCAGCAGTGGTTGCAGGGCCAGCACAGAGGCAGCTGTTTCCTCCTGAGTGAGACAGACACAGTAGGGCCAGGGCGATGGCTATGGCAGCTCCGTAGCATAAAATGGTTCATCAGCGCAGAGCAGAGAGAGACGCAGCCCAGGCAGTGCGGAGAGAGAGAGAGAGAGAGAGAGAGAGAGAGAGAGAGAGAGAGAGAGAGAGAGAGAGAGAGAGAGAGAGAGAGCCAGCGAGCATCATTCAGCTCACACTAGCAGCAGAGCACACACATCTACACGCCCCCCTTGTCTCTCCCTCTCCCTCTCCTCTCTCTCTCTCTCTCTCTCTCTCACACACACACACACACACACACGCACGCTTACTCACACAGGCACGCAAGGGTGCAGAGGCAGTGCAGTGTACAGCAGCACTAAGCAGCGTTCTCTCTCTCCCGCTGTCTCCAGGATACCTTTCGTCCTCTTGAATCTGAATTAGTCTTTCCCTCTATTATTTTCAGCAGTAACAGAGAATGTTATCCACGTACCCCTCCAGCACCATGTCCCCCCATATTTCCATCACACCTCCCCACCACTGATCAACAGCCATTATCAACGCTAGCAAGGTCATATGAGGTTCTGTTGGCCTGTGGTGTCTCCTTGGTCCTGCTTCCCTTCGCTGTTGGGGCTTCTCAGCTGTTTTGCAAAACTGATACTGGGACTTTGCCTAGCTTCCTCATGGGTCATTATGCCTAAGAGACTCCCCCGAGGCTCAGCATGAATAACCCTCGCTCGCTGCACGGTGGGCCAGACCAATCAGCTGTCCCTAACAGCAGCAGGGACATTACCATCCAATCACAGATCAGGAAATCAAGTGCAGAAGGGTATTAAGGAGGATTATTTGGGCTGTCCTGGGTTTTTCCTCTGTGGGGGAATAGTGACGAGAGGAGTGCAGCACACGCAGTTTGGCTGCCCTCTCTGGTTGTGAGTGGCGCTGCACTCTGTAGTGGGAAAAGAAGAGGACCGGCAGGGCCTAAAACAGATATGCTTTCCTCAGCATGGCTGCCTAGCAACTGCAGAGGCGCCTTTCCTCTGTTTAGAGGTTTCCCTCCCCCTCAGGCGGGACCCTTTCAGCAATCCCAATTGAGAGCCTCCGTTACACTGCCGCTGCTCTACACTCAGGCACTACAACATCATGCATGATTGATGTTAAATGCTCCCGCCCATGCCCGTCCTATACTCCTGGGTGTAAACACATGGGAGGAGCTGAGTGACAATGAACCAGAGCCAGCAGCACACCTGATGGTCATTATAACATCAACTACTACAGGCTACTAGGCTCTATTGCCTGCAGGGCCATGAGCCAATTCACTCAAACCATAACTTAGTGTGGTCAAAAGCAGCAACAAAAAAGAGATTTTTGGAACGAACAGGCAAAGTGCCATTAATATTTTTATTTGAGTGTATTGTGCAAAAGTAAATAACTGATTGTCATACATTTGCATAAAACTGATGATGATGCCATGAGAGTGGTAGAATGTGTTGTTTCATTCAATTTCCTTGTTCAATTTTTGAAAAATTGTGTCTTATATTTGCCTTTGTGACACATCAAAGTTGCCATATCAAACAAATAAACTGAAAAGGCTGCAGGCCTTCAACACCGCCAAAGGATATGTGTTGCCATTGAGGATAGAGCATCAGAATAGCAGGGAGGATAGAGCAAAGAAATCAATACAAATTGGCTGCCTATGTAATTTGAGGGATCAGCTGATCAGATAGCGATACTAAAAATCTCTTTGATCATGAACTAGAATGTGAAAAAGAGAAAAATTAACTTTAAAGTCTGTTCACCACAAAGATAGACTATGTAAACATTACCAAAGCGAACGTTATGGCTCACATCTGCCATTCTTACCTGATGTGCCTTCAAATGTGACAACTATGCAATCTCCTGTGACCCCTTGACTAATACGTAGATATTAGGATTGGGTTGATCATCCCTGCAGTTCAAATACGAAATAGGCCTTAGGCCTGCCTGTTGCAAAAACAGTAAAAAAAAAACATACCTATGACGGATGTGGTCCACCATTCAATAGGAGAGGACATGGGTAAATATCAACATTTTCATCTTGATTGCCACAGAAGTTTTTTTCTGTTGCGATCATGATTTATTGGGGTGGCACGGTGGCCCAGTGGTTAGCGCTGTCGCCTCACAGCAAGAAGGTCCTGGGTTCAAACCCTGGGGATGTCCAGCCTTGGTGGTCATCCCAGGTCGTCCTCTGTGTGGAGATTGCGTGTTCACCCCGTGTCCACAGTGGGTTTTCTCTGGGTGCTCCGGTTTCCCCCACCATCAAAAACACATGCATGGGCCCAGGGACATACATAGCGGGGAGTCAAGGCATCATCCACTGACCCATTTGCCCGGTAGAAAAACTGCAGGGGGTCTAGCAGGAGGCCTTTGATGTCCTTCAGGTGGGCCAACACCAGTCTTAAAGGATTTCATGACCATAGATGTCAGGGCGACGGCCCTGTAGCCATTTAATCCTGAGATACCGGGTTTCTTGGGTCAGGCCCACAAAACCTGAAGAAGTCTCAACAGCGCATTCCAGGGTCCCCCATTTAAATCCACCCTTGGCAGACATACATCTGACCTTTTTAACTATCGAACTATGCCATGAAATGTAGGCTTACGTCTCACGCCAACCTGTTCCTACTCAGGCTACAATTACCTTCCAGTATGAGATGAGTTAATTCATGGTCTACCTACCAGTCTCAAAAGCTGATTGCCAGCTGCCTGCTCAGCAAATTACAAATGGGTTTGTATGACGACAAACTTATTCTACAAAGAATCTACAATCACGACAAGAAAGCTGTCTTCATAGGCTAAAGAAATGGAAAATTGCTGGACTGACACTGAGTAACTAAATCAGAGAGGGGACTGTATCAAATCCACACTTGCCATAATAATAATAATAATAATAATAATTGTGGGTGGCCCAGTGGCTAGTACTGTTGCCTCACAGCAAGACGGTCCTGGGTTCAAACCCTGGGCCATCCCAGGTCCTTTCTGTGTGGAGTTTGCATGTTCTCCTCGTGTCTGCGTGGGTTTCCTCCGGGTGCTCCAGTTTCCTCCCACCATCATAAAGACATACATAGTATTAGGGTTAATACTCCTGCCTGTGCCCCTGACCAAGGCAATAGAAAGAAAAACTGGAGTTGGTCTACAGGTGCTGCAGCTGCCCACTGCTCCTATACAATAGGGTGGGTTAAATGCAAAGAACAAATTTCATTGTAACCCGTACAATGACAAAATAAAGTGGCCTTCTTCTTTCCTTCTTCTTATTTCTTCTAATAAGGATGAGCTTGGCGTCACTTGAAATGACATGTGAATAAGGTTTAAAAAAAATGCACCTTATACAAACAATTCCTCAACCATACTGGCAGCTATGCAGCTGCTGAATTAGCTGTAGACATACCACAGAAAAACATTAGCTAAATGCTACCAAACTTACTGCTACCAGTTGTTGCACTCTCCAGAAACCAACCTAATACTGTGCTATATCATAAACTAATCATACAAACAAACTGATATATGAGTAAGCATGTTGCTAACTGACAGCAAACTAAACAATATATAAGCAAGCATGCCACATTTTAACCAAGAGCTAACTATATGCCAGCCAACCACTTGCTGACACCGACACAACCACCCCAAGCACCAATTCCACATTGTTTTGACATACACAGAACATTATAATCCCACTGGTGAAAAATGTTTTTCTGGACACCCACCAGTATTGTCTCTTGGTCTCCCTCATATTCCATCACTTGGTATTGCCCACGCATTCATTCAGGTAGGATTTCACATAAACACCTTCGACAGAGATGCAAGTATGATGTGCGCTTAGTACCTTTAATGTGCTCAAACATATTAGACTTTTGATAAAGGTTTCTTTTTTCTTTTAAATGTGTTTCTGGGCATCTGGGTAGTGTAGCGGTCTATTCTGTTGCCTACCAACACTGGGATCAGTGGTTCGAATCCCCGTGTTACCTCCAGTTTGATCGGCCGTTCCCACAGACACAATTGGCTGTGTGTGTGGGTGGGCAGCCAGATGTGGGTATGTGTCCTGGTCGCTGCACTAGAGCCTCCTCTAGTCGGTCGGGGCGCCTGTTTTTTTTGGGGGGGGGACTGGGGGGGAATAGCGTGATCCTCCCACGTGCTACGTCCCCCTGGCAAAACTCCTCACTATCAGGTGAAAAGAAGCAGCTGGCGACTCCACATGTATCGGAGGAAGTATGTGGTAGTCTGCAGCCCTCCCTGGCTCAGCAGAGGGGGTGGGGATCCACAAACACAAGCTGATGCATCAGCTTGTTTTTCTGGGTTGTTGGTTAGTGAAAAACATGATTCAGATTAGCTTACTTTGACTCTGTTTTAACAGAATCGCACCTATTTTACAATGCCGGTGTTAAGCATCCAATCAGGACATCATGTAAATAATAAGTAACATTATCTACTCAGAGGAAGATGTGCGGTAGATACTAGGCCTACTTCAAACTACAAAGATAAAATAATCATTATGTTTACATGTAGTCAATCTGATTATGGTGAATAAATGAAAAAGACAAGGTGAATAAATAAAATTAAAAAAAAGTAGGTGTTTGAAATTTAATTGGTTCAAACTCGCCTTCGTCTCCTGTGTTTTTCCTCATCCTGCCACACTACTAACATTTTAATATACATGGTTTGTATGGAAATCTAAAAATATAGGACAAGTGTGCATCCCATTTGCATTTGTTTTCTTGTTTTTTTCACCTTCTCAGAGTATTTGTACAGACTGATGCAGTGCACAGCTTTTTGCATCAGTGCATCAGTGATGCACTGATGCAAAAAGCTGTGCAAACTTGCCTACGCCATTCAAATCAAATAATGCAAAACATGCTGACACATGCCACGTTTATGCAGTAGTTTACATTCATGCAGCTGAATAAACATTACATAATGTCATGTTAGGTAATCCTTTGTCAGAAAACAAACTAAAATAAAAGCATAACGGCATCTTGTTTGATTAACAGCTACATCAATTGTATGATGACTCAAAATGAGCACACAATCAGTGAAAGCTACATATGGTCACATTTGTTAGTGATGAGCCCAAACGATTGTAAAGAGCTTTAGCTGTGGGGGTGCAGGGGGAGGTCAGATTACGGTTGCAGAGACCAACAAGTGCTGATCCTGCTCACGTCCAGACATGGCTGAATCAAAGCTTGTTCATCGAAAGCTCTACTTAAGAAGTACAACAAGTGCAAATAAATACTTCCTCACCTCATCTCTTTCCTTCATCTGGCTGTTCTTCTTAGATATGGCTGACCTTTGTCTTTGGCTCCACAGCAGTTCCCTCTGGGACTGTTTCAGGATTTTTTCCACCTCGCAACCCTTTTGACAACCCATTGTCCCCTGGCATTAAAAAAAGAAAAACACACACAGATAAAAAAAAAAAAATCAAGCCAGGCATTAATCACATCAAACCTCAATATTCCTGTTCCTCAGTAAGTTTTATACTAAAACCTACCTTGACAGTGTGGTTTGCATGCTTTTCCAAATGCCTGTCATGGTCACCAGCAACTGATGATGTCATAGCTCCAGCATGTTCAGATTATTAATATCTGTTTTCAGCAGAGTTACATAATAATGAATGTTGGATTATTGTCAGTGCACACAGAGAGCAAAAATGGCACAGCTGCCACGTGAAATACATGTTAATATAAAGTCATCTGACAGGACATTTCGGTTATTTGAAAATGGGGCCGCATTGCACGTAGTGTATTTTGTTTTAGGGATAAAGCTCAGAGGTAGTCTGTTTCTATTTAAAGGATCTTGCTATTCTATTTGGTGTTTATGATACAATATGAAATGAATCATTCAGCTTGCATGCTGAACTGGTTTGCTTTGTATACATCTTTGCCTTGTATACGTACAAGTTTAAACTATCACTTGAAATTACACTATGCGTGTGCTAAAGAAAGAAAAGGGCCCATTTGGACTGAATGCACATATAAACGTAATTGTATAAACATTAAGCCCACTGTCCTCATGTAGTTCACTGGACAATTATAGAATACACTCATAGAAGATAGGGGTGCAATAGATTACAGCTCGTCCGACTGAAAAAGAAATTTAGCTGCAAACTATTTCAATTGTGTAGACCTATGCACGTTACAGATGTTGAAAACAAAACTGACACTAATTACTGCTCACGGTAATAGTGTCATACAAAGTAGTGTCTATATTGTAATAAACATTTTGTTGAACTACATCAATTTAGAGGCAATGCAACAAAAAGTAAACTTCAATTAATGAGATTGCATGACTGAGTCTGAAGATTCCTGTGGACCACAGATCACAGTTTTAATTAGCAGGTAATCAGCAATGTGTAACATGTTCGACTTTGAAAACAATCTACCCAGCCTTGAATGAGAAAGGAAAGAATTTGGACATGGTTTACACAGTTTAACTTTGAAATATAATGCAGCCTTTGTTGCACAGGACGTACAATTAGTAAGTAGAAAATGGATTTAAAATGTTGGCTAAGACTCACCTTTGATGCTGATGCTTACAAATGTTTCTCTGATGTCAAGTCGAACCACTGAAATGGTGTCCCAACCCAAAAACATCCCACCCTCAGTTAGAAGAGGTGCTACCTGTTTGACTTACCATGCCCCGAAACGATATTTAAATCGCTCTAACACAAGCTAAGTGATCCAGAGCTTCACAGCTGCCTTACCTTGAAAGACTAAAACGAAAGTGAGTATGAGAAGTCATCCTCCTTTGTTCCCTCTCATTGGTCAGATGAGCTTTTTGGATTCTTCTGTTGTTCAGTCCACCCTGTCATCAGTATCCTATTATATAACTCAGCATGATGTTGCCCTTTCAAACATATGAAGGCCCAAAAATTGGGTTATTTCTGCACATGGAACATAGCCCATTTTAGACACAATAAATAGCTTCCTTCCCTCTGCTCCACTGTACACTCACACATGACTCACCCACTCTGGCTTCCATCAGCAGCAGTGATTTGTGTTCCTTCAGTAAACCTGAACGCCAAATTAGTTTGCAGCTACCTAAAAATATACCTTACACACACCTGCCTTATATTTGTCATTATGGCAGTTTTCCACGATCTTAAGAATAGCAAGGACGGTCGATTGCAAACAGAACAACAATCAATAACAGGCAGAAAATAAAATATTTCTTTCTTCATAGCAAAACGAAACTGAATGGAATACTGCATGGGCTTCCTACACCACCTACACCAGAAAAAGAAGTTGTTTAAAGGATCCTGGCATTTCTTTGTGCAGCCATGTCTATGCTGTATGTAGTCTCAATAGTTACGCATCTTTATTTGCTTGATATTAGAAAGAATTATAAACTCATTACACTCCATTTCCACCTTCAGTCTGACAATGCCTCCACTCTGACCGATTTCCGTGTGGGAGGGGGATTCGATTTTCCCTAACCAATCTCTAACGCATCTCCCTGAATCTAACATCTTTTTTTTTGCGTGGGGGGGATTTTTTTCCCCTCCTTTTTCTCCCCAATTGCAGCTTGGCAAACTACCTCACCCTTCCGAGCCGTCCCGATCGCTGCTCCACCCCCTCTGCCGATCCGGGGAGGGCTGCAGACTACCACATGCCTCCTCCGATACATGTGGAGTCGCCAGCCGCTTCTTTTCACCTGACAGCCGCACACCACCGTGCTTCACAGAGAGAATGACGCCCCCCAGAGTACCTGAACGTGGTTGCAACTTTCCCTCATGAGAGACAAACCCAAACCACACAAGCTAGGTTCACGCAGTGAGCGAACGCGGAACTCATTCAAGAGGAGCGCCATTTCCAGGTCAACACACTCAACACGCTCATCGGTTGGCAGATGCCCCTCTAATGTTCTCTCCGAGCTACAAGCGGCCCTTCTCGAAGAGCGAGTGAAGCAGATGGAGCTCGAGGAGTTGCAACGGCAACAGGAAGAGGACCAACAAGCCGATATTGAATGTGAACGACTCCACACTTAAGCCAGAGAGAGAGGCGCAACAGTTGCAAGACGAGGCCTATAGAGCCCGAGAGTCATTAAACAGACAACTGGAACGACGGCGACAGCTAAAGAAGAGAGAAAATGAGCTAGAAAATAGCTAAGCTTGTCACTTCTCTCCTTAAAGAGAAAATACAGGACCCCGATGGCGCCAGCGCCTCACCATCCCCATCAGATGACGGAAAGGCAGACCCGATGCCATTATCCCCCCGGTTATCATTACCTGACAACAGCCGACTTCCTCCACCGATGGAACACAGACACATTAGTGCGGCTCCTCCTCCGGCGTCCCTGGCCCCGCCTCCAGCGCTACATGCAGCCCCTCCTCCAGCGTAGTTAGCGCATATTTACACAAATTGTCTCTAAAAAGGTATATCTCAGGTCCGCGGTGGCGTAGCGGTCTAAGCATCGGCTTGGTGTCGATGCAGTTGCCCACTGGGGACTGGGGTTCGCGCCCCGGTCTCGTCAGATCCGACTATGGCCGGACTCGATGAAGCAGCAATCATTGGCAACGCTGTCTTCGGGAGGGGGGCGGAGTCGGCTTGTGTTCGTCATGTGAATGCGTCTCTGTGTGTGTCGGAAAAACAGTGGTTCGGCTTGGATTCGCCTTGTCACGAAAGTGGGGAGGCGCTTTCCTTCGAGACTGCCGGCCGGAGAGATGCAGTTGGCGAACGCATGCAATACGAGGGTGGGTGTTTGAATTAAAATAGGGATCAATTGGCCACTAAATTGGGAGAAAAAAGGGAAAAATCAGAAAAAAAGGTATATCTCAATATTGTAAACTACTAATAAGACACGCTATCCCTTAGCTAACGGGTCTGACCCTTTAGCCGAGCGGTTAGTGATGTCGCCTTGTGGTGCAGCACATCCTTATCGAATCTCGCTCCGGGCAAAAAAATAACCAGATACAATATCATCTGTCTTATTCTTGATATACTAGATTACAGGGAAATAATCGAGTATAAGGGTTTCATTTTATTTCTCGATTTCAAAAAGGCGTTCGACATGATTGAACACCCCTTCATTATCCATACTTTGAAGACATTTGGTTTTGAGGACAAGACAAAGGTCATAGACTTTTAGCTGTGTTTCATTACTTTATGGTATCTCGCCTCGTTTTGATGTTCAGAAAGGAATCCGGAAGGGTTGTCTGGCTAGTCCATGTCTATTCATTTGGCTATTATGATAAAGAACTGTGAGAACTTGAAAAAACTTAACGTATTTGGTTCAGAACTTGTTATAAGTCAGTTTGCGGACAACACACCCCTGTTGTTCAAGGACAAACATCAGATTTCTGTTGCCATACAGAACATTGAATGCTTTTCAAAGGCCTCTGGACTAGTGCTCAATATCCAAAAATGTGAACTGCTGTCTATCCATGAATGTGCACAAACTGTCATTTATGAAATACCTGTTAAAACTGTGGTAAAATACCTTGGTATTTATGTAACAAAATATCAAAAGGAACGTGAAAATCGTAATTTGACCAACAAAATTGATGAATGTAAACATAAACTTAAACTTGGTTGCAATGGGATTTATCCATTTTTTGGTAGAACGTATCTCACCAAAATGGAAAATGTCTCTAGAGGTGTTCACCCTGCATCTTCACCAGCACTTAGTTCAGACTTTAAGTCAATAAACCAACTCAACTTCAATTTTATATGGAGGAATCGAACGTACTATATCAAAAAAGCTATCACTGTCAAAGATTTTTCTGAAGATGAACTAAAGGCTATAGACTGTGAATGTATGAATGGTGCTTTAAAACTGAATTGGCTGAAACAATGTGTTATGGTACTTTAAAACTGAGTTGAATTGGAAACAATGTGTTAAATCCCTTGGCAGTATCATGTCTGTGAATGTTCTCATTCATCCAGGTCATGGTTATCCAAAGGAGTTGAATCAAGTGCAACTGGACTTGGTATGCTATATCCGTGAGGATGTTTCGCCTCTATCCAAGAGGCTTCCTCAGTTCGTGCCTTTCTGACTAGACCAAGCTAGTCTGGCAGCATCTGGCACATATTCCCCCAAACTATACTTAATAAGATGGATGGTATAGAATTTGTTTTAAAATGTGATTTCAGTGTAACCAAATTACCTCTTAAACTTTATAAATATCATCAACAAGTTTTAATTTTTTGGAAATTATTTTACAACCACAACTTCATACCGCATAATATACCTTTGTGGAACAACAATGCATACTTAGCAAAGAAAAATCTTTGTTTTATAGGAACTGGATGGATAGAAATATTTGGTGTGTAATGGACCTATTAGACATAAATCGGGATGTACTATCTTACAATGATTTTTTTATAAGTTTAATTTTGATTACAATCTCAACGAATTTAAATCTCTTATCATTGCCATAACATACACATTTCTTATCTTAGCAAAAAATATAGCAGTGTATTCTCAGCCCCATCCCATCTCCCAACACCTTTTATAAATGGAATTCATTTTCTTGATAAAAAGGGTTCAAACAAATTCACTCGGTCTGTTCTAACAAACGATTTATACCCTGCTCATTCTTATAGAAATTATATTTTAAACATTTTTGACCAACCAATAGTACCCAAATTGAGAAGCAAATTCCTCAGATATCCAGTTCCACCCAAAACAAAAGAAATTCACTACAAAATAATGAATGATTTCTATCCTTCCAGTGAATTTTTAAGATTAAGATTTTAATTTGAGAATAATGAATTTGTTTTCTGTAATGGTGATATTGAAACAACAGAGCATCTCTTTGTTTCATGCCCTCATACCCAATTGTTCTAGAAACAATTTATGGAATGGTTAAGTAGAAAAACCACAACAATGCATATTATAGATCATAATAGTATTATTTTTTGTGCGTTATTAGAAGATAAAAAACTGGACCTGCTGATCAATGTTTTACTTATTTTAGCCAAAAATTGTATAGTCCTAAGGCTAAATTTATTAAGACTCCACCCATCCTCATATGCTACTATAGTGAAACTCAACTCTATAGTAAGTCCCTGAAATTAATGAAATCAAAATGTGCCAAAGATCTCTATGGATTACTAGAAAATTATCTGACCAACATAATATCTTAAAAAATAACAATCGTTTAGTCCATCCTTATTTACTATTTAGTTATTTTATTGTTATTTTACATTTTATTCTGCTTAATTGATTTATTTATGGTTATTTTATGTTTTATTCTGCTTAATTGATTTATTTTATGCCTTTTTGTATGGTTTGTGTACATGTTTTACATCTCTTGTGGTGTCTTTTCATTGTTTTTTAGAATATGAAAAGTTTTCAATTGTAATGTTTGCCTTATTGTTGTTAAATTTATCCTTCGAATAAAATTTAAAAAAAAAACTTGGGAACTTCCGAAAAACTTGTGTTCGCATGATCAACTTGGAAATCAATGTGGATGCCTGCAGTTTGTTGTTGTCTTTACAAGGAACGCATAAACACATTATTGCAGCTGCTTGACGTGGTTGTGCAAGACAGAAAATGACTAAGGTGAGTGTACTTCTATTTGTTGTTTTGACTCACAGTGACAAATAGTCCTACTCGAGTCGGATTTGTAACGGAAGTGGATATGCGTTATGTTGTGGACATCAACCTGGGTCTGGCTGTGTATTGTTGACAACAACAACAAACAAAAACCCTCACCTCTGATTTTGTCTTACTACTACTGCTACTACTACTTTCGGCTGCTCCCATTAGGGGTCACCACAGCGGATCATACGTTTCCATTTCTTCCTGTCCTCTGCATCTTTCTCTGTCACACCAGCCACTTGCATGTCCTCTCTCAACACATCCATAAACCTCGTCTTTGGCCTTCCTCTTTTCCTCCTCCCTGGAAGCTCCATATTCAACATCCTTCTCCCAATATACCCAGCATCTCTCCTACACGCATGTCCAAGCCATCTCAATCTTGCCTCTCTTGCTTGATCTCATCTTCCTAGCATGGTTATAAGTCTTTATGCAGTCCCTTTGATGGCAAACACAACACATTTCCCATGTTTATGACATGTTAGCATAGTTAAATGCTGGGGGTGGCCAACTGTAAACCTGCTTCATGCTCTTCTGCTCTGGAGAATACATGGTGCAATTAATGAATTGAACAAACGAATCCATGACCGAATTGATTTTAATAAAGAAATAATTCAAATGGGTTTGCAAATGTCATTAGGTCCTCTGTCATACTGGCTAAATAGAAATCAATGTGGCCTAGATTTGTCACTGACACACACCTTGTAGCTTAAAAAAATAGGCCTATATGTTCGGTTTAAACATGTAAAAAGTTTTTTTTGTGGTTTTTTTGCACATTACATTAAATCTTACAACTGTCTTTACTTTTCTTAGGAGAGCAACAGCCCTTCATCACCATCTCAGTCCAAGGATTCTAAAAACAGAAACCGCATGGGATGTGCTGATGATAATGGATGACACCACTTTCAAGAGTCATGTCCATCTCACCCAGGCCCAATATGACATTCTGATAGCCCAGCTGAGGGAGACAGAGCTCAGAGAAAACCATCAGGCTGGTGATTGGCTTGAGGTACCTCTCAACAAGAAGGTTCTGATATTTCTCTGGTACATGGCCAATTGAAACCGTGTTCAGAGAAATATCAGATAAATTCAGTGTGTCCCAAGTGGGGATTGAGATCCTGGATGCTGTGTATCAAATTGCATTCCACTACATCACCTGGCCCTCAGACTGCCAGAGGACAGCCATCAGCGCATCCTTTGAAAGCATTTGTGGCATCAGAAACATCATTGGAGCCATTGATGGTTGCCATATTATATAATAATATTTATATTTTATATTAACAATATTTAAGGTGGCACAGTGGTGCAGTGGTTAGCGCAGTCGCCTCACAGCAAGAAGGTCCTGCGTTCCAGCCCCGGGGTAGTCCAACCTTGGTGGGTCATCCCGGGTCTTCCTCTGTATGGAGTTTGCATGTTCTCCCCATGTCTGTTTGGGTTTCCTCTGGGGGCTCCGGTTTCCTCCCACAGTCCAAAGACATGTAAGTCAGGTGAATTGGCCGTACTAAATTGTCTCTGGGTGTGTGTATGTGTGTCGGCCCTGTGCTGGCCTGGCGGCCTGTCCAGGGTGTCTCCCCGCCTGACTGCTGGAATAGGCTACAGCATCCGCGAAACCGTGAGAGCAGGATAAGCAGTTAAGATAATGGATGGATGGATTAACAATATTTAATATATTTGTGTTAACATTTAAAATGATATATTTAATATTTAAATATTGATACATTTATCATCGCGATGTAGTATTTCAAAAATCAAAGGAAAAGCGTATTGATTCCTTACAATAACACAAAATATGCTGATTCAAAGAAATTGGTCAACAAATCTTGCAAATCATGAGTCTAATCTCTAATCATGGCTCATGATGCGATTTGACTTGACATTTAGGATATAACTCATTCAGTGATCTAGTGACATTACCGTGTATGGATTTTGAAGATGTTCACTGGCATTTCACTCTAAATGCACCTCCAAAGTTTGCTTGATCTAATTCAAAGACAGAAAGGAACATGGCCTGTGGGGCCCTGCTTCCACTTCCTTCACTAATCTTGTTTGGTTGATTACATAGAAGTCAAGCGCTTTTTGCAAAGTGCTTATTAGTACAGAAGTAAACAACCGTCTCTCTTTACCTCTATTTCCCCAAACTATTTGTGTCTCCACGGGTTTGGAGTCTGACCAAGGAGAGAAAGTGTGACCAAAGCACGAACACAACAGGTTTGTTTGGGATTTGTTAGTACTAATCCTGAACCCAGTGTGTAATTAAATGATTAAACTATGCCCGTCTTCAGAATGGGGAACAAAAAATTAATACATTTTACAAAGTTTTACTGTTTTTTTTATTTCTTTTATGAGTCATTCCTGCAATTTAATATAAAATAAAATTAGATTTAACTTAAAAGAAATATTAAAAAAGAACATTTGAAAGATAAAAAAGAACCAAACTGTATTGTATCAAAATAATAAAATGTGTGCACTTTGAATTACATAGCTAACCTCTAAGGTACAGCATCTATTTCATACAGAAAATATTCCAGTTCAAACAAATTGCAAATGTGATCAAATACAATGAAATAAGTTAAGGTCACAGAATAAAATGTTATAAAAGGCACTTGGGGCCTGAAGACATGAAAGAGTCAAATTATAAGAAAACATCTTTGTTGAGTTATTGCCAGACAGACAGCATTAAACCAAACTGATTCATTTGAATATGCTAGTCAATTATTCCCTCAACAGATCTGAAGACAAGTGAATTGGCCCTCCACTGTTAATTCGGGTATGATGAACTGCAGTTCCTTTTCTAAAGGAGTGCTGAGCTGTAATAGTTTCACATTCAATTTAGATGAATATAATCAAATATAAAAAAGAATAAAAGATACACACAAGTCCGCACAAAATTAAACAGTTGATTACTTGTACCTTCACAATTTCTTTCAAAATTTAGGTTAAAGTGATCAGGCAAAGAACAGTTTACTTCCAAATAAACCCTAAAAGTCCTAAAAGTGATATCTGGTTGTTCAGTGAAAAGACATGGCAGCAATAAGAACTTTACATCTGACTTTATGCTTAAAGGTGCTTTATATGAGATTTTGAACATTAGTATAGCAGCAAACAACTATTTGCTGTGCAAAGAGATAGTGGAGTAATGGCGTCCTGAACAGAGAACGAAGTTACACTCCCTCTGCTTCTCTGTTCTTTTTTTTGGAAGCCGGTTCGACCGTGCGTACATGTTAGTGCATGTGAGGTAGCTAGCATTAGCAGGACAGCTAACAAGCTAATAATTACATTACATGGATTTAGGTCACTCGGCAGATTGAAGCAATAGCTCCTTACCAAAATGAATATGTTGTTAATGTTAATAAAATAGCTCTATACTGTAAAACTCAATATTCCAACCGAATGAAAGAATGTGACGAGAGGGGGGAGGGGAGGGGACGTGAAAGGGAGGGGGGGGGGGTTGTTTTGGTTTGGTCTGAGCTGCTGATGCTGAATAACATATATAGCACCTTTAATTTCCCATCAGTGCTAACAGTATCAGAAGTAAAATCACATAAAATATGCTTTATTCTGGGTGTACAGAATTGCCCTTGACAAAATCTATTCACAACGGTGCTTATTTAGGTCTTTTGTCACCACTAGTAGTCAGGTAGATCAGGTAGCTCATACACCTCATACTCAGTCCTTGTAGTGGTTTAGAGTTGCTCTTTGTAATGCTGTTGGAATTGATTGGTAGGCTTACTGTGAACTGGTTCCCAGGTACATAAGCCATCATTCAAAAATTGCAACTAAAATGATGAGTAAAAGGATGAAACTTGCCACGCCACACACGACAAGGTAGGTAATTTTCTGTGAAAACAGGTCAGAAAAGTAATCATCAGAATCTTCATGTCAATTCTTACACAAGTAGATAAATTAAGATAACAAGTCGAAAATTGTATGATCTTTGTGGACAAACTGGCTCACTGCTGCACCCAAGAGTAGGATAAAGATACGAATACAACAAATCTAACAGTGAACATAATAAGACAGAACAGATTAAAGTTAATACTACAGTGCCCCCCCCCTGCCATTACACACCTACGATTTGCTTGGGGGAAAAAAACACTTTGCCTACTAAAATATTTTTCATTAGCACAATTGTGAATTGTTCATTTACAAAAGGGAGTAAAAGATCAGTCTAATATATTCATCCGATTAGTAGGCCTAAGAAGTATGGTTGAATGGAAAGAAGAATGAAGTCAAGTGTCGTTACCTCAGTAAATGATAGAGTAGGCATCAAACAGGTGGTTTGGTTAGTCCAACAGATAGGCCAACAATTAGTGCGATAACAGCAAGCAGGATCAACAGAGCAAAGGCAAGGATAATGTAATTCTGCCGAGTAAAGAACATGTAGTTGTTTGAACCTTTCCCTAAAAATAAGACTGGAGACAGCGACAACTTCAAGTGGTTGTCTTTACTGGCCATTCTTGCTATTAAACGAAGCCCTTTATACATTTGATAATTCATTATGAGTTACAATAATTAACTTCTACCAAATCTTTAATAACAATTCGCACAGACGAATAAAACTTCTCAATAGGACCTTACTCTGATTTAAAATCTAGCAATATGCTACAATTTGGGTTAAGCAACAATAATTCATTAACGGCTCTGAGCGAACCATTTCCTCTGGTAAGTAATTAAATCTAATCTGTGTCATTCAACATCAAATACAGCGACCATGGGTTAGGAAAGAACACATACCCTCCGAGATTTTCTCTGGTATCTCACTGCTTTTTTGGTCTCTTCTTTTGCATGGCCAATATATTCAGCTGCATTGGAAACGTTGTTCTCAATGTTGTTGACCATATCCCCCTTTGAATCAATGAAAATGCCTTTGTTTTCCCAAGTATAATAAATGTACATAACTTTTGTCTTGTTGCATTGCAGTAGACAATTATGGGCAATGTACAGCTCAGAGTTTAAAAATAAATACAAGCACAATGTCTACTAGGACAATAACTGGATTATACGCATAAGACTCCAGATGGGATACAGCTCTAAACAGTGCATATCACTCTGTCTCTGTCATGTTAATTCATGAGACAGAATTAAGGGCCCTTTCACACTTATGTTGTTTAGTCCGGACTTTCAGACTTTCCAGAAAAGTCCGAACCAGATTGCCAGGTGTGAAACCTCTTGGACCAGGGTACAGGGATCAAAGACTCGGTCTTTGGTCCAAGCTCAGGAGGTAGTCTCGGTTCAGACCAAGGTTCATGAATGTCTAATGTGAAATCAAAGGTTCGGACTTTCGGATCAATCATGGGAAGTGATAAAACAAACACAAACAGTAACACCTAGCAACAGCGAGCATGCCTGGCAACAACAGCGCACCTGGCAACAACGAGCGCACCTGGCGGCAACAACGAGCCCAAAGTTCAAGTCAAGGTCCGCTGGTATGAAAGCAAAAGTCCTGAACCTAATGACTATAAAATAACAGATGTGAAAGCACCAGAACCAGACTCTGGTTCAGACCTTGGTTTGGACTTTCAAGTGTGAAAGGGACCTAACAGAATGAGTGTAAAAGTTACTTTGGCCTACCTCTATTACCCATATAGGTTTATGTTTAAAAATGTTGTTACCTGAGTCTCTACCAACATTGCCATGTCCATGAACATAGTATGGAGCTCTCTGATGCTGGATTCCAGACGAATGATGTCCTGGTGCCGTGACTCTATCTCATTCAAGGCCTGTCGCGTGATCTGAGAATCAGAAAATATCTGACAAGAGAGAAGAAAGAGACTGTGACCGAGTAGAAGTAATTGCATGACAGGGAACTAACTTCCTGCTGTGATGTTAGGGATTCACACACGGCCCCCGAATTTAGGTTTAGACATAATAGCACATTACATTTTCACCATACCAATTATTCCTGATTGGTGAGATTCTAATTTTCAAATGATCAAATAATTTGGCCCAGCTCTGATAAAAGCCTAGTACCTTGGGGTTCTCTCAATCTTGGCACTTACTGGGATGTTATTCCACTTTCAGCCACCGTAGGGCGCTAATATCACTGAGCTCTGGTAGGAGAAAGCAGGGGGAGCTTACATCAGATGTGAAGATGGAAGGGTTTCCGCTCTCTAGCATGTCCTCCAACTCCTCACTGGTAGTAACTCTTCCAGCTGAAACATTAAATGATGACATTCTATTGCAATGATTTGACCATGTCTTAGATTAATTTGTTACTTATAAATCAAAACCAGTAGTAGCGCTGCAAGGAGAGGATGAAAGTGCATTGATTGTGTTTTATGTGTTTACACTGGGTAGATTGTGTTGCTGGTGGTGATGTCTACACAAAGTCTATGGTGTGTGAGGTGGAGGACTACATTGGGATTGGGATCCTGCGGGTCTGGCGGGACCCAACGCAAATCTCGCAGGAGCGGACGGTTTTAACTTTGCTGCAGGTGGGAGCGGACAGTCAAAAAAAGCAGTTCTGGTACCTGGTTGTTAGTCTTTTAGGTCATGTTGTATAATGAATATTTGGCCTAGTTTTAAATGATTAGTAGGAAAAGTATTTGTGTATGTCAAGCACATACAACTGGGTTTGTAAGTCATGTGTTTGATACATGTAACCTATACCTACTTCACGATGTGAACGTAAAACTTTAATGAATGAATGAATGCCGTTATTTGTCATGGCAAAGCTGTACAATGAAATTAAGTGCAACTCTCCCAGTCGTACAAAATAAAAAAATAAAATATATACAAATAGTCAAAATACAAATAGACGCAAATTTGCAGCACAAATATATGCGTAAGAGTAAAAATAAGTGTAATATCTACGACACTAGATAAATAATGTTGCCTAGATAAATACACTTGATAAGTAACGTCATCTGATTGAGTTTGTGAATGAATGAATCCTTATATTCATTACTGAATCTGTACTGTGCGTCTGAGTAACTAAGCAATATTGTATAGCTATATTGTGTACAGCAAGAAGGTAGATAACTAACATGTGCAAGTCCTGCATCTATCTGTATGATACAATTTTGTGCAAATTGATACCAGGAGCTCTAATAGTTCATTGGGTTATATTGCATTGGCTGTTAAAGAGGCGACGTACTCCTGTCAATTAAGACCCCCCCCCACCAAAAAAAAAAATGCGTAGATTAGAGGTCTTGCTTCACTTGGTTTCCTCAAAAAAATGTCCCCATGCCACGCCACTGCTAACTGAGAATACTAACTGTGTGAGAAACAAAGAGCCTTGGTACCAGTGGTGTAATAAGTCAGCCCTGGGCCTATATGCAAAGCTCTTGGACCGGGCCCCTCAGACCTGGACATAGACATTTGCAACATCTTGCCTCCTCCATATAGCCTATATGAGCCATGTCACAAGTGATGTGGCAGCACCTATATTCAATATAATTACACTATAGTCAATATGATTATTCAACAATGAAAAACACAAGATTTATTATACACAACACACTGGTGTATTTAAATATAGATTCCAATGGACGATTAAAATGTAGGTGTAAAGTACATCAGTGGAACTTTGCATAGTGATTTTTTATGCATTATTTTCAAAGGCCAAGTGTATTTTGCAAGAGGCCTGCCTGGGGAAGTAGGGGACACCGGGCCTGTGTGCAAGTGCATGCATGGACCCATGGACTATTTCTTGGCAAGTCAAGAAACAGCTGTTGACGCTTTATAAACAGAAAATCGTCTTTTCCTCTAGTCGTCACTCATCATACAACAAACTCCCTGGAGAGTGGCCTCGGTGTTTGTGCCTAAGGCATTCTCCAATGGCTATCCCTCAGAGTGACATCTACACAGTTAAACATAGAGCACACCAATATTGGGTTTTATGAATCGGGATCAAGTGGGAAGTCTATTGAAGTGCTGTAAATTGATGATATAAGGAGAGAGCAATGTATCGTTTCAGCATCGACACTGTAATGTGCGCATGTGCAGTAGTCAAATTGCGGCAATATAAAATTGGGCCCATCGTTCGTATTACGCTAAAACTTTTTTACAGCTTGATTGAAAAATAGCAAGATTAATTCAAAAGAAGTTTGTTGTTCTATTTATTTAAAAACATTCACAGATGAGCTCTGATTTTTAAGGGTAAGTAAAGTGCATGATAAATATTGTGTTGATAATGGACAAGCCTGGATTGATCGGTGAGTATTAATTAAATGCAATAGTGTTGTGTTGGGTCAACACAGTGTCAAACAACTTCCTTATTCATCCCCCCTCTCTAAAATCACCCTAAATCATTGCTGGAGTCTTTCCAAATGGAACTGCTTAAGTTAAAAGCTACATATATTCTCTGGAATCATTCGACTCCTGTTTCGCCCTTAACCCATCGACAATGCAAGCACAGGCAACAGGCACAGCCGCTCACGTGACTGCATCAGAGACAGGCCAGCCCATGTTACCGTGGCCCTGAGCCTGCCATCCGTTTCCCCGGAAACACAAACACGGCCGGGCGTCTCTGGTGTCAGACTCTTCTGTCTGCAGCAAGCAAGAGCAGACTCTCATTAATGCCGGCCGTGGGGACTGTGGGGGGGGGGGGGAGTCCTATTTTTACTACCCACCTCGTTACTCGCATGTGCATAACAGTGTTTCCTGTCCCTGCGTTTGCCTAACACTGCTGCCATTTCACACCGTCGAAACTGGACGTTGCTTTTGTTCCTATTGCATTGTGAACTTTAGACATCTTTGTCCTGACGTCCCCTTACAGTGTTCTGGATGCAAAGACAAATATAATCCAAGAAAGAAAACAAAGAAGGCTATGCGAGGAAACATTTTTTCAAATAAACCGACATCCTGAAAAGAGCTGAAAATCTCTTCCTCGCTGGTGACTTTTTATCAATAGGTTTGGTGTCAAGCGGGACAAGAGAGGAAACATCGAGGTGTGGCTGGTTTCCTGGTTCCTGTCCAAGTATTGTTCAGGACATAATTTGTCACTCACTTTTATCTGACATTAGAGATTTTGTATACCCAGACTTTACAATGTTACGACCAACCTTTAGTCATAACTGGTGCTTATTGTATTTTTAGAAATGCAGTTTAAAACAATGCTCCCTCTCTCTGTGCTATATCACAACCGAACTGGAATAGATATCATGACTGAAAGTATAAATGCTGCACACATCACTTTCACCTCATATTTGTTTTTTCTATGAAATAGTTGTACGGTGAAATATAGGACAAAATCAAGGCACATTTTTACAAGAAAAGATTATAGAATGTAAAGGGGTCTATAAAAAGTGCTCTATATAATATCTCACATAGACCCCTACCTTATTTGTCACTCACTTATCTCCAGCTGTCTTTGGATCCTTCCTTTGCTTCTTTCTCTAAAGGACACTTGAGTCTCATTGTACTGAGTCATGACCTCCACAAACTTCCTGGACAGAACTGTGTGCTGGGAATGAGAAATAACAACGTTGGGTTAAAGTAGAGAACTGTTTCTTTTTTTTAAAAAATACAGTGAAATGTCTATAAATATATACTATAATTCAATACCATGTTTAGCAATTAGATTACTGTGTAACTGTATAATAATGCAACAGCTTGATTTATACAGGCACAAGTGGGATGGCCAAATGCAGCTAAAAATTTATCCCGCCCCTGCATCCTATCTGTATGATAAAATACTGGAAAAAATTGGAAAGGATTGTTATTTGCCACATAGTAAAGATTCCTGTTTACAACCTAAAAGAAACTAATAAATTAATAGACTATTCCCATTTCCTCTAGTCATCCCCTGACTGAAAGTAGATGAGTTGCTGGTTTAGGCCTTGAATGGCTGCATCTGTAAGAAACTAGCAGCTATTGATTTGTTTTCTGACCTGTGTTTTCTGGATCCTGTAGTCCACTGAGGTCCTATTAGCAATGTCATCCTTAGGAAAACTTTGCTCCATAGCTTCAGAGGACAGATGCAACACAAGCGGAAAACAAGAGAGGAAACAACACAGTCAGATAGATGGATAGATCAAACTGTGAATACATAGGTTTAGCCTGGTTAATTTGATTGCTTAATGAATAAATCAGTCTGTCTGAATAATAAATAATTCAGTCAGGAAAAACCTCTTTAAGGAACTTTCTCAGTGTGGCATTACACCGTGACATCTTGGTTCAACTTACATTTTAGTTTCGCTCGCACAACATTGGCATTCTCTTTGATATTGTGAGTCAACGTGTCAAGTTCGTCCTTTGTCCCTTGATAATAACAGACAAAAATGAAATAGGAAAAGCGTCAAACCAGGGTTGCTGTGAGGAAAAAAAAATGTCATCCAGCAAATCAATCTGGCTCTCCCCCATGTAAATATTGGATTTAAGACTCATCTTGTAACTTGGCAACAGCCCTGTGATAATACTGCCACAGCTCGCAAAGCATTAGCCCACTGTTTTATTGCTTAGTGACCACATTTCTGCATTATGGTGCTCATTAAAGACATGTTTGATGGTTTACACTTTCTGTTAGTGTGTTCACTGAGGCATTATGTGTTTCTTTATAGTCTTGTGGGAAAACTGATGATGCTCTGCCACGTTCAACTGAAGGGTCTTTGTCTTGGCAGGGTCTTGACGGGTTCCTCAGGCCCTGTATGTTTCCACGCTGGATCAGCTTTGACTCTGAACAAGGCAAGCGATTGATTCTTGTTGCTGCGACACCAAAGTGTGACATAACTGCTTCTAAGTATAAGCTATGTGAACAAACTTAATATGGTCCAAACGGGACTAGTCACACTCCAAACCCTGGCTGGCCTAGGAGGATCCGATAAACCTGACTTCATAGGTTTCCAATCATTTACAAATAGGAGGATATGGAGTAAGGCATTTGTTGCATCAAGTAAAACATTTCTCAAGAAAGTTAATTGTATAATTGTACATATATTTTGATGTTTGTAGGCGAACCCGTATTTTTATGCGCAGGTTGTGACAGCAAATTTTCTCAATAATAATAAACTTTATTTATATAGCACTTTTCTTAATGTTACAACGTGCTTTGCGAAAAATAAAACAGGGCAATATCTATCTATCATAACTGAAAAATTAAGTTCGACAAAAACAATGGATATCCACCCATATGGTTTGTTTTATGGTTTGTTTGTATAAAGCAGTGTATATTACTATTGAAATAGTGATATAGTATCTACCAATTAATGAATAGGAGGGATAATTACTATCTAAATATGATATTACGTATATTAAATGGCTCACTAGCATATGGTTTATCTGTATAAAACAAAGTATCTCTGTCCATCCTTCATGTGTACTTAAGGGACAAACTTACTATCATCTGGATTGGGTGCAGACAAGATCATGCTGTGTATCTTTCTCACTTCTCCCACTTGGTAGGAGAGCTTGTCAATGAGTCCCCTAACTTCTTCCACCTAAATCAATAAAACGGACAATCAGTGGGTCTCTTGCATTTGTTCTTGTTCCCATTTCCAAAGTCATCCCTGTGTGATGTGACTCACCCTTCTGAAAAAGCCCTCCATGAAGCCGTCTCTGTCATGGTTGACTGCAGCAGCATCGTCCTGTCCTTGAGTCCTGCTCTACACAGGAGGGAAATAGAAGTACTACGTTGGCGTATGGCGACCCTACAAAACTTAACAGTCAACAGTAGAAAAACAAAACAAAAGCAAAGAAAAGAAAACACAACAAAACCGTGGCATTTCTCAAGGATCGGTCCGACTGAGAACTTCAGTAAAACTATTAAGAAAACGACGTTTGACTTACAGCAGTTAATTCTCCCAGTCGGTCCTTCATTACAGCGAGAAGTCTTTACGGATTATTCTAGCAAAACACCCAACGGGCCATTCTGGCGTCCTCCATGTGTGTGGGTCTTTAAACAGCGTCTGAGCGCCGTAGTTTAGACGGCTGATAAAAGATCAGTTCGGCTGGAAAATGGTAAAAAAATAAAAAATAAAAAAAGAAGAAAAAAACTGGACTCTTTAAAAATGTCTAAAACTGAGTAGCTGTAGGGGGAGAGGGGGAAAGTACTGCGTTGTCTATACCAATTTTCTTACCGATAACACGTAAGGCTCCATGGCACAACTTCAATATGAACCGCTCGACTCCACTTTGGGATACGCCCCTTCAGCAAAGCAGGCACGTCGCGAGCACGCACGCACACACGCACACACTCTCTCGTGCACGCATACACGCACACACGCACTTTCGCGCTGTCTCACAGGCGGCGACCATGACTCGGACGTGATGAAACCCATTTTTACATCGGTTTCATCTCGCGTTTGCTAAGCACAGTTTGTAAATACAGAACTTTTGTCAAGAGTAGTTTTGATCACTTATGAACGAGCACATTTTGGCAGCGATACACTATTTGACCGCGCAGTGACGCTGTATACCATAATATGTAAAACAATACCCCTGACGTAGGGATTCAAGTACAGGATGGAGCTACCGGAGTTTCTCAGGTATCAGTTTCCATTAATCACCTGGACTGCTAATCCCCTCAGATAGGCTGTATAGTGACGAAAACACCATAGGCTAATGAACACAGTATGGTGAGTAATAAGTGAAGTAAATTTGGGGGGTCACACCTTTGCAAACAGTGTTGGAGGGGGGACGGATTCGTGTCAGAAAAACATTAGGGCACGGAAAAAATCTGTAATTAACTACATTTGAGGTTGTCTGAGTCTGTCTGCATTCCAATAGGCAATACACCCCAACATCAGAACACGGTCGCCCCCGTAAAAGGCATTTGTTCCTTGACGGCACAGGGTGTTGTCCTGTCATTTATCCCACTCTCCAAATGAATCAGGAGATTTCATGTTTGCCCGTTTTTTGATTTGGTTTTTTGTTTGTTTGTTTTATAACCCGAGTCGCGTTTGGGCCATTAATGCGTAAAATCTGATCTCACTTACGAACGCGCGCAAATCCCAATTGCGCCCAAATAAATGGTGCCATTTACGCACGCCTTTTACGCCCCTCCTCAGATGGTCCAAAAATGACATCACGTTTTCAATTCCCACGTTCAATCGAACAACCCAATGCGATTTCAGCGAGAGTTTGTCCAACCCGTTGAAATATCAGGACACACAAGCAGCAGGACGGACAAACTTAAAATAAGTTAGACCAGCCAAAGTCAGGTTACTTCAGGGGAAGACGGATCACGTTCGCCTGAATGGGTGTGCATGTTGGACTTAAGTCCTGCAGCTTTTTCTGCGTGATGACAGAAGATTAAATTAATTGCTTTCTATTCTGTGGCTGTTTTTTATTTATTTATTTGTTGTTGGATTTTTATTTGTTCGGGTTTTTTGTTTGGTTTTTTTTTTTTTTTTTTTTTTGTTACTTGCCAAAAGGACTAATCAGGAGTATTTCAGTATCTCGGGAATTATGATTGACCCATCCTGGACTGATCTTCACTTGGGGATTTAACGTTTATTCTTTGCTGTTGGTAGATGTCGAACTGTTGAAGAGCAATGGAGCTTTCGTTTCAGATTCACATCTTAACAGCCTTTGTGTCATGTATTAAGGTAGGATCATATAGAAAATGTAACTTATGGCAAGGAGCCTCTACATACCCCAAACCTATTTTTCTAACAACACATAAATTGTTATTGCATTGCAGCCTGTAAGAATATATATAATTTTTTTTACAGGTTTATGGTCAAGTGGTACAACCTTACAAGCATCCAGGTATAATAAGATTAAGTAAATATAATGTTGTGCTCTTGGATGGTTGCTGTGACTGTTGAACTCCATTTTTACCCACGCTCTTGCAAGTTGCCCAGTTTCCACATTATAAGGAATTATATAACTGAATATATGTAACATATAACAAATTACATAACCTAGTAGGGCGAAGACATAATATCAGGTTTGCCAGTCCACAAGCGAGAAGGGGGAGGAGGAGGCATTGAATTAAATTATTTTGTTTATTGTTATACCCATGAATCCCGTATAAACAACAAGAAAAACGTTTTGGTTCGTTAGGAGTCATGATTTATCTTTTAATTCTAAAAAAGTCACTGTGTTGCCCTAAGGAAATAGTAACTTATGATAAGTAATGTGATTCAACTTGACCAGGGAAAAGTCCCCTTCAGATCCTTGCTAACCCGTGAGCTCTTCATTCAGGCCTGCAGGTGTTGGCCACAGCCTCACACTATTGGCCTCTGGACGCTGTTGAAGGGATCCATGACCTGTGGGACCTGATCGGAAACAGACCAGGTCACATTAACGGAAGTAATATAAGTATGTGTATATGCTCATTTGCTTGAGGACATATATATTAGGCCTATATATCAGCCCTTTCTATTCGCCATTTGCATGGTCTCCAACTGTTGTTCACCTCTCTGACCACTTCACAACCCTCCTCTAAATCCATATAGTACTTGTGTCTCGAGGAGACGCCATCTGCGAAGGTCACATTAGATCAGATTCAAAATCTAGGTAATTTACCTGTGTGTTACGCAGTTTATTGTGTGGTGACTGTAACGTGGCATTACGTGAAGTATCCCTTGATCTGCTGGTTAAAAAAGTAGGATTAAGCACTCAGGAAACTATCAGCACTGGAATATGTGACGCAGATCCTCCGCGTTGCGCATACATTACTTGAGGATGCCGCAATGTTGACTGTGTATAACATTTATCTGAAATTGACTGATAGAGTATATATTGAGTTTGCCGACATCTGAATAGCTGTACTTCATATAGTTATAAGCTTTCCGAGTGATGTGAATTTGAAAATGGACAAGGTACCTACTTACCCCTGTTTGTAGGACTTGTCAATAATTCAACATTATCGTTTATTGTCTTTCAGTAGTATTGTATTGGAATTAATTTTCAATATTGTGATATGTAATTTTGTTGTCTAAATTAATAATAATGAGAATCTATTACCTATAATTTCCTCACAAAATGATGTCTGAAATATTTGATGGAGTATTATTGGAAAACTAGTTTTGGTCTGATATTATACGTGGTGAACCTCGGTTGGCTATTTAGATGTGTTATTTCTGCACAAGCAACAGCAGATATTGTAATATATATCATTATCGTGTAAAATCCCCAGTGATCTTTTTGCGATTATAATATATTCCGTATCGCCCAATAGTGTTTGGAGTATTTCCTCTGGCGTTTGAGTTGGACCTTAGGAAATTCCTCAGGTGGAGGGGGAAATGAGCTCTGCTTCCTCGAGCACTGCCTCTGTGTACCGAGCTCAGCATCACTCTGTCTCATACCCGTGCACCACGTAACTCCCGTTGTCCAGTGTCTGTCTATCTCTGCAGTCTTGTGTTCTTCCATTTGGTGTCTTTACATGTTTGAATCACTATTTTTCTCCTGTGTCTGTTTGTCCAGCACTCAGAATCCACAACCACACTGTGCTCCCCTCCTCCCATAACTCTTCCTATGTGTATACCAATGACTCTGCCTACACTAACATTTCTGCAACAGTAGGTGAGGATCACCCCTACTCACTGAAATTCATTTGTGCACCATCACCCCTTATTTGTCCTCTCTTCTCTCTGTAGCACCACACAGCTCACTAATACTGACCTGAATGTGTCACGCTATATACCATTTATGAGTAGGTTTGCCTGTGAACCTTTTTGCGAGTCTTGCAAGTCTGCGGACATTTTACGCACAATGGTTCAGGCAGAAGAGTAGTAACACAGTCAAATGTTTAAGTAAACTATTTCATGTCCTCATAAGATGTCAAGAAAGCTGGGAAATCCCCAACCCCATCATTTGCAAATACCAGACTACTAGTTAAGTTTGGATGGATAATTAGCAAGTTTGGGGAACATCATTTACTGAATGATCAGAGTAACACTTTCTTTGTATGTTTGGAACTGAATAGATCTGCTGTCTAGAAGACATACTGTCTAACATTCATTCGGCAAAATAATCTCCCTGCCTTTTGATTTCCTGCAGACATAGTTGAAGGAATGGTCAACAAGGGTATCTTTCTGAATGGAGATAATGGTGGCACATTTCTTCACTTTGGAAGCTACCAGAACTCCTGCATTAGTGATCCTACTTTGTGCGGCCCTGAAGGTAAATGCCACCTTGGGACTACTGATGAATTATCATAAAAACAACTTATTGATCATACTGCCACCTGTACTGTATTTTTTTGTTGTTGCATGTAATCAACTAACAATTAAAGATAATGGCATTTTTAAACTCTGCTATTGATGCATACTTATTATTCTTGATTATTTCGTAGGGATCACATTCTCATTCTTTTGGAAAAACCAAGAGGCACAGTCCCGTTTTGCCTTTGCATCCGGGGGTAAAGTTATTTCCAATGGCTTCTCTGTGTATGCCAATCCCCATGGAGGATATGTGGAGTTTTACACGAGAGGCAACCACCAGAGATGGAAGACCAATATCAGCCTTCCAGGTACTGTGAATGAGTTTGCCATTATATTTCCCGATCACCATTTATTTGGCAGTACCTCAACATGTATTCACAAAGAATGCAGTTTGGTCTTACGGGATTTCTTAATTTTAGTAGTAAACTGCAAGTTACACAGTCACACTCATGCTTAAGTTCATTTAAATCTACACACTGTTACATAAAGAGTCCAGAATAAATCAATCATGAATCAGCCATTTTTTTCTCTTGCATAACATTTGATTTGGAATAAGTGTACAACAAGAAGTGGTTCAGTTTCATTTTCCATCTTGACTGAGATGCACTGATGTTGCCAGAGTTTGTGATTTGTATAAGAAAAGTTAAAAGTTAAATCAGTACTAAAGTCAGCATGTCACAGCATGAAGATTTATGTACGCTTTCAAAAACAAGTAATGTACACAACACAGTTATTCTAATAAAGTGAAAGATTTTATTTAATTTCATCTAAAATGAAGAAGATTAAAGAAATAAAACACTCTGAGGGGTATTTTAGAAGAATTATTTCTTTCCCAAGTTACTTTTGTGCATAATTTTGTTTTTGCAGTCGTGGCCAAGAGGCAAACTAATTCAAAGGGCAATTCTGATTTACATCATCAGTGAAAGAGTATCAGACATGATCTGTTGAAATTAGAAAACATAACAGTGACATTTGTCTTATTTTCTTCTTGGTGAGGAGAGTGAGAAAAAACTGTTGAAACTCAGAAAAGCAGACCTTAAGAGGCAATTCCAAACTGTGAATGGAGGCTATGAATGCTACACTGGTACATACAAACATCTCTTTAAACGAGTTACTGAAAGTGAGATTGGAGGCGTGTAAATGAGGGGTGGTCTGTAGCACATATGGTTTGTGTTTTAGCCAACTGCAAAGGCAAAGATGTGTTTTGGCACCGTTTCTCCACAGGCAGAGGTTTCAGACACTGAACGCATTCTCTCTTGGGTAGAGGGTTTTATTGTTGATTTACCACAGAGAAGCTGGAGGATGCAAGTCCTTCTTAAGAGGGATTTTGTTGTTGTTGTTGTTGTTGTTGTTGTTGTTGTTAACATTGTGTTGGTGCCAGAGCTGATGAGGGTGGATGTGATGACACTTTCTGCCCAGGGCATGTGGGGTAGATCTGGGTAGTTAAAAGAGAAAGGACAGATGAACTGTTAGAGACATACCAAAGTGTGATCTTAACACCACTCGGGAATAATTTGCTTTAAGTCATTGCAGATGTGACGACAGAAAATACTTTACTTACCTTACTAATAATAATTAGTTTGACTTGTTTTTTTTGATGATTTTAATAATCTTTCCTTCCCCTGTCCCTTGTTTTAATTTGCTTTACACCAGAATAAAATGTTGGCATTTTACATTTATGCAAACCACAGATACGTTAAAATCTCGACGTTTCTGAACCAAACATACATTTCAAATCAACATTCAATATTCAATCAATATTCCAATTTATAGCCAATGTACGAGGAGACTTCGTCCACGTCACGTGGCCGTCAAGTTTCTGACTGTCTTATTCTCAGTGGACAAGGCAATATTTTATGATAGTTTGGTATTAAAATGCGTTTTGATAACATTTCTAGTGATAAATTTGCATTTTATTTTCATAATATTCGTTCAGTGAATGTATAGTGTAGGGTGCACGAATAAGTAGCCATGTTAGCCCTTGGCTACCGGGTCTGACCCTTTACTCGACTGGTTAACGTTGTCGCTCGCGGTGCAGAAAATCCGAGTTCGCGTCCCGCTTGTGGCGGTTCCCGGGCTGCTCCCCTGGGTTCGCTGCAATATAATCTTTAGTTTGTTAGCTATCCCGAAAAGTCTTTCGAGTCTCGCCAGAAAATTGTTGGAATGCAACGTTGAACACAACCTCAAAACGTGTTTTTACGTGTTTACTTGCTAAAAGATCCTAAATAAATCAACATTTGTATTTTTTTAATAAACCAGCTAAATGCAATGTAATTTAGGTTTCAGCTCCGGCAAATCTTACAGCCCTTGGCTAACGCGTCGGATTCTTTAGTTGACAGGTTAACGTTGTCGCCAATGGTGCGGGAGAGCCCGGGTCGCGTCCCGGCTATGGCGGTTCCCGAGCTGCCCCCAGAATTTGCTGCAATATATCTTCTTCTTTTTTACGATTCTATTTACAACGTTATTTTGCAAACCGGAAAAACGACAACTATGATGCTGATTTGTATCAAGCTTTATGTATAGTGCGGCTCAGGGGAATTATACTTTATATTAGTGTCCTTCCTACAATTCGAAGTGGGAGGAATGGCTTGATCCCCCCACACGCTATGCCTCCTGGTGAAACTCCTCACTGTCAGGAAAGAAGCGGCTGGCGACTCCACATGTCACGTGGTAGTCTGCAGCCCTCCCCCGATCGGCAGAGGGGGTGGAGCAGCGACCGGGAAGAGCTCGGAAGAGTAGGGTAATTAGCCGAATACAATTGGGGGGAAATAAAAAATAAATGTTATCAAAACGCATTTTAATGCCGAAACTATCTTAAAATATTTCCTTGTCCACTAAGAATAAAAGGAATGTCAGTCTTTTTTTTATTTTCGCAGACAGAAACGACGGTCACGTGACGTGGACGCAGGCTCCACCAACATTGGCTATAAATTCAAATGTTGATTTGAAATGTATTTTTGGTTTAGAAAAGTCGGGATTTCAACGTATCTGTGGTTTGTAGAAACGTAAAATTATGGCGACTGGGTTGTTTATCTATCCTTGCTTTAGCATCTGTTAGTTCTCAGTGACGTTATAAATAGCTACGTAAATGTCTTGAATACTATTGTTATTCCTATGTTTGCTTGTCCAGGCCCTTTCTGGACCCATGTTCTCTTCACATGGACACTCAGTGATGGTCTGAAGGTCTTCATCAATGGGACCTTCTGCACCGCGGACCCCACCGGCAGCGTCTCTAAGAACTATGGCGACCCCTACCCTGACCTCGTTATTGGAACCGGCAACGACAAGGCGTACGGCCACTACGTCACCGGGGCATTTGACGAGTTTGTCATCTGGGAGAGGGCTCTTTTACCCCAGGACATCTTGTTGTACTACAACGCCGCCATAGGTGGGACATCACTTATCGCCGAAAGCATTTCCCCTCATTTTATAGTGAAATGCCTGTTAGGATGGTTCTGTCCCTGAGGAGATAGGACTTAAAAAGCGATTTCCGTCCTCCGTACTGCAGCACATTCCATCCACGACACTCATGCATGACAGCAAGACATTAAACTGTATGACTAGACCCCCTTCCTAGCACCATCTCGCATACCTCTTGCACAAAACATTTTCATGACTTTCTGTCATATAACTGTCAGTGTCTCACATTCTTCTGCCTTATAAGTATTTATTAGAGTGCATGGACTTGTCCATCTGCGGGGGGGGGGCATCATTTTTATTTAAAATGACAGTGTACTATCACAGTAGTTTTGTAAGGACAAAGGCTTGCGTACCTTGAATGGTATTAGAGTACCATAAAAGCACTTTAAAAAAAATCCACGTGTACATTCAGTGGCTTTTAGAAAACAACCATCTGTTACTGTATATCATCATGTGAAGGTCCAAAAGAGACACCATTTGTTATTGGTAGTCAATGAAACATTATTCATAGCCAAGTTGAATTTGCATTTTCTAATAGAAAAGAATGAATGGGTTTGCTTTTTTTCTGTTTGTGAGACATATCAATAAGACCGTGGGCTCTGTCCTCACTGTTTGTCTGCTGATTATCTGACCTTACAACTGTATACTGACTGAGCTTCACCTGGTTATGATGTATGTAAGATTTAAAAAAAAATACTGCCTTAAGTTTTCCCTTTAAGTTATTACCCTGAGTAAAATATTTCATTAGTTATCACTAGATACAACAATTGAGACAGTTGTGGTTACAGAAAATGTTTATACTTCTTCAGAGCACACCTATGAAATACAGCATCAGTTCAAAGGAAAAACAGTGTGTTTGTTAAGAGTAATGCCTTTGTATATACATACTTATATGGCTTTTGCTATTCAGGCTGAGGTGATATTTTCATAAAATGACAGCAAAGACATGAGGTGTCCAGTACGTCATACCCTTGTGTGGTAGCTCTGGCTAAATATATGGTTTATTATCAAAGTTTTATGGAGGTAATAATGTATCTCCTTTCATAATTGGGCACGGTCCAGCCATCATAAACTATTAAAAATTAATGCTGAAGAAATCCAGCCCAGCCAGGTTCAACAAAGCTTCTCAGAAGCAGCAGTTCGCTCATAAATATGAAGCAAGGTAATCCAGCAAAACAGTGACCAAGTCCAAGAGTTTAATCCAAAGGCTCCTATTCTTATAACAGGTGAAACAGAACAGAAATTCAGCTATGCTACAAGGCACTATTGTGGTTCCTGTTTTCAAAGAGTCCTTTTTATTGTCCTCTCTAGGTCAAGCTATGGTTTCTCCCACAACACCAAGTGTACCTCAAGAAGTGATTATTACAACACCAACACTTGTGAGTTGATTCATCCTGACTCATTACCTCTGAAGGGACTGCTGTGAATTGCTATGAATGAGCTGAATGAATGGAGTGGTGTGAGGTCATCAGTGTGCACTGCACATGAAAAGATGCTTCAGAAACAGGATGCAGTTATCGTCATAAGGATTGTGTTTGTGAACTGCACATATGTCTATACAATTTGTTATCATTTGAAATCATATGGTACAGTATGATACAGTTTGTTATGTAATGGTACAGTGCGGTATGTTACAGTGCAGTGTGGTATGGTACAGCATGGTATGGCATGGTACAGTGAGATTTGGTATGATATGGTATGGTACGGTATGGTATGGTATGGTGTGGTGTGGTATGGTACAGTATGATACGGTATGGTATGGTGCGTTATGATATGGTATGGTATGGGGTGATACAAGGGTTTTGAATCAATTCTTTAGAATCAAAAGACCGAGTAGATTTCAGGAAATGAAGAGGAGGCTTTCTGCTTGGAAACACTGTAAATACAAACAAGTCAATTTTTATTGAGCCATTGTTTTCTTTGAATGTTGTGGAACTGGAAAAAGGGATATTGATAGCACATGTGAATGCACTTCTCTTTATTAAAAGGGCTGTTGTGGAGGTAGAAGAAGAAGAAATAAAAAAGAGAAAGTAGAGACATCTGCATAACACTAAACAAAATGGCTGCCTGTAGGGCACAACCCAAAGAGAACAACAATCTGAAGGACTTTAAGTCACATCCAGAGAGTGTTCCTCCAACCTCAAGTTAAAAGTCGCATGAAACATCCATTGTACATTGGCCTCGTTATGTTCTTGGAAACTATGTCCCGATAATGAAGTTTGTTTGATGGCTGATGTCTTGTGTCTTCAGGGAGCCACCGAGGTGAGTCCCCCTGTCATCAGCAGTGAGCCAGATGAGCTCCACAGTTCTCCGGACCCTGTGGAGTCCATGCCCATTTTGGGCTTCTTAGAGGCGCTGCCACGGAACCTGCCCAACCGAACTATTCCCTATAACACCGCCAACAACTTCACACAGGTACTTGGAGCACATACACATTCAAATGCACATACACTTGTTATCTCTCTCTCTCTCTCTCTCTCTCTCTCTCTCTCTCTCTCTCTCTCTCTCTCTCTCTCTCTCTCTCTCTCTCTCTCTCTCTCTCTCTCTCTCTCTCTCTCTCTCACACACACACACACCACACCTACATGCACAAGTGTACATACACATTCAATATGAATTCACGCAGAGACACTATGCCCACTTGTGCATGTGTCATGTAATAGTTCCATGGTGTCTGTTGTCTCCTTCTCAGACTTTCCTCAAAAGTGTTGAAGAAGTGCTGTCATCTCCAGCGGTGCCAGAGGTACTGAAGTTCCTGTTGTATGATGTTGGTAGTGTAATGCAATGTAATGTAATGTAATTTAACGTTACGTAACATAACATGGACCATTTGGTGGACACATTAGTCCAAAGTTTCCTTCCAGTACCATGAGTAGAAGGGACTTGCCTCAATAGGGATCAAACACTGGCAATATTAGTGTTACGCTCGACTGATTTAACCATACAAGACCACAACTGGATAAGGAATCCGGGGTTATAGAGAAGTTTTTTTTTTTTTTAGAAAATGACATATAACACAATACTACTGCTTTATTCATATACAAATGGCATATCCATGTTGTTTGTCAAATCCCTTTCACATGCAAACGTGGTATAGCCTGAAGAAAGAAATTTCAAGGGAATGTGTGGTTACAGTGCAGTGTGCGTTCAGAACAAGTACGCTTGTTCTCATGTGAGCAAGCTGAAACAGATGTTCACAGTGCATGAGAGCGCTGGACTTGGACAGTCATTAGTGTGTTTGATAAAGTCCCCTGTGATTACCTTCTCTGTTCATATTCACATTCACATTCAGGATCTCTCACGATCTAAGCCAGCACGATCTAAGCCATTCCATGAGACAAAAGAAATGTAGGACTTGATTATAATGACATTCCAGTCTTGCACTTTACATTGTGAAAGCAAGACACTCCTTGGCTCAGATTTATCAGACTCAAATCTTTTTTTTTTTACAAGGTTTCTCCCCAGTTGTACTTGGCCAATTATCCTATTTTCCAAGCCGTCCCGGTCGCTGCTCCACCCCCTTTGCCGATCCGGGTAGGGCTGCAGACTACCACATGCCTCCTCTGATACATGTGGAGTCACCAGCTGCTTCTTTTCACCTGACAGTGAGGAGTTTCGCCAGGGGGACGTAGCATGTGGGAGGATCACACTATTCCCCCCAGTTCCCCTCCCCCCCAAACAGGTGCCCCGACCGAAGAAAGGAGGCACTAGTGTAGCAACCAGGACACATCCCCACATCCGGCTTCCCACCCACAGACATGGCCAATTGTGTCTGTAGGGAAGCCTGACCAAGCCGGAGGCAACACGGGGATTCGAACAGGCGATCCTCATGTTGGTAGGCAACAGAATAGACCGCTACACTACCGGGACAGTCAATCATTTTTTAAATATTGTTTGGAACTATAATTGACAATGTTATTGTGTTACAAGTACTAGAAAACTGACAAAGGTTATATGTAAAAAGGCAGCCTAGTGCACTAGTATTAAAACTGAAAATGTCTCTTTTTTTCATCCATTGAAATCACAATTTACACATTCCACTAACTCACAGAAATCCATTTACAATTTCAGATTTAAGTATGCATTTTCGAATTTTGTACACGTGCACCAATCTGAGTATACATTTACAGACTGAGATACAGTTTTCCATACACATTCACATTCACAAACTGAAACACATGCACAAGTCTGAGTACACGTTTGCAAGTAAGGTCACACTTTAAATTCAGGACATACATTACACAGAAATAAGTGAGTAACTTTTGAGTAAAGTAGCTGTAATTGAACTATCAAGAGTGGTAATCACTGAGTAATATATGGAATAAAGTCAGCGCTTTTGTCTATCTCTAGGTTGTTTCTATGTCATTATGATGTGCTGTTAAATAAAAACTACATCAAACACTGTATGGGGTAAATTCACAAATTACATTGTACCAAACATGTATTTTGAATCCCTTGTGTCTCGGGGATGAATAGTAGTTATCTGTAAAACTTGAGTAGATGGTGAATATTGAATGGTGCTATCTTTATTATGGTTATGTTAGCCAGCAGTTCATCCAATATTCACGTTATATTCAGGTTTAGCAGCTAATTACTATTCATCGATTCAAAATACTTGTGTTTGGTACAATGTGATTTGTGAATTTATCTAGTACAAGCGTTGGATGTAGATTATATCCAAAAGCCCATCATAACGACGAGGAAACAAACTAAGAGAAATACTCCAATTTTGCTCATATATTACTCAGTAATCACCACTCATCACAGTTTAAATACATCTATTTCTTGGTTATTTCTGTGTGATGAATGGCCTGTAATTTGAAATGTTACTACAAGTAATATTAAGTCAGCGTATTGACTCCATAGCAATATAGGAATTCTGAATGTTGAACACGGTGATAAATTATTTCCTCGAATTTTCTGATGGATTGTTGCTAAGCAGTATTCCACCCCTGTGGTGAGCGGTCTAATTGAGACAGTGGACAGAGTGATGGAACACATGGTGACCAATCTGGAGCCCAGGCCAACCTCTCTCATCTCCCTGGATGGAACGTCTTTTGTTGCAGGTCAGTAACGGTGTCAGCTCTCCATAAAGCAGCCCTGCTGCAGTTTGGGTGTTGGGAAGACACGGTTAGGAAAGGCATATGGAACGGCAGGCTGACCTCATGTGTTTTCATATTCAAATACAACACAGAGTAAATGGGATCAGTTGAGCCTGCATCAGCCCACCCTCCTCTCCTAGGTGTGGATTTGTTTGTGAAAAAAAAACAAACAAACAATATTTTGTTTGCCAGTAGCCAAACTTGCTTGTGTCGTTCTCCCAAGGGTTGTATCACATCTTTTGATCCACCCATGAAAAAGCAGATAGCTTTTTTGCCCTGACTCCAAGATTCCCCTCGGTGTTGGACTCAATGGTTCTCTTTTTTCAACCTCTGACCCCACAGATTATTCCCTGATGAAATTCCCGCAGAACTACAACCTGCCACACTACCGTTTCCCGACACAGGGCAAGAACTACATCTCAGTGCCTGGGGAGGCTTTCACCATGGAGTGTGAGTGCCATTAAGCTGAAATCAGTTTCACTGTTTCTGCACAACTGTTACATACAACATTTGCTGTAAATGGCCTGTTCTATTTAATTCTTCATTACCACCAGAGACAGTACGCAATACCTGGATATGCATCATGCAAAAGGGCAGGAGGTCGAGACATCAGAATCATGTTTATCGACCATGTAGGTTGGCACAAACATGGAATTTGACTCTGGTTTCGTGGCTCTCTCAGTGTACTTTAACATAGAATAGTAACACTACAACCCATAAATCTTCAGATACATACACAAGGATTGACTATATACAGGAAAAATAAGAGGTGATAAGGTACAATGGTGCAGAGAATATATTGGAAATACAGAAATAGATGTTAGCAAGTTAATCACATATACATGCATGATATCGATGGACATGACAGAGTGTACCAGTATACGTACAATGTATACTGGTACACAGTATACGTATGGTATACAAAATGGTTGGATTTATTGACAGTGTTAAGCCTTCATTTGAATGACAGCCCATGGAAAGAAACTGTTTTTATAGTATAATAATTATAATAATAATAAATCAATCTTATATAGTGCTTTTCTAACACTCAAAGTTGCTTTGCAATAAACAGGGTGAAACAAGACAACAGATAAACATAGCACAAACATACAGAGGTGGATGGGAAAGGGGGGGGGGGCTACGAGAGGGAGAAGCGGCAGCCACATGACACCAGCAGTACTCTCCAACTTAAACAGATACAAAAGGGCAAGAAAAAAAAACAGCACTGTAGACGTAGATTTTCTGTAGGGGTTTACTCCTGTAGTCTATTCCTCTCCTGAGGCAATGGCAATATTTAACCCATAGCTGGGGGCTGGTTCGTGGGCATCAGGGAATATCCACACACCGGTGGGCCTGCGTACTGCACGTCTAGGGGCCAGACCTCCTCCGAATCTCTTGTAGTTCAGCCAGGGTGGGTCCAAGCTGTACCCAGTTACCATGTGTCGCCACGAGGAGGCACTACACAGGGCTTGCTGTTGGAGAGGCTATGTACTGGCAGGGAGAGACTTACGTGCTTGGCTCTCCTGTTCACATTTCTGCTAGCCAGCGGTGAAGGTTGAGAGTGAGACGTGACAGGCACAGAACACTACACCAACACACTAGACGCTTCACAACAACCCCACTTCTTACAGAAGAATGTCAAACACATATCTGGTTGTTTTGCAGTACAGTTCTCTGTAGAACCTGCCAGAAGGGAGGAGTTGGAACAGGCTATGACATAATACCAACAAAGGCACACGTGTGAGCTGGGTGATGCAAGCAAGCCAATAAAGGGGCCTGACACCCATTAGTTGTCTTCTTTTCATCATCTCGCTTAAATACGCAGGTTGTGTATGTTGTTAGCATTAGCTAGCTAGCATCAGGGCTTTATCACCTATGCCAGTAGCCTCGTAACCTATTGACTGGAGCTAAATTCCATCCTCCAGAGACTGCACTGCAGGCTCATCTCCACCGGAGTTTTGCCAAAACTCCTACTACAAAGCATTGGACTTTTCCAGATAAGTAGCCACCTTTATTTCCCTGGCAGGCGTGCCTTGCAACCCACTTAGCACCTCTGCTCATTGCAGGTGAATTACTATTGTGTGCTGTATTGGCTATTGGTTTTTGTAGTTGATCGTCACATTGAGGTGTTTTCACCTCGTTATGACAACTTTAGATTTGTAGCTGCAAGTATCTCACTTTACCTACATAACTAGCCTCATGGTGGTATGGGTGTTAATTTAATTGGATTTGTAGCTGAGTGTATCTCACTCTACCGCTACATCACTCCCCTTACAGTGATATAGGTGCTGGATTAATTAGATTTGTAGCTGAGTGTTTCTCGTTCTACTGCTACATCGCTAGTCTTACGTCATTATAGGAGCTGGTTTAGGACAGAATTCTGTCCTGAAGTCGATTATGCTCTTCGTTTGTAACTCCTGCTTGGTCCCTCTCAACCAAGAGGATGGCCATGATAGATGTCCATTGTGCCTTGGCAGTGAACACCTAAGGCAGGCACTGACAGATAATGCTTGTACTAATCCACATGCCGTTAACAGAGAGGACCACAAGGTTGACCCAGTCTGACAGTAGCATTGCTGAGGCTGGCTTACCTCCTTCAGGAATTCAGTCCCCCTTCAGGTTCTAAGTGTCACAGGCACACACAGGGTGATGCCTCCCACACTAAGAAGAAAGGAAAGTGTGATGAACCTTTGGCTCTTAAAGTGGACATTAGCCTCTGAGTTTGCCCAAATTGATGCCCTTCTTCTTAATTTACAGCCTGGTGGCCCCTCTGCTACTACTGTCACTGTTCTTTCAGAGCAGCCACTCCAGGCCTATGATGAGAGTGATGGCCTAGCTACTTTATTCTCTGTTGCTAGTCAACATGATGACTATTGCAGCCTCAGGGAATCCTTTTACTAATAAGGAAGCAGTAGAACAGGAGAAACTGGAGAGGGAGTCCCCCCTCCCCTCGGTGACAGGTTCTCATGGGTCAGGAGCAAATTCCCTGAAGGATGCTGAGGCTGGTCATTTTGCAGTTAAGCAAGCCATTCAATTGGTTTGGTGTGTATGCCGCCCCTGTAGAGGCTGCTCCCTCTTGCCTTTTTCAAGCGCATTCCACAACCATTTGCCTTCAAGGTTTCACCCTCTGTCCCATACACTGATGAACTTCAAAGGTGCTAGCCAGACTCCAAGGCGTTCCTCCACCTACCGAGTGACTGCAGGGCTTTGGCTACAATGAACGCCGCCGCCCATTATGGTCTAGACCAGTGTTTCTCAACCGGGGGTCCGCGGACCCCTAGTGGTCCGTGGTGTAATTGCAAGGGGTCCGTGAAAATAAAATATCTTTAAAAAAGAGATCCTATGACATTTATAGAAATAGGATTATTTTACTCAAATGTGACTGAGATCTTTATCTACCTAAACTATAAAGGGTAACAGGACTTTTTACATCTGTTTCACAAGTGTAATTTATTGTATTTTAATAAGAGATCTCGCTCCCGTTTGCATTGTTAAAAGTTACTGCATAAAAATTCTGTTGTTACATATATCTGAAAGTTACTGAATACATATTCTGTTTTGTTACATATATCTGAAAGTTACTGCATAAGAATTCTGTTTTGTTAACTATATCTAAGTTACAACTGAAAGTTCTTATTTTTGCCCCAAAGAGTGAATAAATGCTATAATGCAATTTAAAATGCAGTTTCTACTGTTTCTATCAAATTGCAACCCCCCTCCCCCAAGATCAGGTGGAGGGGTCCTCAGGGTAGATC